>NC_092838.1:2850468-3167187 GCF_039878825.1 Excalfactoria chinensis | reverse complement strand
TATTTTCCACAAGCATGGCTGCTGGGCCTACTACAAATAAATAGCGCGGGGCGCGCTCAGCACACAGGAGATGGAGGCCATGTGTTCTCATTAATTCTCTTGGCACAGGAGCACATGTAGGTTTTGGACTGCAATTCCAGGCTGGAACACGAGAGCTGGGGTGGCCAACATACATCACAGCAGATTCCTTTTGGCCCAGCTCCACTATGGGCTGGTCCAATACCCTGTTTTATCATCCTAATGATGAGCAGATTTCCAGCTGCCCCCTCCTCTTGCAGAGGTATCTTCAGCCTCACCCTCTACTTCCTCCCATTGACTGGTTGGATTTTGGGGACCTGCACTGTAACACATCCATCCCTGTGAACAGCTTTCTCCCTGCCACACATCCTTGTCCTTCTCAACAGGATTCATGTGCAGAAGGTTGAAGGTCAGGCTATTGCAAGCCTCAGCTACAGAGGAACTTTACCAAGACCAGAGACAGATTACATGGACTTCTGAGCACTTCAACAAGCCTCAAATTATTGGGTCTTCCTCTTCCATCTCACACTGAGCCCAGGGTCCCCAAAGCATTTCCACCCTGCACCATGAGAACAGGGCATGCAATGGACTCAGCTCAACAGGTAAACCACAGCACTGTCCCTGTGAGCACTGGTAGAAGAACGCTGGCCTCTTTCAATTTCCCTTTATTGAAGCTTCTTTGCCGTGGATTATAATAATTGATATTGATAATCTGATCTGGCCCCTGCCCCTGTTCGCAATTACTTCAGCGGGGATCCTGCCTTATGGGTAGGATGGGAATGGTCTTCATTAGCCTTCTGGGTTACAGAACGGATTCTGGTTTTCATTTGAAGTCTAGGGGATTAGGCAGGCTGGCTGCTGTGGGATGGGGAACTCGTACCTGGTAAAATGATACAACTTCTCCTGTTTTGGAAAGAGGAATCCTGATCCTGTAACAGGATTGGTAACTCAGTCCCCAGCACTCACACACAATTCTTATCACACAACTGTAGAAAGGGAGATGCTGTAGAAGTGTCCCCACAGCTGCTGCTCAGCGCCTCCCCTGCAAAAAGCCATCCATAGGCAACACCTTGGAATATGTTCTGCAGGTCAGGGAAGTCAGGATCCATCAGGTTTAATTGGAAAAGGAAAATGGTTTCCAGATGTGATGATGGTCCACTGAGGACATCACTCCAAAGGTCCGTCCCTGGGGCAGCACAGAAACTACACCAGAGATCAGGGCTGATCACTGCAGCTCTGTGCACACAGATGTGAAACGCTCCCTGCTCCTCATATGAGCACAGAGCACAGATCCCCAGCACTGTGACTCAGTGTCTCCCATGATAACCTGCAGAAGGCATTAACACTCACAGCACTGCTTACTTCGTAGGAAACCAGGACTTCCTCAGGAGAGCATCCCCATGCGCAGTGATTTCTTACCTTTCTATCTCTGTTTATACAAAATGCAAATGCAAAACTATAGGTAAAAGCAGTGGGGAAGCTGAGCTCCCTCTCCCTAAAATCAAAGAACAGAGCCAGAATACAAACCTCAGTTTATAATCAGAACGTAACGCAACCATTGGAACAGATGTCAGAAAGATAAAGCTGCACAATTCTGAACTGCCAACAATCAGTGCTCGGCATCTTGGATAGCACCGAGATGCTCTATTTCTGTCTGCATATGTCTGAGTTTTGGAATAAAGGAAAATGTTGGCAGAAAGCACACAGCACAATGCTATGGGAAAGCCTATTCCGTTCCTTCCTATCCCTGCTTTTACAAAGGGAGTTCTCTGTACAGTTCAGACTCATCCCTGAGAGTCCATGGCAGTGGGGGAGGACAGAAATTGCTCTCTAAGGACTGTGGTTGGGAAAAGCAGCATCACTGAGCTGGCACACGGATGCTGACAGCACAGCCATAGGCTGAAGGCAACAATAAAGGGAGACCAATATGGAGAACTGCCTCATAGCAGAGAAAAGGCTACAGGAAAATCCACCAAAGCAAAGCAGGCAAGAAAAGAAACAGTTTTAAAGTGCAGACTGCTCACCTCGTAGTGATAATTCATGCAAGTTAAGTCTCTCCAGCAGTGATCCCCTCGAATTTTAATCAACCCCTGGAAAAAAAAAAAACACACACAAATAAAACAGCATTAGGAATATTTTATTTGATCTTGCACGCCAAATTATCATCTCTAGATGTCAGTATCTCTGGTTACAGCACAAGGAGAGCAGTAGCAGTACCAGTGGGAAGTGCAGGGCTGGAACAGGCATCACCCTGGAAATTCATGGCACATCCATACCCAGAGTCCAGATGTTGTCCCTCAGAGGACAACACAGGAGAGGGCTCTGAGCAAATGCTCCTTTTGCTGCTACATTGCTTCCGCTGGTACCTGCACAGCAGGAGGGCTGCTCAGTGCACAGCTTGCTGGGGAAATGGAAAGCTTTCATTTCCAAACTCAGCCCAAGGAGCAGACCCTGCAAAGCAGGAGGTACTCGGGACCTCACTGATGGATGACAACAGGGTTGGGCAGTGGGGCTGGAGGAGCACACCAAGAGCTGGCATCAGCCCTCAGAGCACGTGGCGGAGTGAGGCGCCCATTCCCAAACCTTTCTGTTACCCATCTCCAGCCATTTGCCAGGTCTAGTATGAAACCTTCAGGATAGGGAAGAATTGTAGCCAGGAAAAGTCTGAGAACTGGTCTCTGGCACCGCTTTGATAGAGAGTGAAAAGTCACCTACAAACCTACATATGGCTGATTTGTGACTTTAAAATCCTCTTTAAAGCACCCCTATAGGTGAGGGGATGCTGGCAGAGGACCATGCAGCTTCAGCAGCCACCGGAGCCCTGAGCTGGATGCAGAGATGCAATCAAAGTAATTAGAGAAACAAAAGAGGAGAAGGGGAAGGAAGCTGACAGATCTAAACACAGATGAATGCGCTAATGACAGGTCTGCTCTACCTCGGGTTAGAGGTTGGCAGTGAAATTAGCAGGTAGCAAAGGCTGTGCGCACTGATATTTCAAGGCAACAAGAGGGTGACATTTCCAAACCAGTGGGTCCATTCCAGGGCTGGCAGCAATATTGGGATTAAATTTCTTTGCCTCGGTGATGAGGACTAAAAAGGAATCAGTCGGCCACGGCAGGAAGGACACCTGGGCAGGGATGAGCAGGAAGCCTCTCAATCAGCCCGTGCCAGCCCCGAGCTATGCAGGCTTTGATGTACAGCTAAAGGTCTCTGATTAGGATCACAATATCCCAAATTGAGGAAAGCTCCGCTAGTCAAAAAGCTGAACCAACTCTCTATCATCTGCATACAATCAGGGGCTATTTGCCTACCTCTGACATTGCCCCTAATTGTAACGTTCCTGCCTTCTTTAGCAGAAAAATCTGCGGAGTTTCTGCAAGGACCCAATGCTGCCCTTGTTCCTTTTTTATTCCTTTTCCTGACAGCCCGGAGGAGGAGAAGGTCACAGTGCTGTGGTACAGCCTGGCTGAGCAGATCTATCCTTAGCTTCTGTAGGCTCTGCCATGAGCAGATCGCTGTATCTTCTGCATTCTGTCCCGGATACGTGCCATCAGATGATGTAAATTAGTTGGACCTCGGGCTTAACCCAGCTCTGACTTCCTGAACCAAACAAGCTGCACAGGAATAACTACGAGATTATTGGACACAAACTAACAGGAAATCTGCACCTCTCCCGGTCTGAGCCTCACAGCAGATGATGCTTCAATGCGTGTCTCTGTGAACGAGGTGACCCCACTGCTTTCAGCAGGGCTACTCACAGCCTGAAGTTGTATCTGGTGCTCGGATTGAGCAGATTTTGCCCATCTGCTGCTGCATGTACATTTTTATTTCCATTTCCCCCCTTTTCCAAACGTGAAATATTTTACAAGCTAATGTTAATGGCAGAGGACAGTGAACAAGAATCAATAAACTCTTTCAGAAATCATTGACTTTGGCAACTTCTATCCTGTCATTTTTAACCAGGAATGGGCCTGGGGAACCCAGCAGATGCCTCAGCACACCTTGTGGAGCAGGACAAGAGCCCCAAGGCCAACTGCATACAGGGCAGCCCTGCAAGACCCAGACAATTTCAGCCAGATAGCACCATCCCTAAGAGCCCTCACAACAGGGAGGTGGTGGGGTCACCATCTCTGGAGGTGGTTGAGAACTGTGGAGACGTGGCACTGAGGGCTGTGGCTGGTGGGCACGGAGAGATGGGTTGGACTTATTCAAGAAGCCTCTTCCAACCTTAAAAACTATGAGCCTATGATGTGTGGCAAGAAAAACACCTCCCGAGAGGTAACTGCTGCCAATACTACAGAGCAAAGCAATGTGTTTGCAACCAGAGAAAAGGAGCAGAGGATGCAGCAAGTGATACAGCAATGGGACAGTCCCTCCAGCACCACCATCACCAAAAAGCCAAGCGGAGCTGGTCCAAAAGGCACAGCTAAAGGCATGCTAAGTCATACCAGAGGGGAGCTGCAGAATGGGAGAGTGGGCTAGGGGCTGCCCCAGTAGCAAGGGCTGCGTTTCCCCTCGTTCCTGCTCCAGGGCAGGACAGGCTCCTGGCAGCAACAGCTGCTCCAGCCCCCCCGACCAGCCGTGCTCACTCAGCCCCTAGGATTGTTTCTAGAGTTACAGGATGCAGCGATAGCATCGGGCAGGATGCGCCACAGCCGACAGTGCTGTCAGGGCAGAAAGGATGCAAAGAAAGGCTCTATGCAGGGACTAAAGGACAGATACTTCAATGACCTTCCCCCTGCCTTGTGCAAGCTCTCAGCACGCTCTGTTATTCTGCTGAGATAATTAAAGCAAGGATACAATAGAAGAAGGCTGTGATAAAACTCAAAATCTCTCCCGCAATGAGTCACGAAGGGAATTAATCACGTTTTGTTTACTACAAAGCTATCAAACAGGAAAATCACTTCAAGCTCTTAACATCAAACTGCTTTCAGCACAGAACGCTCCTGCTTCCACGATTATGGGGCACTTCAGGTCCTTCTCACACCGCTGCTGTTCCCAGATCCCACACTGGGTTCCCCAGTGGCTGAAAGAATAAGTGGCCCTGGGGCATGTAGGCAGCACAGAGCCACTGTGCACCCATCAGCACACAAAGCTGCTGTGCCTGCCTGTGTCCTACAGCACACCGGGGTACAGCAAGCAGTGGGGACTGCACACAGCCCAACAGCACAGCCACTGCCAGCACACTGATAACTGCTTCGGCCTCAGACAGAGGCATCCAGAGGAGCATCAGGAAAAAAAGTGGGATAAGAGGATGCCTGCAGTCCCTGCAAGCTCAGTTGGTGGAGGATGAGGGAGAAGGAGATGGGGAACCTCACATCTGCCGGCATCTCTCAGCCGCTGGATTGCTGTCAGCCTGCTAGCAATTTTCCCAACCCATTCTCAAGATTTCCCTGTGCATATGAACTGGCCTAAACTCCACAGCTGCAGCAGATTACGGTGCCGTAACACAGATCAAAGCATGGGGAAAATGCCCCGTCCCTCACTCACAGACAGGCTCATGCATCTCTGATGTACCCAAAGTGTCCTGTGTTAGGGTAGGGACCAGGAGGAAAAGGAGCCTGAAGGCACGGGACAACATCAGGGTGCATCAGCACTGGGAGAGCCCTCTACCATTTGGACCCAGGATGAAAGCATCACACATGGAGTATCTGGGGCAGACACTAAGCCGAGTTTGGGACCCCACTGCAGACCCCACTCCTCCAGCTGTCCCTTGCAAGCAAAAGAAAATGAAAAAGGGAAGTGGTCCTTCCTCAGCTCAGTGCAGCCCAAAGCATTCAGTTTTTAAGCCCATGATTGAGATTGAGCCCCACAGATCAGTTAGATTTGGGTGGGAGCTGAGCTAGGAACAAGCCCCATGTCTCAATACATTAAGGCCATGTTGAAGCCAATGGCTGTAACGGAGATCAGGACTTCAACAAAGGGCTTCTCCAGCACTTTGGGGCCATTTTTTGAGAGCAAGATCTGTCCAACACCTTCAGAGTACAAGAAGAGTGGGCAAAAAAAAGTGACTTCCAAAACCTTTTCAAGTTTTACCATCAGATCAAATAAAAAGGGGTACATTGAGCTGGGAGGGCAGGGCTGCAGCACTCAAAGTCAATTTGTCTTCCCCACTGCTGGAGGTGAATGCACGCCCACAAACAGCCCCAGCACGGGAGGACACTTGCAGAAGCACTGCAGCACTGCTCTGTTTGCACACCGGAGGTTGGTGCAGGCACTTTCAAAGCCCTCTGTATCAGAAGAGAAAGGTATTCAGCGATACAAATTAAATAGAAGCTAAAGGGAAGGAAACAGGTGGTGAACTGAACCGGCAACTGCCCTCTCGACCCTGTGGCCTTGCTTTGAATCCAGTTCTAACCAGAATTATTAAATTCATACCAATAGGACGGGGCTGCACAGCCCCTCCTGAGCAGCAGCAAGGCCCGAGAAAGGGGGAGCTGAGATCCCACTGCTGATTTACTGCACAGCCGCAGCACCTGCCCCTACCACAGCCCTGGGTGTGCAATTCAGGTGCATCACATCCTCCAGCATTTCCCATCTTGAAGGAAAACTACATTTAAGACTTTTGATTGTTACTACTTGTTTTAATAGTATCAAATGAAATGCCTATATAAAATCCCTATAAAAGGGATGAAATTAAGCCATAGAGAGGAAGTTTACCAACAGCTTTCCCACCCATGACAAGCAAGGCTGCTGCCCACCTTGCAGCAGGCTCTGCTGGTCAAATTGCACAGCTTTCAGAAGGAGCAGCACACCATGCAGATAGATAGAGGAGCGATCCCTTCTGCCCTTCTCCACTTGCAAACACAACGGACACAAGCTCCACATGGGATGTGCACACAGCCGTGTGGTGCATCTCTCAGCATCATGGCTTTGAGCACTGGGCTCTTGGGCAGTGCCAGGTCAGATGCCAGCAACAACAGGCAGCCCCTTCCATCCCACAACCCACCCCACAGACAGCTCAGCCCTGCTGTACCCCCTGTCCGGGCTGCTGCACTTTGGTGATTCAAACTGAAAAAAAAAAAGCCAAAATAATTAAAATGTCATTCAAGCACGAAGCCGATGTGAGTCACCGTTACAAAAAAATATTGCAAAAATTCTTTCAGGAGTGGGGGATAATTATATTCCTCCCCATCTATTGATTTTTCTCTACAATGCAGATGTCAGATTTTCCACGGTTTTTTCCTCCTTTTTTTTTTCCTCCCCCCCCCCCTTTTTTTTTTTCCCTGGAGTGTCAATGAGGAACAAAGCGCTCTTTGAGACTTTTTCAGCCCCAAGAAAAGAAATGAAATGGTACAGACAGACCAATAGGACGGCAAGACAGAAAGAGCCTGGTGACTGCGGCTGTGTCTGCAACCCCTGCCTTGATGCGGTAGGGAATGGGGTCCACCCAAAGACCTCCGTTCTGTGACTTCATGAATCAAACGACGGCTGAAAAAGGAATATATCTCAGAGGACAACCCTCAGTTCTGGGATTTCGGTTTCTCTCATAGTATTGAGTGCTCCCAGAGAGAATCCAGAAGAGCACCTCACACCTTGCACCCAACAGCCCGCCAATCCACGCTCCATCCTACCCACACATAACGTGGCTTCCACTTCTTTGAAATCCAAGTCTACACAAACCTGTTTTGAAGACAAACCAGCTGTAATTTAGACCCCAAACAGAAGAAGAAGAGACGTTCCAAAGTCAACGCCTCAAGGCAACTCTGCTCCATGGCAGACACAGCTCTCCAATCCAGGATCCAACACAAAGCAGTCACAGAGCACTGCATGCCTGCTAAGACTGTGCACTGCACACAGAGCCCGTTCTTTGCTCTTAGAAGTGCCACATGGTGAGGATGTGACACAGGTATCAGGCTGTTGGGAAACTTCCTTCTACAACTCCAACAGCAGCAAGGAAAGGCTCCCAAAAGAGCTGGTAGCTGGTGCTCCTACCGACCTCTCCTTATATTAGCAGCTGGTCATTCAAATCCCTCCTGTTTCTTTCTGTGCAAAGAGAGAAATAACAAGGGCTGGAACAATACTTTCTTAGCCAGAGAATGACAACACACACTCCTCAGGTGGCACTGCTGTTTATAGCTTTGCTCTGTCAGCACCACTGAGGTTTGAGGTGATGGGCTTCCCAACATCAGCAGGCTACGGGACAGGGCTCCACATTTAGCATCACAGAACCATTACGGCTGGAAAAGCTCTTTCAGATCACCAAGTCCAACCCCAGCTCATCCCTCCATGCCCACCAACCACGACCCCAAGTGTCAACTGCACAGCCCACCTGTGGGTGAGCACAGGGCTGGTCCCAGATGTGGGGCAGCTCCATGCAGACTGGGACACCCAAGAGCACAGCAGTGCTGAGTGGGAACTCAATTGCTGCACAAAGCTAGCAGAGTGCACGTGAGCAAATGGACAGTGCAACAAGAGAAATGGACGATGCAACGAGACAAATGAAGATGCAACGGGACAAATGGACAACGCTTTGTTGTGGAGGTTTTGATGCATTGCAAACCTGCTGGAGCTAAACTGGAGGCATTGCAAAGGCACGGCGCAGCATCCCAATGGACTGCTGTGCTTCTGGAAGATAAGTCACCCGAGTGGGCTCCTGCTCTATTTGCTATTGCTTTTTCCCCTCTGCTATCAGAAAGACCCTTTGAGAAAGCAGCAAGGCTGCTGCAGCAGCGTTTGATTGACTTTGAAGACGAGCTGTAAGCACTGGGTGAAAGGGGTTCTGAAAAGTCCTTGGCATTAACGGCTCCATGCCTTTTAGAGGCACTGAAGGAACAACACGTCTTCCTGCCAAGGGCTATTACTAGACAAATGGAGAGAGATCAGAGGCACAAAGGAGGTTGCTAAGGAGTCAAGTGTGGGATCCCTGCAGAGAGGAGGAGGCTGCAGCTGGGACGGCAAAGGTCAGAACATTGCAGACATCATTTTCCAAAAATTCCCATGAAGCCCCAGAGCCAGAGTCAGGAGTCTGGCCCTTCCTCTGAATAATGAGAAAGCCATAAAAGAAAGCTCCCTTTCTTCCCTCCTACCCACGCTAATGTAATAAAACAAATTAGAATAATTATTCTCAATTTCAGAGCCATAATGCCCAGGATCAGGGCACGCTTGTCACTGAGATGACAACTACATCCGTTTGATTCTTCTTCTTCTTTTTCTTCCCCTGTATTTACAAAGATCTCCCGAATTCCAACTTGTTATTTCATTACATCTAATGCAATTTTACCGCAGGCATCCACATTCTGTTTCCTTCAAAGTCTTCATTACTTCTGCCAGAAAGTTCATCTCCCTTATTAGCTAATCACATCCCCACCCTTTCCAGTAACCTTTAAAATGCCACCCACGTTATGACACTTTTCTTCGAGGAATCCAGGCGAAAAACAAAGCGAAATGCAAAGAGATCAACGCGAACCACTTCGTTTCTTCAATGAGCTGCTGTAGGGGCTTAAAAAGCACTGGGTCTAAGCGTGACAAAGGAAATGACATGTAAAAGATGTCAACAGCGAATGGTGGACTCCTGATCTGGAGG
The DNA here is from genome assembly GCF_039878825.1 of Excalfactoria chinensis. Classification (NCBI taxonomy): domain Eukaryota; kingdom Metazoa; phylum Chordata; class Aves; order Galliformes; family Phasianidae; genus Excalfactoria; species Excalfactoria chinensis. Next base: position 3,157,643 of record NC_092838.1, on the reverse strand, counting down.
TAACGGATCCCTTTTTCCTCTGAAAGCAACATCTCGGTGTGAAGGATGGGGAATGCTCGGCAGGAAACAGAGATGGGAATTTAGAGGAAGGATTTATTACTGATTATTATAAACCTTTTGGCACCATTTCTTCCCCAAGACTCCCTGCTTTAAATGATCTTTCTCCCCTCCTCCTCTATGCTGTGAGCACTTGAAATACTGAAGGATTTACATTATTTTGTGACACAGAATCTTCAGGACGGCTCTGCTCTGCAGCCTGGGGTCTGAGCTGACTGAGGAGATGCTGCTGGGATGAGCACAGAGCAGCACTGGACCTCAGTGGTCATTTCAGTACAGGCTGATTGTACCACAGCTCTGGGGAAGGATGTGTATCAATCCAGCAGGCAGCAGCAAGAAGGGACAGGAATCCCCTAAATGACAGATTTCTGCCTGTGCTCACACATCTGTAATGGGGCATGGTGGAAACAGCTCCCTATGAAAAGCACTCGAATACAAGGTGATGGGAAGTAAAGAAACCTTGTGTCAGCCCTTCCCTGGGCACCCAGGATGCTTTTGGAGATGGTGAAGCACAGTGCTTTCAGCCAGGAGCATTGGTGTAAGGGATCCCAAGGAGGGCATCAAGGATGTGGGACACAGCAGCTTCAGTGACAAAGGGATCGGGCTTTGCTGGGTTGTGCACTCACCGTATGTTCAAGTCCTGAGGCAAAACTGAGACTCTTCCACAAACTGCCCCAAAGGTTCTGCCCCACTCTGGGGGGCTGAGCCTACATGGCCCCGACCCATCTGCACACAGACCCCAGCTCCAACACCTGCGTGCACCAATGAAGGATTGGCAGCTTTAAATCTGAATTTCCTTGCTTTGGGCACTTTTAAATTAAAGTGGTAATGTGCTTTAAATCCTGTTTCCCTGCTTTTCCACTACACTCTTCAATCCCTTCCTCCAGAAACTAATCAAGATGTCTCAGACTCACTTGTGCTCTGCTCCAGCCACCTTCCCCAGTAACTTATTCCATATGTCTGTGATCTTTTGCAAGACACAGCTCCACCTTAATTCCCCATTTGCTCCCAGTTTCCCAACGTGCTGTTACACCTCACCACGTTCCCAGTGCTGATAATCATTTGCACAGAACATCACCAAGCTCAGCAAACAGCACCCAATTAGTCCTAACCTGAGCATCTCGGCACCGCTTCGTGCTCTCTGACGTTGAGCACTGCAGGCTGATTGAGATGGAAAACAAAACACATATCAGAAAGCCCTGTGAAGTGGCCATTAGCAGTGCAATGAGGCTGCTGCACGTGCATGGGCTCACCTTGCTTTGTGCCTATGAAGGGTCACTGTTCGCAGAGTGCCCGCATCTCCTGACTGCAGCAATGGGAAAACAGCCCCAAGATCACACAGGCTCTGCTCCGCAGCTGCCCAAGGACTGGGATGTGGCAGCAGATCCAAGCCCAGTGCAATCTGTCAGGGCTGGAGTTACCATGGAACAGCAAGAAGAAGCAGCGAGGACCTTGGGGCATTGGGCACTGTTGTGCCATATCCACACTGATGCTTGCTCAGACCATGCACCTGGATGGGATCAGTACTACAGCACAGCAGTCATAAGCTTGGCTGTATGAAACACAGGGAACTGCATGCTCCATCTCAGTGCATAAACAAAAAGGCTGGGATGGAAGAGGCGCAGGAGTTGCTTTAGTTGGAGAGGATAAAAATCCATCTAAACTCAGACACTGACAACAGCAAACCTCTGCTGTGAGGCTTGAGGAGTGATGTGTAACAAGCACAGACAGCCCTTGGGAATAACTGAGGTGGACATCACTGATGCCACACCTGCACTGAAGGCACGAGCCTCCACTACAGATCTGTACGGCCCATGGCCCATCACCTCCATCCCTCTGCACGTGTTTCTGCAGTTACCAGCATGTATCAGTGTTACTATAGCTACACACACAGGTGCTGCTGAAGATCAAGTTCTCACACATTCTGAGCAAGCGTGCACACATGCAGCCTTTCCCTGACACTCCAACTAACGAAGAAACAATTTTACAGCTTACAGATTAAACCCCTGATGGTTTTCCTTGCCCAAGGAGCCACACGATATCCTGGCAGTGCACTGTGCTGGTGGGCATGCATCGTCTCAGGGCTGCACAGGTCCCCATTGCCCCCGGTGCAACTTTTTGTCAGACCTTTTGCAAAACAAGATTGAGAGAAGCATGGATGAATGCAGCTTTAGCTACAAGTCAGGCTTTTGAGTAAGAGGACAGCTCACGAGCATTTTGCTGCCTGCAAGAGAGGAAAACAAAAGCAAACGAAGCTTGTTCATCACAAAGCCCACAGCCTCACAGTGCCTTGGCCTTGAAATGCTGGAAGGCAAGAAAAGGGGCGATGCTGCCCTGTTCCGCTTGCCTGCCTTGAGCCATCATAGCACAGCCACACCAAGGCAAGGATCTCGAGTCACACAGCACTTCTGAGACAAATCAGCAGCAAGAATCTGTTTGCACCACTCATTTCCTACCACGCTGCTCGCTCACACAAAGGGACCGCTATTCTTTTGCCTCTGCACGCTCCTAAGAAGCATCCGTCTTTACATCCTGCACTAATGGATTATTAGGAAGAAATCAAACATATAGATTGAATCACATAATTATGCCTTTTAAAAAGCCAGCAATATTTGAGATCAGCCCAGTGCTTGCTGCCAATCAAACTCCAACAGCAGAGTCTGAACCCTCTCCTTGCCTTGCACAGGAAGGCAGATGGGATGATTTTACCTCTCACATGCAATATCTCTTTTAATGAAGCCCAGCTGGAAGTCCAGCATGGTGCAGCAAGACCTGCCCCAAAGGCTTCCCCAGAGAACTCATGGCAGCTCCTGCCCTCGGTTGCTTTAAGGCAACAGAACAGCTCCACGAGGCTCCCACCAGCCCTGTGGGTTTCTATGGTCTGAAGTGCAGGTTTCTGCTGCAGTGCTTCTCAACCAGCAGACTGCAAAGAAGGGTGCGGGGTGGTACGGGGTGGTAGGGTATGGGAAGGTTTCAAGGGGATGACGGATGTTCCCTGGGGGCAATGATGACAACAGTCATATCAATTTGGGTTGAGTGAAAGTCCTTCAGATCCAGCCCGTGTCCTTGCAGTTAGATTTTGCATCCAGCTGCTATTGGGCTTGGTCTGATCCTTTGCATGGGCTGAGATAAGTGTAGGCACTTTGGCATTTACTTTGGTAGAAAACTCAAGTGTTTTAATGCTCTCTGGTTGCTAGAATTCTGAATGGAAAGAGTTCCTAAATGTGATGCACTGAATGGGAAAAACAAGAGAAAAAGAAAGGGAGTGGGAGGAGGCTGAAATGTGAAATCCACACTTCTCTGCTGTCCCTGATACAGGAGCTGACTTCAGATGGGAATGGGAAACCGAAGTCCTTTACTGGGGTCTGTCACACTGCTAAAGCCAGACAGGCCAACACGTTTCAGATGAGCTTCAGAACTGCACATGACATTGCTCACCCACCAGCATAGGGTGAAACAAAACCAGCCCAAGGGAGGGCTGGGAGCTGGAAGATGGCATTTTGCAGGGAAAGCCATACCCAGCCTGCTCAGCAGCCCCCAGGGAACCAGGCAGGGAAAGCCAAACTTTCTGCGTGAGACATAATCCCCGTCAATCCCACCCCTGGGAACCCTCCCTTCAGGCTGCATTTGTGCACATGTTTCAACCCCTGCCCAGATTACTGAAGAAATCAAAGATTGCCTTGGAGCAGGTGCACCTGCACTGCAGGAGGATGCTTGGGTTTCACGCATTAAACTCTTGTCCCAGTGCCTGCAAGCGTCATTACACCAGCCGAGAAGGAAACATACACATGTTTGGGCCCCAAAACATTAAAGATACCATCAATCACTGATTTCCACTTGCTTGTATAGATCCCCCTTTAATGACCTTTCCATGTTTTCCTCTCCCGTGCCTGTTAGTGCCATACCAGCAACCAGCACACACAAAGGGCTTGAGGGGCGGCACCGACTGCAAAGTGCCCTCACCAAAATAACTGCAGATTTATTACTGGGGAACAGCACAGAGGTAACGATAACACAGACTTCATGATTTTCCTTTACAACAAGCCAGTCCCATAATTCAGAATATATATTACAACAGGAAAGAGCAAAGCAGAGTCTCATTTTATAAGGAAAGCAGGATACAAACTCAGTAATAACACAGCTTAAGTCAGCTGCATTTCCTTCCACTCAGAGCATCGAGTCCTTCTATAATCACAGCTGAGGAGCAGTGAGGCCACACGAGCCAGACATCCTCTGTCTGAGATGGGAACTGCTGCAACCCTGATATTCTCACCAAACATCACTGCTGATAAACAGACCAAATATTACACTCACAGCAATGATCCTGTAGGAAAAAACAACCTGCATTCTGAGTAACCTGCACTCAGGACTTCACTATTTCAGAGGAGTAACAGGTCACCTTGAGGGATCTTACCTTGCAGGATGGAGACCCCTCAGCCCACACTGCAGAGGGTCCATCAGAACAGGGACCCCCCCCAACATGAGTCGCCAGGAATATCACTGAGGGCAGCTTTCCTGTTGCAGACCCAAAGTGCATCAACAACTGCAACAGCTTTTGTGACCATACACTGTGCTTCCCTTGGCTATCACTGTTCCCTTCAAACATTCTTTGCTCTTATTATTAAGAGAGATAATTAAGAGCTTATTGAGTTCCACTGTAGATTTCAAGCACTTCAGGAGGCTGGGGTGAAAGAAGGGCTTTAGAGAAAAGAGACCCAGGGATGTCCCACTGCCTGCAGCATTTCTACAGTGATCCTAAATGAAGATCTGGGGATGTTTTGAAGCATCCACTTGCATCCATTTGCAGCTCTGGACTGCAGGGTAATGCTCTGCCACACCTCTATCTTAACAACCATGTGTCAGTTCCCGATGGATTCTTTTACAAGTGACTTGGGAATTTCCACCAGCAACTCGGACAGTAACACAGCAATTGTTCTCTTTGAAATCACGGAGTAAAGAATGACATTTCAGTAAAGCACACACAAAGACAAAAAAAATACCTCAAAGTAAAGCTCTGGGGAATTACCCACTGCATTGCCAAGTATCTTATCAAAGAGCCACAACGGCCAAGTCTTCAGCTTCACTTCAGTTCCTTCAACAGTGCCAAATCCAAGAGCAGCACCAACGTATCCACGCACAGGAGTAAGCACGTGTTTGCCTTTCTTTAAATAAACACTAACAATAATGACTCTGCAAACAGAGCAAGAAGCATTTCCTGCTCCAAGCTCCTTCCTTATTAACTAGGAAAGTCCTGAACTGGAGGACCGCAGTGCTCTGGGATTTCTGGCTGGGATTGGACGTTCCCATTGCTGCCACCTCAGCAAAAAAAACAAACCAACAACCCAAAGACAAAACCCAAAAGCCCAACCAAAGAGCCCCACTCACCGCTCCCAGCATGATCCTGAAGATCAGCCAGCGGAAGCCCCAGATGACGATGCTGGATGGAGGTGTGGAACGGGGCAGCCGGGACAGGGTCCAGAGTGGGCAGAGAAACATCCCCAGGAAGCCGGTCTCCAGGAGCTGTGACTCCCACCCTGCAGAGAAATACAAAGGCAAAGATTTGCTTTAGAAGTCCTGCAAGTGACCCCGTCACCAACTTTCAATTCACAAGTGGAAAAAGAACGTTAACCCAAGGGAAGGTGGCTCCCAGCTCTGCACATCACACACTGACCAGTCTATATGAAATCAAGTTGCTTTACATAAGAACGTGAGCTTCAGAAAAACACACCCCTGTAAATGCATTCCCCAGCAGCTCTCTCTCTAGCACCCAACACTGTGTTATCTATGCGTGCTGCCGTGGGTTCTGCTGCATATGCCAAACACTCGTGTTGTTTACATGGTTACTTCACCCAGCACGAAGCAAATGCACGGGCTGTTACGAAGCAAAGAGCATTGCAATGTGCAAAGTGACCCAGGAAAATGACATGCTTTTGTCACACGTACAAAACTATGCTGAGCTCACTTTAAAGTATCAGAAGCAGCTGTAGTGGAATCTCATTTGATATATGTGAGGATCCTTACATGAAAATGTAATTAAAAAGAAAATACCAGTCTTCCTCCATCATTTGTGCTTCCTCAAACAGACCCTCCAAGTGCCAAAGCCAGCACTGCTGGAAGGAGAAGTGACGTGCATTGTTAAAAGCAGCTGCACCAGGAAAGCAATGGCTGACACATGACTGAAAGGTTAATTGTTACCCAACCCGGCTGCAGACAGCAGTTATGGGTCGAACTGGCACCGCAGCTCTGCACTTCTGCCCATACAAGAACCCACTGTTGGCTGTGCTTTCATATGTTAATGCTGTGCTCCTCGCAGACACCACTGTGCATGCAAGACACCGAGGATGGCATCTCCATCAGCCTCAGACCCGCATGCAAATGCAGTTTTCTCTGTTTGATTTTTCATCACAGCTCCCAGGAAGGTGTTTGCTTGCAGGCATGGAAAAGAGCATCAAACGACAGAGCAGTGCACAATGTGGGTTACACCCTAAATTCAGGCACTCATGCATGCAAAGCAAAGCCACAGCCCTCCTGCTATGCAGTGGCCTCCAGGCACGGTAGAGCTCAGCCTACACCTGTGCTTTGTGCCCCAAAGCAACAAGCTGGAGGCCTGGCACTGCCACACAGCACAGAGCAGCACTATGGGCACAACACTGTGCCACGATACCAGCAGGGAGGTGAGCACTGTGGGCCAGACTCCAGCTGCTGGTGGGAGATGCTGATCCCCCTGCAGGCAGCACAGGCTGGCAGTGGGCACAGCTGAGCTGGCACTGAGCAGGGTTTGCTGCAATTGCAGCTGAGGGCAAACCACGGTCACAGCAGCACTGCTGCAGACACCTCCATCTAAACCTTCTCCACTTGCAGCTAAATCCTATTCATCTTCAGCTTCTCTGTGCCCACCAACAGCAACGGGCAGATTTGCTCCTGCAGTCGGACCTTTAGTGTTGTGCTGTGCTTTACTCTGCTGCTGACTGCCATATCAGATCCCACCAAACTCTTGCTAAAAAACAAGACTAGGTTGCAGATAGGCACGAAGAGTCTCTGATTTATTAACAATCCTCTTCCGGATGCACTCAGATCCGCTGCTGGCAATGTGGTCACGGGGATCGATTTCCCATGCTAGCACACACCAAGCAGCCACATGCCTCCTTTGGTTCCTCCATGTCTCCAACCCTCCTCTCCCAGCCTGCAGCCACCCACCCACTGCTGCTGCTCTCCCCTTTTGCAACTTCCCCACTTCTGTCATTGCCTCTCCATATTACATTTTCCCTTCCTGCTTCGCTTTGCACATTAGGACCAAGCTGACACCCATCTCTCCCCAGTGTGCATCCTCAATCCTAGCTGCATCCTCCTGCATAGCACCACGACTAAACAGTGAAAAAAATAATCATCAACATCATGAATTTCAAATAATGCCACGCTCTGGGGAGCAGAGGGCACACACTAAGCAGCATAAACCAGACACTGGCACAGCATGGGAACTGGGTACCAGCACTGGAGCGACACCAGTGCACCACGCACGGTGCCGAGCAGACCAAAACCCATTTTAGAAACAGCGACGCCCGCAGCACTTGCAGGCACTGAAGTCATCTCAGAGAGGCAACAAGGCAGCTCACACCCAAAGCCCAAACCAATGCGCCCCACTGATGCGGGGCTGAAATCGGGGCTCACCTCAACCCCATCCCTCCGGCCCTGGCGCACACTGATACTGCTGGGAACGAAGGGGTCACGTTGTTGACCCACCTGCTCCTGTTTTCTTCAGTTGGATCTAGTCAAATTTCAGCAGCTGCGGCGCGGCACAATGCGCCATTGTTATCTCCAGCACAGCAGGAGAGGGAGCCAATTTCTTTTTTTTTTTTTTCTTTTTTCCCCTTTAGGAAATAAAAAAGAAACAAACTCCGCTGCCGATGGTGGCTGCATTTGCCTCCTCACACGCGTTGCGGATGTTTGTTCCACGCTCCCAACTCGATGCAGCAAAATCCATCCTTTGGTATTTTCGGAGGGATGAACTGGGGAGGGGAGATGGGGACAGGAGGACAGCAGGGAGGAGAGGGGAGCAGGAAGCAAAACACAGACAGCCTCCCATTTTCTTTCTAAGGGTTTTTTTGAAGAGTTTTTCTTCATAAGCAAGTAAAACCATGCCTCCAAATTTTCAGCTAGGAAATTTAGTTAAACGTGAAGTGATTTCTGGAGTCAGAAACCATCTGCTGCTGCTTGGGAGAGGAGCCACGAGAGTGGCTTCACCACATTCCCCAGGACAGCAAACATTGGCAGGAGCATGTCATGCATGGTAGAAAACATTGCTGGTACTTAACGTGTAAAAATAAAAGGCAATTTGGTATGAATGAGCTCCCTTAAAGTCCAAAGCAGCACCGTTATCTCCCTATAGAGAGTATTACTTCTAATGGAACACAGATTATATGGCATTATATCATTAGGGTTTCCAATTGTCATCTTCATTATTTACCATCCAACACATGATGACAAAAAACACCTTTGGACTCACAGCAGGACCAAAGCTGCCCCAGAGCCACAGCCCCTTCCCACACTGCAGCAGGGCAGGATGCCTTGAGCAGAGGGTCCAACGCAGCACAGGGCAGTCAGGCCCAAAGTCTGTGACATCTCTTACTTTCTATTGAGCTATTTTGTTTTTCCTGAGAAAAACTCCTTTGGTCAAAACAAAAAACAAACTGCAGCACAGCTGCAGTATAAACAGCTCAGAGAGTTTGTTTTTATCAATTCCCTTTTTTCACCCCCTGAAATAGGGGATAGGGGGTAACAGCAAACTGCTTCTCTCTGCATGTACGTATCTGCACATAATTTATAGAGGTCGTGCCTGCACAGCACAGCCAAATGCTCCTGCCATGTACACACATTTTATGGCTCTCTTTGCAGCCAGCACGCAGCAGAGCCATGCAGTGCACAGTGCAGCTGTCCCCGATGAATATTGGGTGTCACACTCACTGGCAGTCAAAGCAAGGAAGACACCCAATACTGACCGACTTATGCTGGAATTACATTCACTGCTCCTCAGCCTCTCCTCCCTACCTCCCTGAAATGTAGTATGATATAATTTACGCTGCAGCATTAAAACACCTGTTGAGCACGGCCTGGGTTTGGCTGATGGCTTCAGGATATTCTGATTAAGGATGGCACGTGCAACAACAACGAGCAGCTCAACCAACGGGGGCAGAGCTGTGCCCAGCACTGAGCACTGCACCCCACAGGCTGCTCTCACACCACTCATCCCCAGAATCCTCCCCATCGTTTCCTCTCCTGCCCCCCATCTGCTCCCAACCTCCTGCTTGCAGGAGCACAGAGCCAAGGGAAGGAATGCAAAAAACCAGGCTGACAGATATTACCTGTAAAGAGCCACATCATTTCAAATTGCTTCCCCAATAGGCCCTCTAACAAGTTAAAGTGCTAATTACAAACGTCAGCCAAATACAAATGCCATTTTAACCTTCCACACCAAAACCCATCACACCACTATCACCAGTTTCAGATGGCTTTGGCTGTCACACAGGGCTCCCTCCAATGGCTTGACTCCCACCTGCTGAACACACCATTCTTTTCTTAGGACACAGAGAACAACACCAATACAACCCTGGAGAGAACAGATCAGAAAGCCACAGGAGCAGCGCTATGTAAGTTTGAACATGCACAGTTCAATGCCGAGAGCTTGGGCTGCAAGAAGGAAGCCCTGGAGATGCAGTGGAAAACCTGCTAGTAATGTCACAGAGCAGCCCTGGATCTCCTCCATCAGCTGCAGAGCACACTCACAAGGCTCAGCTTTAACTTAATTTAGGTCTTCCAGACACCCAGGAAAAGCCATGTTTACAGCATCAGCACTGCGTGCAAATCCATCCACAGGCATCTTCCAAACTCACAGCTTGCAACTCAGAGCTCTGAAAAGCCAGCTCACTACCAACCCAAAGAACCCTGCTTTCCTTTAAAACTCTCTCAAATCCCATGCATGTGGATATCTCCCAGGCAGTGATACTACAATTCCAGGCAGCCATAGCACCCTGCATCCCCTTCGCTATAGCACAACACAGCAGAGCAATAAGAACCCCTTCATTCTGTACTCGCTCTCCTGCCCCCCAAAAAAACCCAAGTGCAAAAGATGCTGACCTCAGAAGTCCATCTTAACCAGGATGGAAAAAGGAGGAAAGATGATTTAAAAAAAAAAAAAGATATCAGTCCGACACAGTTCTGAAGAAAAGACAATGAGGAAAGAAAATGATTTATTGCTTCTCAGCCTGGTGGTGCCTTTCACTTAAAGACCTCAGAACAAAGAGCAAGCTCTCCCAGCCGCCCGTCCCCTGGGGTCTCTTTTCAAAGCCATGACAGCCCTGGCTCAGAGGGCTGCTGGACAGTCCTTGGCCATCTTATCCTGGGTGAGAGCAGACAGCCTTGCTCCTGCCCCAGGACAGGCTGCAAACACCCCAAACCCAAGGTGTGCACCAGCATCCCACAGCCAAAACTCAGCCCCATTCATTTCTGAGAACATCACCCTTGTGCATCAAGTGTTTCAGAAGTTTTGCTTGCCAGAGATCTCAGACCGGAGATGCTTCATGTTTCTGCAGGCAATAGAAGAGTTGTTCAATGTTGTTGGAAGGTTTGGAAAAAAACGTTCCCAATAACTTTTGTTCTTAAAAGTATAAATCACACAGAAAAGAAAGAAAGGAAAAAAAAAAATTTAGCATAAAAACTTTTAAAAGCTTCCAAGTGCTCTCCAGGGTAGTCATTAGAAACTACTTAGGTAACAGGAGGGTGATAACAGTGAGTTAATGCAGCGTTAAATTAGCCCTCCTTCCATGCAGAACTTTAAGTGACAGAGGAATCAGTTGGGAAGATTTTTTTTTTTAATTTTATTTTTTAAATAATGAAGTTAATGGATTTCCTGTTTTTAGCTCTGTGGGCGGCTGTCATTTTGAGGGATCTGTACATACTGTATTTAATTACTCTGTCTTAAAAGTAACAAAAAAATACTTTCGTGTGTTCCTATGAACCCACCAGCACCTCCCAGGAGTGGCCACCAAGGCAAGAAGAACACCCAGAACTGCCCAGCACTTCTCTCCTGCTCTTGGCCTTCCCAGCATCAAACCATCCTTCAAATCCTTTTCACGGCCAGCTGCTACAAGGCTGGAACCACACAGTCTCATGAACTGAGGGCAATGAACATCAGGAGGGGCTCACAGGGACTTCTCAGAGCTTCCCACCATCCTGCTGCAGTCATGGCTGAGATTGGTGCTGGGCTACATTAACAACAGCATTGCCAGCTCCCCAGGACTCACCTCCTGCAGCTTGGGATTCTCCCCATACCCCCCTGTTTATTACATGCAGGGGCAACGATGGCCAGCAATAAATCTGAACAAAGGTCACAGTGCCTTAAGCTGGGCACAAAGATGAAGGGAGAAGGAAAGCTGAGCATCCTGCAATGGTCCAGCAAGCACGAGCCACACATATAACTTTGTAAATGAAACGGGAAGGGACTGAAAGGAGATGCCAAGGAACAGAGCTGGAACAGCAGCAGAACAGAAAGGAGAGGTCAGGAACAGTCAGCAATCACTATACACTCCAGTTCTGTGACTGGAAAAGCCTGAAATCCATCATGCAGTGGATACTGAAACCCAGGAAATAAGGGTGCTCATCTCCAGGGCTCAGCTCCTTCAGCATAAGCTCATTCTCAATGTGCCTTTCCTTCTTGCACCAAGAAAGTCTTAATATGAATAGAAAGCCAGCAATTTCCACTCTCAAGCAACCTGTTGAACACATTTTATTTGTTCTTTATACAGACAGGACCCCTGCAGTACTGTGCCATGTGCCTGTGGAGCTGAACTGCTAAAAACAGGTGTCTGTTGGGTGTTAAATCTATCTTCGGGCTGCTTTGGCAGCTTAAGAAACCATTAGCAGCTGTTAACATGGTTAGCATGGCAACATAGGAGCCTAACAGCTCAACCAGCCTGCTTTCTTCACCATTTCAAAACTATCATTTCCCGCTTGTACACTTCAAGCAAGAGCAAATTAAAACCAATACCATGAAAGCACCTGGCAACCACTTTTGCTAGCAGACAAATTGAGTCTTGAAATAAAAATGTATTAGACAAACTTTACCCGTTGTATCACGTGAGGGTCCTGCTGCCCTTAAAAGCTCACATCTCAGCCTGGTGTGAGCACATGTTCTAACACCAGCATCTGCAAGAGATGACAAATACCCACCAAGGGACGACTCTCTCATCCAACTTCCCTGTCTGCTTGAATTAGATCTCTCATTCAAGACTTCTAGTGAGCTTACCGCCTTTAGAATACCAAGTAGGAAAAATAACCTCAGTATTGAGCCCACTAATCTCAAACCAGAGCCACCTGTCTCAAGGTACGTCTCCTCAATGGAGAGAAGTGAGAAGATCACGGGCAGGTCACAGCTAGCTTTCAGGCTGAACTGGGCAGCATGGTTTAGTATTAAACATGGAGATTGGTGGCCCTGCCTGTGGTGAGGGTTGGAGATTCATGATCCTTGAGGTCCCTTCCAACCTGGGCCATTCTTTGATTCTGTAAAATGCAATCCTAGAAAGTCAGGTCCTGCTGGTAAAGGAGAGCCGCAGAGGAAAGGAGAACACAGTGGCACTGCACACTGGTTTCATATGTGCTGTTCTTACCACTGCACAGACCAGAGATGATTGCCATGGTTGAGGCAGCACAACCATTTCCTACCCAACCCATCACCAGACGCCTACAGACCTCAGGTTTGCTGCTCACACAGCCCTCCTCCTACTGACAATGAGCATCTAACCCAGCAGAGGCAGTGCTTGAGCCACCAGGAGGGGAAGGACCAAAGGGCTTCTTCCCTTTTGGCTGCAACAAAGTCCAGGAACTACTTAAACCCACATGTGGGACTTCGTTACGATCCTTCCATGTCTTTTACACTTGTGACCTTTCAAGGCCAAACAAAGAAAAACAAAAACAACATTGGACACTATTTATACAAGACAGCATGACAAAAACACATTGCAATATCTCTAATATGGATTTTCTGCTTCTAGCTTTGCCCATAGCTAAGCCTATTTCGAGGGATTACAGTAAGAAAGCTGATACTGCTGCATCCTTTAAGACATCCCCTCAGCCCCAGCAAAAGAAATGGGACTCACCATTCAGCAGCATCACTCTGAAGTAACTCAACTAACGAAACCCCAGTGATGTATAAAGCTGCTGTAATTCAGGAATGGTTTCATCCAGGCATTTTTCAACATGAAGAGCTCAGAAGCAGCCAAAATGACTAATGGGACCTCAACACCCACAGCTTTAACCTCGAAGAACAAAGGAAGAAAGAAGGAGCAGGAAGAAGGAAGACCGAACGCGGACCTCAGGAAATCAAAAAGCTGCTTTCAAAACCCATCTGACTTTAAAAAGATCCGATGGATACGTAGGAGGAAGCAGCAGTTTTTTTAGCAATTACGGGACAAGTGCCAAAAAGTCAACGGTGTTAGGAAGTTGTTCTCTCCCTGCACAGTACAAAGGGATGAGCAAATACATAAACAAAGAGAAATGCTGATGTCCAGAGGCCTGAACTACGCGCCAAGCAATCTGAGTGCCGAAATCCCACTGCTGACACAAAGAAAGGGTTTGAACTGGATCAGCAATCACTGAACCCAGTGCTGGAACAACTAAGCTGACATACAGGACATTGAAAATTATAAACAATACAAGAAATCAGAAATACTTTAACATAATTCTTTCCAGCCACAGCGACTCTTGCACTGTGGATCTGTAAGGGGCCGAGCAGAGCTGCCTCAGCTCCAAAGCCAGCATTTTCAGCTTCAGCAGAGCAAAAGCAAATCAAAACACTACAGGTCTGCAGCCAAGATTTCACACGATGACCTCTCCTCCATCCCGCAGAAAGGGTTACAGGAATTCTCTGCCTCAATCAAACTGCCCATCAGTCTTCATCAGGACACACCGTGGGGAAATAAAGAACTACAGGAGTCTGAGGATTTCGGGTCATTTCTTTGGGCTCTTTTTATCAGCCTGTCAATATCGGACTTTGGCCCTGAGATGTGTGTGCACAGCATTCACCCAGAGACACTTCCATGGGCATCAGACATTGGCGTGAAGAAGCCTGGCTCGCTACTAACAAACTAACAGGAATCAGTGCCCAATTATAACATGCATTGAAAACACAACTTCTGACCCTGTTTTATCAGCTGATAAAAAGGGTAAATGTAAGTCAGGTTTCTGCTGATTAACAACCAGATGAGGCATTCATTAAGGGTTGCTCTTAATAACAAGCCATTACATTCCCTTGCAACACGTACCGACACTGTTAAACTTGGAGATCTCAGATGCTGGAAAGAGCTGGGACAGACACCCTCATTAACAGAGCCAGCAGCTGCTAACATCGCCATGGATTCCATTTTAGGAATAAGCAACTTTCAGCACCATAAGAAAACAAAAAGACAAAGCAACACAGAGCACTGTTATTTATTTTGACAGCTGTGGTTTCACTGTTTTAACTGCTTAGGATGGCTGTAAAGGAAACCCTGAAGTGTTCTTGGTAAAAGTAATGAAGCCTCGCTGAGCACAGCCTGGCTCTGAGCAGGAGCTGGGAAGTCCCAGATGCAGGTTATGGGGCTGGGGACACAGTGCGACCCCTGGGGCCAATGAGGAGGTTACACAGACAGAGCCCTGGCTTGGTGGGAAGGGGGGCTTAGCATTGGGTAACCATGGCAACAGGCATCCCACTGCCACCACACAGGTGACACCAGCCTGGCTGGAAGCACAGCCATGGCTTCATCATTTCTTTGTTTTGTTTAACTAAATACAAGATCCTATGATAAGGGCTCACAGCAGACCCAGGAGGCAGACAGAGGCTGTGGGGACCCACCACAACCACTGTACTGTCACCACCAGGGAAGGAAGCAGGGGGGACAGAGGCAGAGCATGAAGGAACCCTATGAGGGAAGGGGAGGAGAAAAGCTTTGCAAAGCATAGGCTGCCTCAGGCCCCCACAGCTCTGCCAGCCTTCCATCGCATGCCCCTCCAAGCAGCTGGAGAGCCCACATTCACTTGGGACTGCAGCAGGTGCACTCAAGACCTGAGCTGTCACACTCAACTGTCAGGAGGAAAATTTGATGGGAAAAGTATCAAGGGAACGATCAAGAAAACCTTGGAAAGGAAATTAAAACATATATGTTCTCACAATTACAATCCACTTCAAACTTGCGCTAGCTGAAATCTGTATTTACCCAAGGCAAAGTAACTGCATAATTGCACTCCTCAGAAATGTCTGCAAGACCAAACACGTGCGCTGCGGGAACAGCTGGCCCTCCACTGCGGCTTTAGGATGTCCATTGCCTCAGCTCACCACCCCTCCTGTGTCCTTCCATCAGTGCAGCGTGTGGCTTTGCACCCTTCCAACTTTCCATTATCACGAGTGAGAATCCAGCCTCCTGTCTGGCACAGCTGGCTGTGATCCCAGCACACAGCCTTGGACCTGAAGGACCACTCCTGAGCCCACATCTCTCACTGCCATGGACTTTCAGCAGCCGTCACCATCCCAGCTGTGGCTGAAATCCAGCCAAGGTGATGAGATCCTCTCCAATGCAACACCCACAGCTACATGCAACAAACATGCTCTGAGAATGCCTCTGCACAGCTTTACTGACATGACCAAGGGGCACAGAAGAGTTCCTTGAAGCCCTACATATCTGAGTTCTAAAGGAAGAGCAATAATCTTCTAAGTCTTAACTACATTCCAGGAGTACAGCAATAGCCTTTCCTAGCCCTCCGTCTCCCACAAGGCACAGGAGGTAAAGCTAACTAACTACCCACAGGTGCAGTGTATGTTATGTGAGCAATC
Source organism: Excalfactoria chinensis (assembly GCF_039878825.1). Taxonomy (NCBI): domain Eukaryota; kingdom Metazoa; phylum Chordata; class Aves; order Galliformes; family Phasianidae; genus Excalfactoria; species Excalfactoria chinensis. Next base: position 3,141,730 of record NC_092838.1, on the reverse strand, counting down.
AGATGTGCCAGCTAGTGCTGGAATACTACAGCAGCAAAGCCTCATCACCTGCCCACAAGTCACATGCAGTGGCAGCACCAGCAGGTTCAGAACTACAGGGTTCTTAGTTCCTTTTTTTCTGCCCCATCCATCAAATCAATTTCCCTTGGCAGGGAATTAAGCACACTAATTATTTCTGTCCCTGGCTATTCCACCCCCTCCAGCTACAGCGTCCGGACAACTGTTGCCACTACATCTGCAGAGCAGGAGAAAGCTATGGAGGAATCCTGAAACTCCTGCCACAGTAATGTGATGAAGAATAGCTAACGCTTTAAGCTTTACCATTCTGTTTTTAATCACATTTACATCCCATAGCAAGTAACAAAACAGCAGTAACAGACAACCCTAAACCCAGCCCCGTCTCCTATCTCCTATAGCCAAAAGATCATTAAAAAGAAAAACCACAACAAAAACAAACAGAAACCAACCACCACCACCACTATGTCACAGGATGCAATCCTACATTTCAAACTTGCTAACAAATCAGCTGGCAAGGCTTCCACTACCCTGCCCCCCCCAATGCATTTTTGCAAGTCATCAATCCCTTCCCCGCTTCATACAGCTCTCAACAATCATTTACTCCTCATCCTCTCTGCTACAAACACAATCGATTGCACAGTAAGTTTCTGTGCAATTCAGATTTTGCTCCATTTGTAATCGCGAGCTAAACCTGTCGGAGCACAAAAGCAGCTCACCCAAACTGACAGCTATGGTTTAACCAACACTTGTTTGGTGCAAAAAACCAAGCAGTGCTATGAGCATGGGGGTTTGCATGGACAACGCACTGAGAAAGACGTCCCAGTGCCCACACAACTTCAGATCATGTAACCATGCAAAAACAACATCCTTGCTCCTCTAACAGTGCGCCTTGGCCGTTTAATGAAGCACACGGAGCCGGGCATTCCTGCACACCTATTACCAACTGTAGACCAAGGCCCTTCTCTAGCTCAGCTACACACATCACAAAGCCTTCCTGTTAAAGGAGAGGAGAACAGTAACATGTTTTGCTGCAAATATGACCATTCGTCAAGTTGTGCTGAGAAGCCGCCAGCTGGAAGGATTCCGAGGTCGCACGATAACGTAACACCGCGTGCAGCAACATTTTCCTTTCTCCTCTTGCCACCCCAGCACAGTCAGCCGTGATGGTGCTGCCTGCAGCCTGGGTGGTGAATTTCCCATAGGGGTGACATCAGATTCACTCACGAGGATATTCTGTAGCATGTCATTAGAGTTTTTCCTTCTAATTTGAATAAGAGGGTTGTTTTTTTTTTGTTTTTTTGTTATTTTTCTTCCTTTTAATTTTTATATAAACCACTGAAATCAACCACATTAAAAATAAAATCACACAACAGTGACAACTGATATTAAACAGCTATTCACATATGTCCCAATACCACAAGACCCAGCTCTCCCCGCTGTAGGAAATCCAAATGACTTCAGTGCATAAAATGAAACATATGAATTAATCACTGCTTTTTTGTTTTTTTTCCTGCCCTCAATCCACAACGTTATTAATTCAGGCTGAAAATACACGTGCTCCAGAACAAAGAGTTACCCAACAAGGGACTGTGAAGCTCGTAAGCATCCACCCATTGCAAAGCCAACCTGGAAAGGCAAAATCACAGGTCCTGCTTGGAGGGTTACCACTGCAATGGTTATCAGTGCTCCAGCAAAGCAGGGCAAAATATCCTGCTTAAATGCTGATGTTACAACTGGATGGAAGCACCTCTGAGAGAGATGCTCGAAGAATGCATTTCCTTTACCAACAGAAGTTATTATCCACTCTTTGATGTGAACCTTCAGTAATTAAGGAGGGACTCGTCAGTAAAGCTGAAGGCTTGGAGCTTCCTAAGTGGAAACATGTGGGAAGGTAGCCTGAGCACAGGGAAGGCTTACTGGAGTGATTTATCACACACCTGAGGCTCTGCAATGCTCACACCAATAAGTCCCTGGATGTAAGGGAGGGAGGGGGGGGAAAAGAAAAAGCTTTATTTAAAACTCATTTCAAACACAGTAAGAGGACCAAGAGCAATTCTAAGGCATCTGCATTATTTGTCAAAATAATGACGTTATAAAATAGCCGGTGCTACATGTGGGAATGTTTAAGAAAAGATGCTTTACACACACAGTTATTTTGCTCTAATAGTTGCAGCGCTGCTCAGCGGAATAGAAAGCCCTTTAAAGAGATCAATAGCTGTTTAGCACAGTGTATCGCTGCAAACAGCTATCAGGGAGGATAGGCTCAGAGTGAAGATGAAACTTCTTAAAACCTCTGCCAATGCGGAAAATAGTCCTGCAGCTCTTTGATATGCATTTACAGCTATGGAAAGCAAATAACTCAGCACAATACTGAGTTATTCCTGTAGTTAAAAACAAACAAACAAACAACAATAAAATCCAATCACTTGTGAGGTGATTGAGCTTCCATTCCTGCGCTTTGATTGTTTCCCAGGATGAGGGCTCCCATGTGGCACAGAGCTCAGATGGGCACTGCTTTGCAGGATGGATGCAGGTGGGAATGGGAGCACCTGTGGCTGATGCCAGCAGGGGCTGAACACAGCAAGCACCAGCTCCAGGTCTGCACTACGCCTGGAGTTCAAGGGACTGCAGAGCCCTCCTGCACCATCAGCCAGACCCTCCTCTAATAGATGCACACTCAAAGCACAGATTTTTTGGCAGTTATCCTTGGTTGGTGGGATCATCTTCAAAGCAGGCTGTAACAAAACCGTGCCACTGCACACAGCTCCCATGGGCAGCAGCAGCCCAGGAGGCACTGCCATATCCCAGCAGCTTTATACCTGCTGCTGCTGCCCTGGGGCCCCAGCAGCACGCTGACTGTTCTGGCTTCCCTGTGCACAACGCCAAGGACACAAAACTGAAAACCCCACTATTTCCAAGCACAGCTCCAGCAATAAAAGAAGCTGCTGGTAACTGAGGATTTAGAAGTGAAATAAAACACTCAAGAAAGATATCCGTGTACAGGCTAATTTTCCAACCAGAAAGTGCTGACCCTTAGAGAGTGACATGTGTCGTGAGTCTAATTTCATTTGACTTCAAAGTCACAAAGCAGAAGTTCAAAACGCTGTTTGTAGCCGTAAGTTAAGAGTTAAAAGCTATTTAAAAAATAAACTAGAATACATACACTGATTTCTTCTGGATATAAATCCAAAAGGTAAGATTGCGCAACACCAGTACTCCATATTTAATAATAACAAACAGATGGGAAAATATCATAATAAATTACTCTAACTGTCCAAGCTGTGCGCCAGAATGCCTTGGCCAAATTCCCCTGCTTAACTATCTATATACCATGCACAGACCTCAGAGGACTCCATATTCCCACAGGCTGAAATCAAGCCACTTTCTTTAAAACAATAACAACAAAATCACTTTGAGCTTCACTACAGGGCTGACAACACTGCAAAAGACAAGCAAGGATTTACCAGAGCTGTGCCACTTCACAGCACACAGGCAGCTGCAGGACAGATCACAAGGTACCCAAAAGCCAGGATGGATGGGCCCTCCTTGGTCTTCAGCCTCCATCTCTTACCTTGCTCATCATGCCTCTACCCAACAGAGCCATCCTGACATTCCTTATTGAGATTGCTCATTGCTTATTATTGCACAGATTACCTTTCACCCCCTCTTTTGGGAATTCCAACTTCTCCCTGAGAAACACTGGTTACAAATGGTAAATCAAGAAGTAACCCCAGACTTCCCCACCTCAGCTACCTGCCTCTCTGTAACCCAGAACTGTTTAGACCAGTTTTAACAGTGACTATATCACCCAAAAGCCTCAAAGCACAGGATGGAAGTCCAAACCCCAGAACTAAAACGTTATTCTAAGCACTGTACCTTACCCAAACAGCAAACGCTCACTCTTCAGTAGTGGCTTTACACGTCAATCTGGAAGAACCTTGGGGAAAGCCTTGTCCCCGTTTTATGTAAAGAGAAAAAGGATGCAGAAGACAAGGTCAGCAAAGCACACACCAGGTGCCACTGGCCGATGCTAAAGCACAGCATCTCCATCCACTGCCCTCCCCAGCAGCATGCCTGCAGCTCCGCAGCCATCACCCACCTGAGTCTTGCTACCAGTTTCCCCAAAATGTGAGGTTTTTCACTGAGGAATTATGACTCAGACAACTTTGGCACGCACGCAGGAACACCACCACAAATGGAGATGAAAATACAAGGGAGCTGCAATAGAAACGTCAGCTGTTCCAAGCCGAGGTGAAAGAGCCAAGGCACTGCCAACACTGCAGAGCTGGAAGCTGTGAGGTGGAGCTGACTTTGAAATCCTGACACTTATCTCTTCTGACTAACATAAAATATGTACCTTGGCTCCTGCTCGCTTCCTATATACGACTGGGAAGAGGATGGCTTCGCACTGCGGTTTCACCCAGTTTAGGAACGGAAGAGAAACCCATGAGAAAATCATTTTGCTAGACTAAAAATAAATAAATCCTTTTTCTTTTCCTATTGTAAAGAGTTTAAAGGAATATGGTGGATGCAATCAGGAGGCGGTCAAATGTATTCATTCGACTCCAAAAAAACAGAAGTTTAATTCCACAGATTGTACAAAGATTTAAGTTCACAACCACCGCATGGTCATTATTATGGTCATTATTATGTGTTCTTCCCACAGATCAATTTGCTCAGCAAGGGACGAGGTAAGGAAATGCAGTTGTTAATAAGCCTAGGGATAAGATCTCAATTTGGTTTTGAGATGCTGCAGCTCCATCTTTTCTTGCATGCACAAGCACACGTTTTGCTCTATGTGGAACCAACACCGTCACTCTGCCCTGCAAAACTTGCCTTTTTAATTAAAAAGACAAATATATTAAGTTAATTTCCCCGATCCAGAAATCTCTCCAAACGGCTGCATTCCCACAAAGAATTTCCATTTCAAGGAAGCAGCATTCTCAGACAAAGGAGCCTTAACAAGAAATCCCTGGGCAGTTCCTTTCATGTGGTCACTTACTTTTGCATCAGTTTCTGCAAAGACAGCGAGGAGTGACAGTCTGTTCCTGCCACGGGGAGATGAAGGGCTCCAGCACTTCAGGAGGAGATCAAACTTAACCTCTGCCTTTCATTTCATTACCCAGTGCCAGCGCTTCCAATAGTCTTTATATGTGGAGGGAACATAAGAAACGCAATAAACATCAAAATAGTTTTGCAAAGAAATACACAGCATTGATACGTAGCTTTGTTAGCACGCAGTACCATCGAGCAGCCAAACAAATACCCTTAAAAGAAATAAAGAGCACAGTCTTCCTCTTCTTCCCAGTAAGAAAAAGGGAGACAAAAGGAACAGACCAGAGCACACAAGGATGCATGTCCTGAAACCAAACCTTTGTTCTATTGGTCAGGTTGCTGGATTTAACTGGGTTTTAATGCTTAGTCAAAAATGTTCCTGCCAGCTACAGATAAATAGCAATATTAAAGCACTCTTCCTCCTTCAGAAATGCCATTTCCATTTCAGTGCTGTTAATGGTCCTCTACACCTGTGGTTGTGCACTTAGGATCTTGCAGAGACACTCAGGGGAAGTTGCAGTTTTGTTGATGATTCCCAAAAGTGAGTTGTTTTAAAGCCTACGCCAATTAAAAAGACAAAAGATCTACACTGCTTAATACAACCCCAACTACAGCGCATTTCTGGCCAAATATTCCTCATAGAAAGCAACCAAAATCTATGGAGCTCCACTAAAAGCGCCAAACACCAACATCAAATCCAGAATAAAGGATCAAGAAGAACCCAGTAGATTTGGGCTCCTTACAAAGGGTCCCAGAGTCAGCTCCCTGCTCTCACTGACCTTTCTCACAGGTCCCCACACAGCCCCATGCCCAGCTCTGAGATACCAAACCCCGCGGCCCCAGTCCTTCAATCTGCAGTTCTGCCATATACTTGGGGAACAGCCGCCCAGGGCCAAACCGTCCCCAATGAGCACAGTGCTCAAAACCTTTCATTCAGAGCTATAATCATCCTCTATAAATTACTGCCATAAAAGCTTCAGGTGGTGTAGATCAGGTCAGAGAAAGGACATTTGAATGGTTAACCAGACACAGATAAATCAGGTGTACATTAGAAATGACAGCATGATTAATGAAAAAATAAAAACGCCAGCAGTCCCTTGGATGTCCTTTAGTTTATTATTATTATTACTCAGGGATTACTCTGAACATCAAGGTTTATTTGACTTCAGAAAAAGACAGAAAAATAAAAACAAAGCTCGTCCTGCCCTGCCAGGCTCAAACTCCTGATGAAGGCATGCCTTGAAGACAGCTCTGCCCATCTCCCATCCTCCGCCATCAAAAGCTTGGCAATACTGCAATGAGTTTAAGTAGCCCCTTGCTGAGAGGCATCAGCTGCCGAAGCCAACAGTGTCATGGAGCTAACCCACTGTTTTCCCTGGATTCTCCCCAGCTCGTCCTTCTTGCTAAAAACTCCACCATCTCCCACATTCCAGGTGCGTAATACCTTAGCTGGCCATTTGGCTCACAGCACAATCACAGCAGACCTGACTTTTTTTCTAACAAGTAAAACCAAGAAGACAGACGATGCTTGGGGCCATCCCAACTCTTAGCATTTGTGACAACTTGCAAATATTGTGGGGAAAACAAGGCTGCCATTAGCCCAGGTCACCAGCAGGAAACAGAGCAGCTCGGACACAGTAGCACAGTGAGCACTACAGCCAGAAGGAAAGCATTGCTCAGGAGCAGAAAAAGCATCCGTAACCCATAACGAGGCAGAAACAAAACAAAGCTCAGGTCCTCTGCCATCACCCCACAGCTTGAGCAAAGTCAGGGTGCTCCCTCCTGCCCCGTTACCTTTCCCAAACCCATCTGTGCTGCAGCCCTGCATCACGTGTCCCTGCTGCTCCTTCGTGCTGGGTCAGTCCTGAAGGCGAGCAGAGCAGTGCAGCAGCCAGGCAGGGCCAACGAAGCTCTGCTGAGCAATGCACAGAGCTGAGCGCTGAAGTCGTTAGCGTTCCCAGGGGCTTTTCCAAGGGAGTAGGGAATTAATCACACTTGCCCAGCCACACTCCAACTGGGTAATTACATTTGACCTTCCTAAGCTCCCCAGACAAGTGGATATTGTGTTCAGGTTGCCCTGTTTAACGTGCTGCCCACGTGCATTATGAGGCCGTGCTAACCATCACCCGAGCAGTGGGCAGCACTTCCCTCACCTCTTGTGAGCTTGGAACAGGTTTGGGATCCTTTGGCAAAGGAAATGCCTTCCTATCGCACAAACAAGTAGCAATCAGTCTGAGCTGGAATGTTTGGACATCAATCCTCCTCAAAAACACTGAGGAGGATCAGTCAGAGCTATTGTTCATTTGCACCTCTCTGAACAGGACACTAAAAATAGGCATACCTAGAGATAAAGAACTAACACGTCTTCTGCATAGGGAGCTGTAACTGAGAATACTGCACCAAATCACAGGTTAACAGGCTGAATGCAAAGCCAGCATAAGCTCACGAGGGCAGATAACGGGGATGCTGCCATGAGATAAGGAGAAGCATCAGCTTCATGGCACACAAAGTCAGCACCAGTACTGAGCTCAGGTGTGTGTTTGAGGAGATGCATTCTTAAATACAGGGAACTAAACTGCATTATCTTTCTCCTATCACTGAGATGCCCAGATTTAAAATAAAGAGACACAGACATTTTCTTCATTTTATTTATCCTTGTTAGAAGGATAAAGGGAGACATCAACACCACTGGCAATAAGCACATTAAAGCCCCCCACAATGCATTTCAGAAGAAAATGCAGAGGTTATGATGCTTTGAATATGATACACCTCGGCTATTTGCACACGCATTAGCACAAGCAGATGCTGTGGTTATAACTGTCAATCACAACACCTGCTCCAGCCAAGCCAGGCGCTGCCATGGATCTGAGACAGATCTGTGCATGCAGCTGTGTCACTGGACCCCCACCAGCTAAAAGCTACATTTAAGCTAAACACGAGCAGCACAGACTCCAAAGTAGGATGCAGGTCTGTCAGCTACACCACAATGCAGTCATTAAGTCCAGACAACGTTTTCCCAAATCATGGTGGACAAGGATCCGACTTCAATATGGAAGTGTGATTTAGCTCAACCTCAGCAATGCATTAAGGCAAGAGCCTGACTTAAGGAGAGCCCTGCTCCTGCTCGGCACCCAAATCCAGCTTCACTTTTTCTAAGGAAAACCTCTGCCTGCAGAAAGCATTTCTGTTTGTTTCCTTTGCATTAAAGCTGGGACAAAAGTCATCCACAAGAGCAGCAGAGAAACAATCTGCTTAGGGAAAGGGCTTCCCAGTATCTGCAAGACCAGCGTTCCCATTCCACCCACTTACATTCCTGGATCAAGAGAAAATAAAATCACATCCGCGGGCCGGCACTGCTTACACAGGTCGGCAACCAAGCAACATGGCAAACTGCTGGGAGAGAATTACTTGTGCAGGGAAATGGTGCTTGGAGAAGTCACACGTTCGTTCCAGCTTCGCCATTTCCATCAGTCCTTGTTAAGGAGTGTTTTATCCTTTAAAAATCATTTGCATAATTGCCGCAATCAAAGGCAGTACTTTACAGTAATGACTTTAATGGCAGATTTTTCCTTAAACATTCTTTTAAGGAGGTGCCTTCCCAGGCTGGTGCACCCACATGTGGAGAAGGAAAGGCAGGAGGTGATGCTCAGGAAACAGGAGGGCTGAGCTGCTTTCTGGTTTGTGCTTTGTTTACAGATCCCTTTTTGATGCTCAAAACGTACCTCACACCAAAATCTGTCACTTAAACAGCAATCTAGTGCATATATGGGAAACATCCTGGGTTGTTTTTTGCACATTTTGACCATATGTAATCACGTTATGGGGGAACTTAGCTCCTTTCCAGGATAAAACAAAGTCTTCTAAGTGTGTCCATGTCTCACCCTGACTGAAGGTCAGCAATGAAAAGTTACAGAAATATAAAGCCTGTCGGGCGTCATTCAGTGCATACAGCAGTGGCTCCTGGGCACTGGGATGTGCCATGAACAGCAGTCAGGCAACACAAGCCCACCAGAAAAACATTAAGCTTAGATTACAAATAGTGCATTATTTCATGTTGTTGGATCAGTTGCTGCTGACATCCACGAACAGACAAGGTACCCCACCAAAGAGATATCTATGAAAGGAATTGAAGGTCCTTTCTCCAAGACTCTGTTTTTTGGGGAGGAGGCACTGCAGGAACCCAGATGAGTAGAGCAGCACAGGGGCGCAGGGGAATGTGCACAAAGGTGACAGCTGCTCTGCATTCCTACAGCACAGGACTTGCTGCAGCAACTTTAACGAGCTGCTTCAGCTGAAGCAGGAGCCCCTGCCTGCTACTCTCAGCTGCACAGACATCTACCCAAGAATACTCAGACAATAACTACAGAGCTTTGGTAGCGCTGTAAATACCTATTTAAAACAGGCAAGCACCATTGGCCCAGCTTGGAAAATGAAGCCAGACTTGGAGCTCATGTGATGGCTCCAAGGGGAAACCAGCAGCAGAAGCCAGCAGGGTTCCACTCTTGCTCCCACGTGCCATCCCAAGGTGTGCACCTTCTGCACTACCCGCTGCAATCCCCAGCATCACCCATGGATGCTCTGCACATGAAGCTCTCCCGGGGCCCCAGAGCATCCCTGCTCCGGTCCTCATACACACACCTGGGGGGAGGACTCCTGCTTAATTGAGGTTCCCAAACGAGAGAGAGAGGCCCGGATGAAGGCACACTGCCCTTTAATGCAGGTCTAATTACATTAAAACAAAACGCTCTCATGAACATGGAGAAAGGCCGGGGAGAGAATCAGACAAGCTATAAATTAAAGCAGAGGATATGAATACCATGCAGGCTGCAGTGTTAGGGTTAACGTGGGTCTGGAAACAGTTTAGGGAAAACCTGGTGTGACTAGAGGCCAGCTCCGAGTTTAGTTGCTTTGGGCTAATCGTTTCCTTCAGGCAGGCTACTCCAGCACACTAATAGGTTTTAATAAAAACTTCCAATTGGGCCAGTAAACCCCTCATTAAGCTGTTTTTAAAGCATGAATTTAAGAGCGGCGAGGGTAAAAGGTCACGAGGAGTATTTAATTCACAACGGCTGGCAAAAGGTGCTGTTGTGATTGAAAACACCAGAGTTCAAGTGTCCAGGGCCACATAAACATCCGACTCTGTCACTAGACCTGGTTAAGTGACAGCTTGAAAAATAGATTTAATAAGACAGAGAGAAAAGTTTCCCACTCTTACACGAGAAATAGGAACAGCAGATCACGGTAATGGCCAGGAACAGGAACAGTCACTAAGCCAGCTCAGCTCTCGCCTCACAGCAGGGAAGGATGAGGAACAGCACTGCAGCTATCTGGGTGCCTGACCCACTGCTCCTCCCCAGAACTCAGTAAGGCCTCATGCTGCCATCGAGCCAAGCTCTCCAGGAATACCAGGGAGTGTTCTGCATCCCTGTGAATTTGCTCACCGTGATGCTTGGGTCATCTCAGCCCCATCAGCAGGCGCTGCAGATAGGTCTGCAAGCACGAGTGGCTTTGCTTAGGGCACAGCTCAGCCCACAACTTACCCAACTTCAAGCCTTGTAAGCTAAGTTTTAGCCTTGCACAAGCGAGGTTTGACCCAAGTGCTCCCAACTCTCATTTTCCTCTGCAGCCACTGCTCTGCTCACAATGCAGTGCGAACTCACAGGAAAACTTCAGCCCCTTCCTTTGGAAAAGCACGCTCACAAAGGAGAACATCTCAATCTCACACTGCGAGAGCCAGAACCCCAGCTGTGCACTCTAACATTTCATTTTATGTCAATGCACATCTAAAATTCAAGATCCCTGAAGACCTTTTAAAAGAAAATTCTCTTCGGAACAATTTGCATTGAAGTACAGAGTGAGGATTTAACAAGTAATGGAGAATTACATACACTCCGCTCTCAACTTTTTATTCTACCTCTAATCAAAACACACTTCAGCTTAAATTCTGAGATAACAGATGCCACACAAAATTCGGGAGCAGGCAGAGATAGGGACTAGTTTATTATTTGCTTATTCCATGTTTAGAGGGGATAGAAAAAATTTGGAGTTTAATTTGACGTTCAAAGAACCTCTAACTGTCCTCCCTGCACACCAAAATTAAGATACTTCAGTGCAAGAGGAAAAAAGCTCTTATTTTTAAAGCATGCTTCCAATTCTGGCCATGCAGTTGGCCTGCACAGAGTATAGAAGCGAGGCTCTCTGGAACCATCCCCAAGGAAACATTTGCTTTGGCTCCAAATAGGACACTTTTGTGCATCAAGAGTCAAATAAGATCAGCTGTTTCCCAAATCCTCTCTGTTTAATGAGCCCATTGATAGCCCAAAGGTAAACAGGCACATTTCTGATTTTTTTTTGCATATTCCTTACTGGGAATTCAAACTGCTGCTCTGAGAGGTGTCTGATGAGCACAGACACAGCGACCTGGAGTCAGAATCTTTGCAAACGGTTGCATCACATTCCCACACTACACCTGGATTTCTGCTCTAAAGGGAGATGTGGCAGCCTGCAGCAAACTGAGATCTTCGCAGCCCTTCTGCAGCTCTGCTCGGCTCTCTGTTGGTATCCCACAGCACCGCAGCACTGCTGCAGCACCTCGGACCATGCACTGCACTGTCAAGCTGTCTTCTGAATATCTGGAGTTACTTAATGTAGTAAGAACAAAAGAAAGAGGGCGAGAAACCCTGTACAGGAGCATCACCTTCTTCAAAGCCCCTGTGAGAGCAAAGATGTTAAATCACTGCACAAACCAGGTTGAAAAATCTCAGGGTGTCTCAGACAGAAGCACCACCAGGAACTCTTGCTCCAGAATAACATACCCTTGCCCAGAAAGAGCCAGGAGTAGCCATGCTGTCAGCACTGCAGATCTGCTGATGCAGCTGTAGTCTCACTTTATGCCAGAAGAAAAGACGCCCTTAATTTTAAGGAGAGAAAAGACTTTCAGAAGGATAACAAGCTGGCCTTGCTGGTTGTAACACAATGGAAAACGTAGCAATGGCAGCAAAGCAGCAAGGTCCTAAGCTACAGCAAGTGAAAATTTGCTGAAATGCAACAGCTGTGGGCACAGAAATAAAGGGAAGAAGCTGCTTACCTTCAGAAGGCCTCAGGTATGCAGGAATCTCCAATAATCCACCCCTTCTGGTCACCCAGGTACATTGCATACACCTGAGTTGCCCTGGGTTATCCCTGCCTTCCTACCAGGTGCTCAATCACTGTTCCTAGTTCTGACTCAGCATTTCCACTACGCTGGTTCTCTATCAGGTCTCTGGGTTCTGCAGCCTTCAGCCAGAGCCAGACCTGGCTCTGAGGATGATATTTAAGGCTGAAATGCTCTCCCAGAGCAGCCTGCAGGTGTGCTGTGCTGGGGGCAGGCAGCATCTCTACCCATTCTCGAGGCTCCAGCAGCCCTAGCTCAGCAAGGAAGGACCAAAGCATCTTCAAGCACTGCAGCCAGCAAGCAGTCTGTGTTCAACCCCCAGAGCACTGCATTACAGTGAACAGCATGAGAAGGGGCCAGGTACACCACACACCTAAGCTGCATCAGCCCATTGGGACAGATCTGGTACAGAACCAGCACGTGCTTATGAAACACACCATGCTGCACCTGAAGTCAAACACAGAACAACAACAAATAAAGCCAAGAAATCATTGCAGCTCAGCTAATTTCAGACCAGCTCTAAACCTCAGGCTGGAGCCCACTCCAGGTTCCCAGCACAGAGCACCTCTCAGAAGCAAACAGCCCAACATGGCTGGTGCTCTGCGCTGCAAAACCTCCAGCACGGTGCCTTGCAGCCCATTCCCCAAGCAAGGTGTGCTTTTAATAACTGTTACCTGACAGCAGTAAGAGCAAAGAGCAGAACCTGTGGCAATACCAGTTGATCCCATTTGGCCTAACAGCTTGTTGTTATTTCCAGACTCGGGAGTTCTTTAAAATTCATAGAGACAGCCTGCAGTTTTAATAGAGGCTACCAAAATCCATTCTAAGATGTATCCAAATAAAAAAAAAAGAAGCATGCTTCCTGGAGGGGAATAGGAAACAGTCAGCATTTCCAAAGATCTCTCCAGGAATTTTTATTTATTTATTTATTTATTTAAAGCTCCTGCTTTGAAGTAGATGCTACCAAAGAAGAAGGCTTCCCAGAGCTCAGCAATATTTAATGTACTTCTACAGCAATGGATGGCGGTGTTGTTGTTTCAGCTATATTATAACAAAAATATTGTGGTTTTCCTGTATTCTAACAAAAGTAGCTCAAGATTTACATCTCATTCATCTCACTCAGAAATGGTCCTTAAGCCAAAAACAAGGAAGGGAGAAACCCTACTGCGTACAAAGGGCTTCAGAAACCTTCATAGGGTGGCTCTCCAGTCAGGACACAAAGAAGGGACAAAAACACAAAACGCCACTCAGGAAAGGCAGCTTTTGTACAACCATTGGTGAAAGCAGGAAACATACAGCAGATAAATAACTTGGGTTAAAACTTGGGTGCCGTCGCTAACACAATACAAATATGGACTCATGGCAAAGCCCAGCCGGTTAAAATATCCACACCAGTTTGGAGTGATGAGCTAAAATACACAGAGGGGAGAGCAATTCACCATACTCCTCTGCTTCTCCGTTTGGCGAAGCATCACCTCACTGACACACACAGATGGTAGGTGCACTTGGAACTTGTTAACATGGCCATTCTGAACAAGGAGAAGGATGCAAATCCCTGAAGGGGATACAAGAAGGAAAAAAGAAATAAAAGGCAGAAAGTAAAAAACAACCTTAAATGTAAACATTTGACAGAGGGAGAAAGTAAAAGCTACGTACCCACAAATGCACCAATAAATTATTACTGCAGATTTGTTTCTTGTATTTATTCACTTACCAAAGGAATACCTGCAAAACAAAACGGAGAAAGAAAAAAAAAAAAACAAAAGTAATTAAAAACTCAGTTAATTGCTCACAGGGACTTACGCCTCAGATTACACTGAGTCCAAACTTCACACAGCTTTTGGATTTCAAACCATCTGCCAAGGAGGACGGCTGCACGCCCGCCCCATGCAATGCACAGCCCAGGGCACCATGTGGCAAACTGCTGCTCCAGGCGCCCTGTGGCCTGAAACACCAGAGCAAATCCAACTCCTTTCTTGGGGATTAAATTAAGCTGTTATGGAGCAGCCCCTCACCTTTGCTTTTGGTGCTCAGTGCGCTGCAGGGCTGTGTGCTGCAAGGCACAGAGAGCACCAGGTGCTTCCCAGCAGGAGGCAACCCAGCTGCACCCACACTGCGATCAGCACAAAGCTCAATGCACTGCAGTTTGCAGAAAGCTCTTCTGATTGCAAACGTCCTATTCAGGTGTACAAACTTTATACCTACATGGGCCTACTTCGAACAGTCCCAAAATTCATTCAGCAGCTCGCTACGTCCCTTCCCACTCGCACAATACTATGATACTATGATATGATATGATATGATACGTATTTAACAACAGTTTCACGTGGGTCTACCGACATCTACATAGCTATAACTTTAAAATGCACTGCTAGTTTTAACCTCATTAACAAACACTGTTCTTTATAAAGATATCTGTCATGAAGGGCAACCCAGCTTCACCGCCCTCCACCACAGCTGTGGCGCACCGAAACAAACTGACACCAACCATTCTTATTTCTTGGCAGAGGGAAAGAACCCCCCGAGGCTCATTTGAAACACACGCAGACACACACACACCAAGTGAGGGATTCATCAAACACTGGATTCTTCTGAACCACATTCCGTTTTCTGACGTGTGTCTGTTGCTGATTACATCAATCCGGGCTCCGGGACTTGTCATGCGATGACAGGCAAACACTTGTGAATTTACTTCTCTGAAGAAGTTTGGGATGTAAACGCCAAAGAGCCCAAACCAAACGGCCAACTCTGAACACTGACAGCATCACATCTCCTTGAAGGGCTTTTTCATTGCTATAAGCAAGCAGGTACTGAAATCTATTAGACTTCTGACTGTGGCTTGGAACTGAATGACTGTTCTTCCTTCTCTTCCTTTCTTACATGGAGTAAACAGACATATACTTTATGTAAGAAACACTTCCATCTCATCACCCCCTGCCCTAAAGTCTGAAATATCACCCAGAGATAACAGTAAGTGAAAACACGGATTTGATTGAGTTTGGGAAGGTATCCAGTGCTGTGATTTCTGATCCGCTTATTGTTAATGCCCCAAGTTTTGCAAGTTCAAAGTGTGTTCCATTCATATTTTCTAAATCAAAGAGAAGTGTGATACCATTCCTGCTCTTTGGTGGGAGAAACACTAATTAGCCCCAATTCATCATTAGAGACAAATCTCATGTCTCACTCGGAGAGACTGTAAAATATCAGCTGGGTATCATAAACACGGTCAAATACTTGGGTTAAGTTGTTTTCATCACATTGTCATGCTGATTAATTCTAGCTCTAGTGTAGATCTGTAGTGTATTCCTGGAAAGCAAAACCTCACAGCAAAGTGTGGTTTGAACTACAGGAAGTTGCATCCCTCCCCACCAACACATCCTCCTGCATGGAGCCTACTAATAAGTAGTATTAAAACAGACAGAAAACTCACATTTCCCAATGCCTGCTAGAAAAACGCATCCATATTTACAATCAAAAAGCTGTCCTACCCACCACTCATATCCTGGCACTGCCCAGCCCTATAGGGCCCCTCCAACCAAAGGGATTTCCACAGGCAGGATAATTCACGGCTGCATCCCCAGCCTGCAGCTGGTGTTAACAGCTTCTCTCACTGCTCTCCACAGAGAACATCCTCTGCAGAAAGTGAACCCAGATGTCAACTTTCATCTCCATTATGAATCTCTTACTCTCTGGACTGCACAGCTTAGGATGGGGGAGAAAGCTTTTTGGGTAGTACAGAGGCAGCTTCTATTCTCCACCAGGATACAGCTCCAAAACCTGCAGTCATAATGCTGCCACAGCAGCTCCTCTGCACAAGAGAAACCAGGTAGAGCCTACAGATGTGGTGCTGCTTCCCTGTAAGGAATGGAAGGTGACACTGCTGTCCCCATGCCGCTGGTGTTGCCCAGGCATGGAAGGTGGCAGCAGTGACAACGCAGCTCTGACAGAGCTCAGCTCCAGCCACAAGTCCATATATATCTGTGATTCTGTGATTGCATTAGGAGAGAAAAAAGGGCAAAGTTACAGAACTCACTGCTGCTATCCCACACACGGCACTCCTAAAAGTGATGGAATTATGTGCCTGAAAGTGCACTAGGTGATCGCAATGCACCCAGCAAAATGAAGCCATAAACACTTCAGGACAAAACCCATCTTTTCTCTATATGTTTTTATATGTATATACAGATATATATACACACACACACACAGTGCTTTGCACTTGGGAATCCACTTCTCCAGCACACTGCCTCCGAACAAAGCCAGCTGGCACACATCACTTCCAAGAGACCGACTGTCCATCAAAACGAGCTGACAGAATTAACCCAGTGCACCATTAATTTCAGAACATCATTAACTTAAAAGTGTGGGGGTAGGAAACCTTATTGACAGCTGGTTTCAGTTGCTGCCAAGCCTTCAGCATTGCACAGCGGTTGCGGGGGGAGGAAATAAGCTAGAATGGCAGTAAACGAAACCACTCGTCTGGTTTCTGGCTTCACTTTATTGTGGTTGCAGATCTCTAAAAACTGGGATCCTGCGCTCTGTAATTACAACATCCACGTTTCAATGGAAGGAACGGGGATAACATCATAAAAGAGGGCTCGAAGGGGAGGATTATGCCTGGGTGTGCGCCTGGAGCTGGGAAAGGTGCCCGAGCACAGCTGGGGAGGAGCAGTGGATGAGAAACCATGGGTGCCATGATCTGCCCCTCACAAGGCAGGGAGCGAGGCTGGTTACATGACCACATGCACATCACCCAAGCCCTGAGCTTCACCAAGTCTGCAGCCTGTGCTCATCTCCAAAGTTAAAGTCACTACGCGTCCTTGCCTTGCACGATGGCAGAACTGGCCAAATTCAAGCAATGTTGACTTTAGATGAATCCTTCCAGTGCCAGAAGCCGATGCTGAAGCAGCAGTCTCGAGGAGCCCACTCCGAGCTGCTCCTTCCACCAGGATCAAAGCAGAAAACACAAGAGCAGGAGCAGGAAGCAGCACTGCACCCAACCACTGCACACCCTGAGCAGAGCCAGCTCAAACAGCACGTGCAGAACCAGCATACACAGGCACTGATGGAAAATAGGAGTGTCAGCATCAGCTCGGTGCAATCACACCGTGCAATGCCAGGCAGCCGTGCTGCAGCACACTGATGCACAGGAGTGACACAAAGCTGCAGGTCTGCCTCTCTGGGATGCTGCAGCAGACAGGTTTTGTGTTTCAGCTCACAGCACACTGCTAGGTAAAATCTGAGAACTGCACTTCAGTAACTCCGTTCCTTGAGGAAATAAACCACTGCATTGAATTAATCCCTAAATGTTGCCCCCCCCCCCCCCAATCTCCTTCTGCAGACCATCCTGCAACTGCATAAGATTCCCCATTAAAAGCAGCTTGCAGGAGGTTATGTGTTTCAGTGAAAGCACTGTACCAAGTTCACACAGACATGAGTTATTTCAGTTCAAGTTTCCATCTCCTTCCTACCGCTGAGTCTTCCCCCAGGAGAGCTTTGCTTTTGCAGCCACTTCCCTCCCACTCCCCAGGACAGCACCACTGTTTATCCAGACTGATCTGGAAGCTCCCTCCAGCAGCATAGCTCAGCCCTACACCTTTCTGGTGCTTTGGGTAACCCCAGACCAGCAAAGAGGCTGCACCACCGACAGCAAGCATTCTCAAAGTGTAAATGTTTGGGTGCAGACCCTTAGGGGAGTCAGCAAACAGCTTCCAGCAGGCCAGGACCCCTCCCTGACCCTCAGCCTCTTTTCGGCTGCACCAACCTCTCTATTCGCATTCTTTCTAACCACAGCTGTTGGGGAACTTAGATGAGTGAAGCAACACAAACGTGTGCTGGACCAGGCTGGGCACATGGAACTATTTGGCAAGTTACAGCTTAAAGAAAAAAAAAATAAAATAAAATCATGAAAAAAAAAAAAACCACATTATTCATTCTTTTCCTAAATCTTTCAGCTGTGGAATCAATACCCGAGTCTGCATACTGGATACAGCTGGCAACTGGATGTGCCAGATAATAAGCAATTAAAAATATATTTGTCTCAGTCTCTGGCAAAGCCCCGTACATCTGACACCACGCAGCCATGCCACAAACCACAGCATGATGATAATTCTGGACTCTCGTTTTCTCATCGGCTGTGATTTGCAGAAGCGACTGCAAGCTAGAAACAGTTCCTGCAAAGGAAACAGTGCAGTGTCATTATCTGACCATACACACAACTCCCTGCACAGCTGCCTTATTCCATATCCCATTCTGATCGCTCCTGAAGTCTTATATTTCTTCTCGTGAAATCAAGTTCAGGGCACGTTCAGACAGAAGCAATGGCTGCAACTCGCTGAGGAGGCTGAAGGTCACAGCCTGATGCTGAGGCTGCTGAACACAGGGCACTGCAGCTACACACATGTGGCTGCATGGGACCCTCAGCACAACACCTGAGCACACAGTGAACTAACAGTGCTGTAAGACACGGTTTATTAATTAAAAATAATAAATAATCCAGAGGTGCTCTATTATTGAGCAAAGTAAAGCCAATAATCACAGCAAATCACTGCATCCAACTGATTCCAGGGATTTAAATTCCTCTTCGATGTCCTTCTTTTTAAAGTTACTTGAATTCCTACAGGCATCCAGACTATTTAAATAAGACTCACTGCAAAGGTGCTGCTTGCTACATAAATGCACAGCCTCGGTCAATACTGCAATCTCCCACACTGTAGTTGCTCAAGAAACTTTGGCATGTCATTCCACCAAAGCCACTTCTCTTGTTTTCCAATGTGTTCCAATGGCAAGCTGCACTTGCCATGGTTCAGTTCTCCCCCAAGAATCTATCCATGGAAGCAAACAGCAAGCAGAGCTGAGGCAGCCCAAGACTCCACTGAAGCATTTCATGACAGCCCGCGAGGCATTTGGCAGCGCTGCTCACATGGAGCTCCTTGTATTCATGCCATTGCTGGACCTGGCTTCTCGATCCCTTTCTTACAGACCAACGCACAGGTTTGGGAGAGGACAGGGGCAGGGATGCTCTCAAACCTCCTGGGACATCCTGCAGCACCTGCACTCCTCGCTCCAACCCAAGCACCCACCCTACGGCAACTAATCCAACCACTCCAAGCAAGGTAAGCAGCAGCCTCACCCCCAGAATACATGTTTATGGTCTCACGGATGGAGGAAGGAGAACAGCAAGTGCCAGGTGATTGCGTCGGCCCCTTGGGTGGCTGCTGAGCAAACATCAGCCCAGGGCAGGGAGGGGAGACCTTAATGCGCTGGGGGGGGGATGCTAAATGATTCATTTCTGACATCAGCCGTGATTAAATTTTAATCTCTCAAACAAAAATGTGGTTCTCATTAGCCTCATTAGTTCCCAGTTGTACTGCAAGGCAACAGTGTCACATGGTATTAATCTTTGTTTTCATTAATATGTCATATCAACTGCCCGCGTCTGCTCTCAGCATTCTTTGAAACTGATCCGCTCCCTCTCTTCTCTAGGAGTAGGAAGTGCCAAAAAGCAGCTTCCTCGACAGGAAGGATGACCCCCTGAGATCCTTCAGCTCCGGGTTTACGTTTCTAGAGATCATCTTTTCTTTCTGGGGAAAGAGGGAGGGAAGTTTGGAATGAAGGGATGGTAGGCTGGGAGCCACAATAACAAAGAAATTCCTGAGGTTTATAGCCAAGGCAAGGGCCAGATAAAGGAATGAGATATTGCGTGTTTCCTTGTTGTTGTTGTTGTCATTGGGATGCTTGAGGGAGCTAGAAAAATAAAGCCAGGTTGCAGACAGGGTTACTTGCAAAGCCCTAAGTAAAGTCCAAACAGCCCCAACGCAGCATACGCATCAAGGTGATATTTGTTAATGTGGTTTACCTGAAAACTTAGATGCCTTTTTAAATGCACAAAATAGCACACTGTATTCAGGCACCAATATTAATTACTATCTGCATTTCAAAGTTTAAAATCTGATGTTAATTAAGCCTTAGACCCTCAGTACAAGCCTCGTATTATTTCCAGACAGGCAGATAAAGCAGGAGAGAGACCACAGTCACACAGTTAAGCCCAACACATCCATCGCTGCCTATAGGAGAGGCTTCAGCAAACTCCCCAGCTGAATCAGGCACATCAGTGACACCCAGGACACACAAAGTCCCGGTCCCTGCTGGCACACCTTGTGAATCTTCAGCACTTGCTTGCTCAGGGGTAGCCAAGGAAGCGTTAGTGAACTACTCATGCTGTTGAATATGTATCAGCCCAAATGCACCAAGTCTGTGCACGTACCTCCATCCACACGAGGTGGCTCTGGTTTGCCAGGCGCTCAGAGGATGATTCTCCATCTGAATTCTGAACACCTAGTCCCTTCTTCTCATAAAACAACCATCCCTGCAAGCACTGTGCCCTCATCGCAAGGGTCACAAACCAGCACAATTAAAAAGGCAAACAAAGTTTGCTAAATCCAGTCCATAATTCACACTACGGTTGATTGACACACTGGAATAAGAAACCTCTTTCTAACTTGTACTGGATAGGGTGTTGCTAGACAAAAACATAAGTGCTTTAGATTATTTAAGGAAATATAAGCTATAGAATATGAGAGGAAAGAAAAGGAGAAGTCCATCTGATGGTATGAAAGCCCTCCTGGAGAGGGAACACCACAGCCCTGAGCAGCATCAGCCCCCCAGCATTTAATGGAGTTCAACCTGAACCATTCACCAGATCATCTGCTCGCAGACAGAAGACTGTGATTAAAGTCCTATGTGTAGGTCAAGTGGTTTTTAATGAGACCTATAAAACACAAAACCCTCCATGACGTACAAGTCTTCCTTCTTCCTCTATTGTAAGTGAGCTTCCGAGGATGGTAATTTAATTGCAATTAAATTACACGCCTCACCTACGCGCTCTCCTGACCTGCAGTATACCTGTCCCTTCATTAAGCATTTAACATTAGAAGACAAAAGCTATTAGCGTTATGCTCTGTCAGCTAAACATGAAGAAAAACATGCATGTGGGGCCTAAAAGATGCCTGTCCTCTCTGTGCTCCAGGAAAGCAGTGAAGCATCTGCAGCTTCTCAGAACCCAGCATAGCACACAGGCTTCAAAGGGCACCTGCACACAGCTCCAGCTGATCACCACCACGCTCTGGCTTTGCACAGTGGCCAAGCACTGCTCAGATTCATTTTCACCACAGCAAAAAAATCAAAGGAGTTTGTATAGCATTAATTTATCCTAGATATCTGTTAGCAGTACCTCCACTAACATATTCCACAAGGGAAGATGGCACTGAAAAGAACACTGTTAGCCACCTCAAGCTACAACATGTTATTTATTGGCTTGTTTAACACATTCCCTCGAGCCCCTGTGGCTCTACCAGAATCTCAGTTATGAAAGGAAAAAAAGGTAATAGGATTTAAAACCCCACAATTCTAGCTTTTGTATCAAGTGCCTTACACACTGCACTGTAACGCACTCTAACAGTGGACAGTGTCTTGTGCAATGAAGCAAGGCAATGCCAATGGGAAAGGAAAGGGTTTTCAGTTGACTACTGAATGTCAGCTGGGGGGGGGTGGTTTGCAGAGGAAACAACAGAAGAAGAAACAGGAGATCAGTGGCAGAGTAGTTTAAGAGTTTGTTTATATAAGAAAATGTAATAGCTCTCGGGAGACACCTTAGTGTGGGATAAAAGTGATTTTGTTCCAGAATTATGAATTCACTTTGGAAGTGCATTAGTTATTCTGGTACAAAAATGATTCAACTTCTGCTAGAACACCTCTCCCCGAGAGCCCATCCTGACAAAGGACCTGTTCTGCAGAGCCCATCCCTGCAGGCAGAGGCTGCAGCAGCATAGGGAACAAAAACCACAGACGGAGGTTTTGTGAGGTCACCTGCAACACGCACTTGTGGCTTTTCAGAAGGGACAGCTTTTCCCATTCCTGTTCGTATCTACTACAATCCATTACATTCACATTAAGGAGGGAGGGAACAGAGAAAGGCAAAGCCATTCAGGGTGGGCCTACAGAGCTCTATCGTTCTTCCAGGGACTCAACCCAGACAAGCAAGACTAGCAGAGAACAAAATGCAAACTGAAGTACGAGAGGCTCCCATAAAAACATGCGCAGGAATCTCTAGATTCACTGAATAGTTTCTATTATTGCTAAACGGGGAGCACTTTTTACTGCTGTAATGCTGTACTGAAATAAGGAATAGTCTGCAACAGCTGCAAGAATGCAGTGGTCAAGCATTTCATTCAACCTGTGGGTCAGACTACAGACGTTCTTTTGTGCTATTTTAGTGTTTAGAAATCCTGATAGCCACTTCCTACCTCAAAAGCAAAAGTTCAGAATAGCAGAGAGGGAGAAATAAATCCAGGATCTTGAAACAGACATACTGAGCTTGTGATGCATGTGTGGCACCATTACACAGACAGAGAACATGTCCAGGTTTAGTCTGAAAAGACTCTGAATATCACAGCTGGCTTGGGAACAGAGTGCTTGGAACTACAAAAGCTTCCCCTGTGCACTTCACTTTATGATCTGGCAATCCTGGTTCTGCATTTCACAGGTAACAAAATTCACATGCTTTTCTCTGAAAGTTGCCCTAGTTTTGAGCACAAAGTACATCTTAATTCATACAACTCACCTGTGCTTTGGTGGAGACAATTGTGAACTGGCCAAATCAAGGGTTTAGGGCCAGGACAGAGTCTTGGCTCCAGTTCTCAGCATTTTCAGGTTTCCAAAGTAATCCTTATCATGGGAAATCTATCACAAACATCTCACATCAACCTGTTGCAGGAGCAGCTTCCTTCCCTGCACACACATTAGTTTCTACAACCCATCCTGCAACTGAAAGTACCAGGCACCATCCAGAGGAGCAGCTCCATCCTCCTGCAACTGGACCTGACCCTGCCACTGTGTCCAAAGATGTGACCCCCCGTGATGGGACACAAGGAGCCACATTCTCCCCCCAGACACCTCATTTCCCACAGCCAACAACAAACCTCCCCCACCATCCAGGCAGGCATCTTTCTCCTCCTGGACCTTAAATCTTGATTTTTTATCTTATTTTTTTTCTTTTTTTTTTTTGGTCGGTTGGCTTTTTTTGTTTGTTTTTTAAATCAATAGGTGTTATAACACACCCAAAGGCCTGAGCTGGCCCCTTGCAGTGCAGTTGCAGTAGGCTTTATTCCCCCCAGCTCAGAGGCAGCAGCACCAGGAGGCAGGCGACGTGCTCGGCCTTCCAAAGGGGACGGTTTGCTCTTCTAAAGCTTCCCCTGACTCTGAGCCCAAGCCAGCTGGGCAGCAGTTGAAAGACTCCCTCCTTCAGCAGCGCCCGGCATCTGGAGCCTCCAGCCCAAAACAAATAGAAACATTTAAAATTAAAACAGAAAAAAAAAAAAAAGGCGATAAAAAGAATAAATTGTTCCTCACTGGCCTAAAGAGAACTCTTTCTCCCTGTCCCCCCGTATCTCCTTGAACTGCTTTCCCAGTGTTTGCTGGACAGGAGCAGCCTGCAACCCGTGCCCAGCAGTGCCGGCTTGCAGCACTCACACCTGCAGAGCAGCACTATGACCAACTGTGCAATAATGGGGCCATGAGAGGAGCTTCTTCCTCATTTCAGACACTTTCACTGAGCTGTTTCATAATTGCTACCAGGAAATTCTGGCAATTTTATCCCTTCCCCTTCTTCAAGAAGCCGCTGTGGCCTTCAACAGACTACAGATCACTGAGGCTGGAAATATCTCTAAGATCCCAAGTCCAACATCACCCTCAGTGCCACATCTGCATGGCACTGGAACACCTTCAGGGATGAAGGTCAACCTGTCCAAATCTGTAAGACAAAGTTAACAGGCCACATAATACCATCCAAACATTGACGTACTACTTTATTACCACGGTAATCACTGTTACCCACAACTCCAGAGCCCGTGAGACTCCAGGTACTGCCCATAAACACCAAGTGTCACCAAACCCTCTGCAGGGTGCCAAGGACAGACTTAACCCACCCCTTTCCCTCTCCCCACCTTCACTTGCACTGTAAGCACCCAGCTGCCAGCACCTCTTCTCCAGGGAACTGAATGTCACACTATATGCACAACACTGATGTGGTTTACATCACCCAGTGACCCATTTCAGAGGATCTAATGAAAAACTGTAACCACAAAAGAATAGACTGTACTGCTGGGTTGCTTTGATTCCTTTCTCCCACTCCTTTACATGAACCTAATTTCCTGTTTAATACATTCAATGCCACCACTAAGAGAAACTGGGGCAGCACTTCCCTTCCCCCCCCTTCCCTCCAGAAGAACCTGGCCCCTTCCCACACTACATTATTACTGGATACCAGGAGTAACCCCCTCATGACATTGTCACTTTTAAATTCCAAATCTGAAGTAGGGAATGAGGCAAACAACAACAAAAATAATAAAAAAGCCTTATCTCAAAAATCAACAGGCAATTCCTTTCAACCACAGCGTCCACAGAATGCAAACTCTGGGCTCTCTTGCATTCCTGTTGGTCAACCCATTGTCTTCAGAGCTGCAATGAGACCTAAAGCTGGGTGGTGAGCTTTGAAACCCCCCAGGAAGAGGCATTTGGACACGGTCTGCTGGTTACTGGTGGTTCAGCTCCCCAGGAAAGAGGCTCCCCTCATCCCCCTGCTCTTTACTGCACAGGCTTGGAAGACAACAGAATGGCCACTTGAACAGGCATAACTGGATTGCTTTTGGCCAAGCCCTGGGAGTTCTGCAGGACTGCCAGCCCTCCAGCTCCTGCACAGACAAGGTCCACACTTCTGCCTCCAGCAGGGAAAGCCACAGGGAGCAGAAGGGCAATGCAGAACATGCCTGCCCAACAGGAGGCTGAGAACACACCCCGACCAGAGTGTTTGTTTTAATTAAAATCATAATGACGTTACACCACTGCTTACAGCCACGACACCAGTACACTGCGTGCTCCAAAACACTTTGTGGCACTTAGAAAGCTAAGTTCTTAGCTAGCCTGCTCCTGAAGGGCAAAAATCAAACCTTCAGCCACCTACAGCACTACAGGTTCACCTTCCAGCTGCACACCTTGCAACTTGAATAACATTGGCAATAGATAGGTATTTGTCCCACCCAGAATCTTTTATCTGTAGAAACAAACAGGATGATGCTCGAATCCTCACCCTACTGGGCATCTAGAAAAATAGGCAAGCAATTTTGGAGCAACTTGGAAACAGGCAACAGAAAACTGTCTCCAAACTATTTTTCCAATTGCGGCTTCCTTTCACAGTCTGAAGTTCACGCTGAGTTAAGAGCTCAGAAAATAGAGCTTTTCAGAAAACTGAAGCTGTTATCGTTCACCCACTTACATACCATTGGGAGTAGGATAGGAATGAATGGGATGGGAAAAGACGCCGGGCTGCTCAACCACATACAAATCCCTAACATTAAATTCATCGATCCCATCTATAATGAGGGTGTCCAGTCACATGCTGTGGAGCCAGAACAGCCCAGTGACACAGCTGGATCACATCCACCAGTTTAGGCACTTTTCATGGCAGGGCCTTTCAGCTACTCCAAGTTTGCCTATTGCCTCTGCTCTGGCAGAGGTGCAGGTACTTGAAGAGCTGAACTAATGAAGCTTGGTTTCCTAAGACCCCACTATTTTAACCAGCAATTCTAAGGCCATAAGAAAAACACCATGAAGACCAGCTGAAATGCTTCCCCTGGCTGGGGCATGCTTTCCTATAAACCAAAATCTGCACCACAGCTCTTCTCTGCAGCTAGGCAACGTGCGCTCATTCTTCTTTCCTTCTTCCTTCCCACCAGTCTTGTATACTTATTTTGATCCAGCTCTTTGGATAAAACTGAACGTTGATAAACCATCTCAAGGGAATTCCCTTGCAAAAGGCAACACGCGGCATGGCATTTTGCACAGCCACTTCTCTCACAGAGAACAGTGGCAATCAGAACTGATTTTCTAGGTGAAAGTGAACAGGAACAAGCCCATAATTCATTTCTGCTCAATGTCTTCCTTCGCTCGCATGCATACATCATTCCTTAGCAGATAACTAACCTCAAATAGTAATAGAAAGTTAATGGGTATAATAAAGAGCAAGGAATTACAGAGAAAAGCAAAGCAGAGAGATTGTCAACCTACCAGATCTGTCCAACATTGACCAATGAGAGGTAGAGGATCCACAGGACAGCCATGAGAATCATGTTTGCACATCCAGTTATCAATACAAAAGCTGAAATCACCAGACCAAGCATGGAGATATAGTCCAAGATGCTGTCCATATCTGACCAGTCCAGAAACCAGATGATTGTCGGGGCATAGCTGAGGGCATCCAGGTTTATCTTCCCTTTGAAATACTTTTTGACATTCTGCAGGTATAGTTTACATGGGAGCAGTCCCTTTTCTCCTATCAGCTGCTTGTTCTGATGGTACGCTACCAGGAAAGCCACAACTAGAGAAAACAAGGAGAAAAAAAAAGCAGTATTAGAAATCAGATCTACAGAAGTATATCCACATCTTGGGAAGGAATTTGTTCACGTGTCCTCATCTCGTCTCAAACACAACACAGCCACTTCTATTTACCATGATGTAAAAGGCAGAGGAATTCCATCTAGGCTTCACACCAGGAAATGGCACAGCATCTGTTTTGAGATAATGCTCTCCCCAAGTGCTGCATGGGATGTGCCATTAGCTCCAGGCAAACTCAGTAATGCAGTTTGGGAAAAGCTGTTTGCAGCCAAGCGACCTGACCCACCAACAAACAGGAGGCTCAGCCCAACTGCTGGACTCAGCGTGACCCCCGGTTGCTCACATATGCTATTCATCTCCTAATGCAGATGAGGAAAACAGCTTAATTGCATTGCAGATGCAGAGAGAAAGTAATGCATTAATCTCAAGACTTTCAGATGGAATTAACTTTCCACAAAACAGCGTTTGTACGGGATACACCAGGAAGCCCTCAGCTCAGATACTGACTGGGGAGCACAATTTAAGCTGCCAGAAGAACGCACTCAGTTCCTCTGGAGCAGCAAAGAGGCAGCTGAACCTTCTGACCCCTTTTATTTCAGTTTCACCAAACACACTGCAGTGTCACAGCTCCACCATGCATGCTGGCTGTGCTGATTTACTCCGTGTGCCCTGTCCAGCACACACAGCCCATGGCAGAAGCAGATTTTATCTGCAGTGTTACATTTTGATTTCAGCGGGCAACCCATTTTTATGAAGAAATGTTTATCCGTGCACCTATCAAGCACTGGAATTTGTCCTCACACTGAACACACTTCATATTTCACAATAC
Source organism: Excalfactoria chinensis (assembly GCF_039878825.1). Classification (NCBI taxonomy): domain Eukaryota; kingdom Metazoa; phylum Chordata; class Aves; order Galliformes; family Phasianidae; genus Excalfactoria; species Excalfactoria chinensis. The sequence continues at coordinate 3,114,227 of NC_092838.1, read as the reverse complement.
TGTTAACGAGACCAAAACACATCATCATTCATCCAGCAGCGTCACAGTTAAGCATTGCAACTGCAGAAGATAGCAGTTACGATACGGGCTGACCTTCTGGATCCAGTTGGCTGGAAATACAAAGACTTAATATTTTCCCATCCCCTAAATTGCTACTTTTTATTATTTTACAAGTTGCTGCAGCTCTCCCGTGTTTGGTATCTACACTCTCACACTGGACAATCTTAGAACAGCCAGATGCTTTTTTTAACAGCACGCAAGCAATTTAATTACAGATTGTAGACCTAGAATTTGATGTTCTACAGAAGAAAGCTGGTCAGCTTCTAGGGATTATCTCATGTTTTAGGAATCTCCTCCAGTCACCAATTTGCAGTTCACAAATGCAGTCGTCTCCATTTCTCAGAAAAATAATATATATATGCATATATTATAATATATAAAAATGAAGGCCAACATTTCCTGATTAAGCTCCACGCGTTTTGGTCCCAGCAGCTCACTCAGCCTTGTCACAAACACTATCCAAACAGCAGCCACGTCACACACAGCAACATCTGAGGTCTTGCAAAATGCCAGTGGGTTGTGTGTCATTCCCTTCCCCAACCCCCCACCCCCCCCTTCCGTTAATGATCAAATCCATTTCCTTCCTTATCTGAATACTGGCACTCTGCAAACAAGGATTTGGGTGCTCATCCGGTTGCTCTCTATGGGAACGCTGACGGAAATGTTGTGTGAAACTGTATCCCAAGTTCAGGCCTGGATCCCCATTTCCCAAAGTCAGACTTGAAACCCAAGGGAGAAAAGACAAACGTGTGTGTCCCCTCCCCCCCCAGACACAGAGCACGGTCTCCAGGTCAGTCAACCCATCTCTCTGCACACAGCGTGTATTTCGTCCACATTTTAAACCCCCACTACAACACGACCCAACACCCCTGAGGTCCCTGGGAAGGTCCCCACTGATACCAACAGGTCCTGAATCCAGGTGTGAATGCAATCATGCTGGGGTATCATTGGTTGCATCTCCTGCCCATCTTTTAGAAGGGGCACACAAGTGGATACAGACTCACAGGATATTTTACTCTCTTACTGACAACAACAACAACAAAAAGCCTGCAACATGAAAGAATTAGTTCAGGACAACAAAGCACATATTTTATATGTCGGAGCACTCATTTTTTCTACCAGCACTTCTTCCTGATTACTGCATAACCAGAGAGGCCATCACACCAAACCAGGGGGAACATAATGCTTTTGAGCCTCAAAAGACCCTATCTTCCATTTTGAGTTAAAAACAAATGAATAATTAAGACCAGCTACATCACAAACTCCACACCATCAAATGCTCCAGGAACTGCTGCCCCAACCCAGAACTGCTAAGCAGTTTAAAAAGCAAAACCTAAATTAGACCCCTGTGCAGTATGCAAGATAAACAAGGAAAGGGTAATTTAGGAAAAACAAACTATAGCATTCAAAGTACGCACTGTATGTACAAAATACTGCACAGTCTGAAAGCAGACAAGACTGCATTATAGGTTGGCGTGAACTGCACATCTAAAGGCTGCACAGACTGGGCTCGAAAGTGGCTTCCCCTCAGAACACCAATTATTTGCTGTACTGATGACATTTTGCACGTAGTGACTTCACAGCAAAATCCCATTGGCAACAGCCCTTTGATTCTGGCTTACTCAGACAAAAAGTCCCTTTTGCCCCCAGAGCCCGTGCTTTTGTTCCTCTTCCTTAGCCCCTATTCTGAAGCCTCTTCCCTTTGGCCTTGTGTTTGGGGGTTTTCCACTCCCCATCCTCCCCCTCCCTCCAGGTAAATATGGTCAAGGGAGTTTGCTTCCACCTGGGGCTCTTGCTGGCACACCTGCTGCATGGCCAGGGCACAGGGGCAAGGTTAACTGCTGCCCTGACACAGCCATCCTTCCCCACACCACTGCTGGGAATGACACAAGGCTCTGGGAGGGCTCCCAAAGCAGGGCTGTCTCCTGCAGGCTCCTAGCACAGCTGAATACATCCCACATTCTCCAAAGCCAGAATAAAGCTCCATCATCTTTCCCACCCATGTTGCAGCTGCTCGCTGCATGGACTTCCCCACACCCCGAACAACACTGCCTGGATTTGGGCATCTTCATCCCATGCCCATCCCTTCTTTCCCCCAAAGCACTCTGCCTCGCTTCTTTGCAGATCAGAGAACCCTCTGCTTCAGCGACTCCCATGCTCCCTCCCACTCAGGAGTCTCTGACAGCTCACATGGGAGCACGCTCCTCTACCTGCTGCCAGCTGATCTTTACATAAGTAATGCATGTAAATTGTCACCAGCTGCTAATAGACCTTCACTACTTATCCTCACCTCAGAAGGTGCCTGACTGTACTTTTCCATTAACTCCCCCTCCACCTTCTCCTTGCCCTCCCATGCTCCTCTCTCTCCCCCACATGAAGGCGTTCCTTGTTCAAACCCACATGCTACCAATAAACACAACTGGAGCATGCAACACAGGAATCACCCATCTGAAATGATTTGGTCTATCCACATTGCCCTGTCACCTCAGCTCCTTTCCTCCAGTCCAGGCCCAGCCTGTCATGGTAGGAGAATGAGAGAATCCCATTCTTCATGCTCTGTAAAGATTTAAAGATGTGAAACCTAAGACTTTCCGGTCGTGTGGCTTTCTCTCCTCCCCCCCGTATTAGAAGAAGTCTCAACTTTTACTTCAAGCCCAAACCACAAGAAGAAATGAACCAAAAGCACTGAGTTTTGCATGAAAACCAAGCTACCTTTTGCACACACAAGAAAAGCCTGCCTGGAGCCATATATCAAGTGCACCTTTGACCCAACGAGGCATTCAAAAAAAGCCCTATGCTGGCAAATGGAGCTTGTACTGCTGACAAGAAAATGGAGCAGAACTTTCATGGTTTCCTAATTACTATTAGTTTTCAACTGATAAATCCCCCAACAATGTCCTGTAATACAAAAGCAAGAACCCCTAGCAATAAGCAAAGAGCCATAATGAAATCGAGCAGCCCTTTTTCATTCCACAGCCACAAGCAAACACAGCCAGCCCATTCTCAACACTTTTTTGTTCCACTGCCATTAGCAGCAAAGCAAAGACTTTGGGGTGGTTGTACGTGGGGACTTTCTAAGTGCCTCTCTCTCCATTGTCTCTTGGTTTGAAATAACCTAAAAGCAAACACAAAAGGCTGTGGCACTGCTAAGAAGTTCCCTCACCGGTCCCTCGTTGTTCAATGCTATGCAGGCAGCAGCACGGCCTCCAGCTCTGAAAAGATGCATCCGCTCCAGAACAGCTCATCTCTGCTGTTCTGGGAGGCAGGCTCGCTCCTTCCCACTTCTTGCTCTCATTTCTCTCCAGTTATCACTGCTTGCTGTCCATTCACCTTCCTACAGTGCAAGCGCTTTGCTCAGTACCAAATGCACTTCTCTCACCTGGTCCCTCTGAGCAGAGTTAAACGAGGGGCACAGAGCTCGCTAGCAGATACAGCACGAACACACTGCCTTCGCCGTGCAGCCTTGTTAACAAGCACCAGACCAAAATAAAACCTTACAGGGAGAAAAAGCATCAGAAGGTGTACCACAATCCTGAGGAGGCAGTTTGAAAGCTACTGGGAGCCTTTAAAAATAACTGAGGGAAGAGAAGGGGAAAGCAAAGGAGATGGCAGAGAGGGGAGGAAGGACACCGGGGAGAGCCAAGAGCCCACAGGAAGCCCAAAGCCCCCAAGAAGGCTTTGGATTTCAGAGCTGGGAAGAAGAAGCACAAACCTCCTGTAGCCCTGGCTCTGGGGAAAGAAAATACTGCTGTTAAACAATACATGAGGAGAAGGAAGATAAACTGCATTTACATACTAGCTTTTCTTCTTTTTCCTTTTTTCAAAGCACTCCACAAAGCATGGCTGAAATTGGGAAGGGTGGTATCTAATTACTTGGAACTTCTACATCTGGAATCTGATGATGGTAATCATCCAAAAGAAAAAGGGGCACTTAAAATGACTTAGAAAAAATGAAGCACAACAACACAATGAAAAGACTTCAGAAGTCAAAACTGCACTTCTCCAAGCCTCTGCCCCATGAAATACTGACTGCAATTAGCTGTGGAAAATAGGTGTTAACAGAAATCAGAGAGGGCAGCACCAGTGCCATATAAAGATGCCTCTACAGAATCAAGGAGAGGGAACTGGGCAGCATGGCACAGCACGGGACCTACAGAATGTAGGCTACTATTCAAAACAGAACTGCACGGACAGTTGCTTTATTTACTTTAGTGCTCAGGCTCGAGAACCCCAATGGCCTACCCCAATGCAAAGAGCAAGCCTCCAAGCACGTTCAGCTCAGAACCATCTTCCCCTTCCTTCCCACCCCTGTGAGCAGCAGGTGGGTTTACTCACCAGCCTCCACAAATCAGATCCTTTCCACCTTCCCACCTCTAACCTGCCTCCCAAGCAGACTCCTTGCCAGGGACTTCCCAGGCTCTGGATGCTTCTGGAAACCCCCTCCAAGTAAAAAAGAATGAAGAGAAGAGCTGTTATAACCAAAGGGAGCACACAAAGGACACTTTACACCTGCCTGGCTCTGCCGGTCTGTCCTCCTTCCAGAGCTGAAGATCTAAAGGGAAAGCATCCCCTGGGCTTGCAGCAGGCAACCCAGCAGCCTCAAGAATGTCCTTGTGCAGCCAAGAGGAGGGAGGGCAGAAGCATCAAGGATGAGTTGAGAACCTGTCACCCCCACATCGCTGGGCACATCAAATCATGCTTCTCTCTACTAATCCCAGGGGGTCCTTCTCTCTCTCACCCCTCCCTTTGCACTCAGCAGGGATAACGAGCTCCATTAATTAGCAGGAGCAGCAATCATGTTACAGGGGTGACCACTTTCCCCAGTATTTTACTGCAAAACTCTCCCCTGTCCCCCAAAAGTTTTGTTCCTGAACACAGCAGGAATGAAAGGGTTACATCGACAAAGGTGAAATGAAAGAAGGGGAAAAAACATCCCACAAGTGAGGAATGTCAAACTGTCACAACGCCATCAGCCGTTTCCTCAGCAAGTCTGAGTCTCGGTGTGCACAGGATTGCCACGTCTGGGAAAAAAATAATCTGTCAAGAGTAAATGGTTCCATCTTCAAAAGAGAGATTTGAAGAGGTGCTTGGCACAGGGGCTTCAAATTGTTTTCTGCTGTTTCTAAAGCCAGGCTTGCAGAAAAGATCAAAAGGCAACCCACCTTCCCTCGAGAGCATCCCAGCACAGCCATGCCACGGCTCTGCAGCCTCCGACAGAGGAATCTGCCTGATGTTGAGCTCTCCATCTCAGACATACCAATCAGTTTCCGCCCCACAAACCTGCCAGCAGGAGGCTGCACAGCATCTCCCCCACACTGAGAATCAGAGCTGGTGTCCCAACAACGCTGGGGACAACCAGAATTGGAATTAGACCTGTCTCAAACCTGCCCATATACCTGCCTTTGAGTCAGCTGGCTGTTACTCAACCAGGACAAACAGCAGAACTCACTGTTACCTGACTGCAAACAAACAGAAGTTGCATAACTTACAGTTAAACTTCTCTTTTCTTGTACCTCTCCCATCATAAAGGACAGACTCCTACCCTGTTCCTTCCAGCCTCTGCTTCTGGCAGCTGAAATTCTTCCTCTGACAGCACCTCTCTAAAGGCTCTCCACACTTTGCATTGTGGAAGCATTAGGGGATCATCTCTCACCACCTCCAGGCATTCCTGCTCTTGTCTCCTCCATAAAAAGAAGAAACCCAGTTCTTCTGCCTCTATTTGCTCGCTGTGCTTTCAGTCAGCAGCCTTCCATCTCATCTTCATTCTCTTGCTTTCACATTTCCCCCCTCCTTTTTACCACGCTGTAGCTCCCATTACCCTGAAACCAATGCTTGCTCCCCACCTCTCACCACTCCAGTTATCCCAGGTGAGGTCTCCCATTCACCAGAACACCCCATCCCTCTAACGTGCTCCTTGCCACCCCCTGGCTCTTCACCTCTTGCCTGCTCCCTTCCTACCCAACACACCAGGGCAGCATTTGTTCCGGGATGTGATATATTTATAACCCCAAATCCATGGATCTGAAAGCAGCAAGCTCTGCAGAACACACAGCAGAGAACGCCGATCAGTTTTTCATAAGGAACTGCAAACTGAGCTAAGGGGAAACTCAGCAGTCTGGATTTACACACGGGAATATCAGAATCGCTTTCATTTTGACTGAAAGAGTCATAACCCCGCATTTCACCGAGAGCTGAAACCAAACTAGAAACAGAGCACGTGTCAAAGCCATACAAAACTACAACTTCTGCATGGTTTTGATGCAAAATAATCTAAGCAGGCTGGCAGCCTACAAATCCTAACGATTTTGTGGACAAATCTGGGGCAAGTTTAGAATTTGTAACATAGTGTGTTACATGTCAGTTTAGGTTTCACTGCGAGTATTTTTTCAGTGGAGCGGTAGCAGGCTCTGAGCACAGCTCTCGGTAGAACTTGCCAAAACAAGAGCCAAATGCGTACAGCTGAGTCGGAAACCGGTTTCACCATATCAAGTGAATGGCAACTCTTGGACCTCAGGGGGACATCACAGAATCGTTGTGGTTGGAAGGGATCTTTGGGGACCATCCAGCCCAACCCTCTGCTAAAGCAGAGTGCCCTACAGTAGGTTGCACAGGACCCAGGATGGGGTCTTTCTCTGATCCTACATGCGGAAGCTCCTTTGCTTTAAGTTCTTCAGCACCTGATGAGGAGCTCCTCTTGCACCACTGCTTCACAACACATCTTGAGGATGGCCAGAGTTGGCACTCCTTCCTCAGTTGGAGAGGAGCCCCCAAACCACCCCATGCCCACCCAGCCAGCAGTACTGGGCATCGGGGCCTTGTCCCACAGTTGGGCACAAGAGGTGGAAGTGAAAACAAGCAGCTCTTCCATAACACATCATGGAATCACATCATGGCTGAGTTGGAAAGGCCCTGACAGCTGCCAGTCCCACCCTTGCCATGGGCTGGCTGAACCCAGCATCACCAGGTTGCCCAGGGCCCATCCACGGCTCCAGTGACGGGACACACACAGCCCTCTGAGCGAAGGATTTCCCCCCAGCATCCTACATGCCTCACTCACCCCTCAGGCCTCGAACACAAGCCCGCATCCCGACACCCCAAGAACAACCAGCGCTCCGTTGGGGGCTGAGCCCCGGCTGGATGTGAGCCCCGACTGGATGTGAGCACCGCACCGCACCGCCCCAGCGGACAGCAACGGGTCCTCAGACCTCCACACCGCCCCCCGGCAGCTCGCAGCCCCCAAAACCCTCCGGAATTCCCGCGGTCCTGCTGGCAGCGAGCCGTGCTACCCGCAGCGCCGGGCCGTCCCCCACCCGCTCCCTTGAGAGAGAACGCGGCGCGGCGGCAGCGCCCGGACACTCACGGTACAGCAGCGCTACGGAGCGCAGCAGCACGATGCGGGTGAGCCAGAAGGTACCCGGTGACAGCAGCGGCCCGACCCCGCCGCCCGCCGACTCCGGGCCCTCTGCCTTCCCCGGAGTCTCGGGGGCGCCGCTGCCGCTCGCCGCCGCCCGCCGCTGCCTCAGCGCCGTGCTGGGCGCCGCCATGTCGGGGCCCGCAGCGAGCATGCGTGCGGCCGCCCCCCGCGGGCCGGGCAGGGCGGCGGGCGGAAAGCGACCGGCTGAGGCGGGCAGCCGCCGTCCGGGCTTCGCTGGGGGTCCCCGGGAAGGAGGGCGCAGTTGTGACCGAGTCGGAGCGCTGTGGGTCAAGGAGCGGTTTTGGTGCAAAAATGCGTGTTGTGTGCTCCGAACCCGAGGAAATAAAGGTGTATAAATGCAAGGATGTGGGGATGGTGCAGAAAAAGAGGCTTAGAGGAGACCTTATGGCACACGCCTTCAAAATTTGGGGGGGGTTGTGGGGAGGTACAGCTTGTTCTCCCAGGTAACTGCAATGGGACGAAAGCAAATGGCCTTAAGTAGTACCAAGGGAGTTCATGATGGGTTTGGGGATAAATTTCTCCTCAAAAAGAGTGGTCGGGCACTGGCACTGCTGCCTGGGGAGTGGTGGGGTTGCTGTGTTCCTAGAAGCACTCATAAAACTCATAAAAATCACTCATTAAAGTAGGAAAAGCCATCTCCGATCCTCAAATCCAACCCCAGCCCATCCTACTGTGCCCACTGACAGTGTCCCCAAGAGCCACATGTCCAGGCTGACTCTATGACTATAGCCATCAAACGCTTGACCCCATATTCAGCCATAGATATGGTTTTTAACCAAAAAGCATTTCAGTAAAGTGCCCCCGGCTGCTGTTTAGTTGGTTTTAGAAGCTCATCCCATCCAAGTAAGCAGCGCATTGCTGAGCTGTGTGCTGCGCTCTGTGCGTATCCCTTATCAGGTGTAACACCATTCAGAGCTCCCCCAGGCTGTACGTCCATCCCTTATCAATGCCTCTTTTGTTTTTCCGGTTTCCCATCACCGCTGCTTGCATTGTTCTGTTAGAAGGGGAAAAAAAAAACAACACAAGCCTGACATAATGGTGCATTGTATAGGCAAGGAAAAATAAGCTATTTGTTAAGGGCTGCGGGTGGACTGCAGTTTGGCTCTCCCTTCGGATTAGCCGTGAGGTTTGCCTAGATAGATATAAGGAGATGGGAGCTGATGGTTTCCTTTGTGGGGTCTGCATGAAACTTGTACAGCAAATTCCACGTGAAGTGGCAACGTCTGTGAAACAAAGTGGATAACTGAGGAAATTGCTGAGGAAAAGTGGAAAGCTTAGGCTACAGATTGAGCAACAAGGGAATAACTGGAGCTGGGAAGGGGGACGTGGAACTCTATCAGTTTTCATGGTGAGGGATTGCCCTGAGCTCTGCAGCCTGGGCTGGGACAGCAGCATGCCAATGGTGCCTTGCAATGATGTGAGCTGCAAGGCTTTAAGTATATTACATTGCATAACATGTTGTTACTCTAAGAGACTGACCCAGCGCTCATAAAAGGCCCGTAGGAGCCTTCCTTGAGCCCTAGTGGAAGATGGATCGAGCCATAAAGGAAAACGTGCCATAAAATGGTGGATTAGAATGCTGAATTACCTTCCCTCTGTTCCGTGGCTCGTGTTGGTGCCCAGCTTTGTGTGCACTGTCGTCTGCGTTTGGTTTTCTGCTCACTTTTTGTTGTTGTCAGCTTTCATTTTCATGTTGTAATTTCTGTTGGCTTTCCCTCTTCTCAAACAAAAGTATCAGAAAAGAAAACAATGTTAAGAACCCAGCAAGTAACACAAACGAGATATTTAAGAGCCAGGCTCTGAGTCTCAAAGGGAAAGCGATTCATAAATGTCAGGCCTGCAGGCAGCGCAGAGGCATCATTGATGCTGATCTTCATTCAACAAAATGCGAGCCGCCACGTCCCCCCGCCCGACCCTATTTTGCTGTGTTCCAAACAGCTGCAAAAGTGTCAGAGAAACAAGCATTTACTGTCACAGCACCCAGCAGCTGTCCCCATCAGCACCTCAGCCCTGCTGTCCCTGGCACCCTAAATTACTCTGTGTTCATTCAGGTCCAGACTTTCCTCCCCCCAGCTCCCCCCCAACCCCCCTTCTCTGGCTGCCAGGAATTGGGTTTAAATAAAACCAAGCGAGTGAATGCGTGCAGAAATAACTATTTTGTAAAGAAGCATTAACATTTGGGGACTCCTCTAAAGAAAACATACATTCACTTATAGATAATACAGTAACGGGCAATCCCACGGAGCATTCAGCTGCATCTGCTGAATGGGAGATGGGATCTCATGAAGAATTTGGGAGCTCCATTCTCTCACTTAACATTTTTTTTTCCCCAGCGCTTATATTTTTTTCCATTAAAATCTCTGATCCTTCCCCGTGGAAATCCAATCCTTAACTCCTGGGTTAGCAGGACTGAAAAGGATTTTGGGGGGGAAGAATTACTTTTTTCCTATGGTATTTGTACAGGGCCTATAACAACGAGTTTTGGGGGAGAGGGGGGGTGTTGATTCTGAGACCGAAAGAGAAATGTGTTGAGGTTTGTAATTACTCTCAGCTCCGGGTCTTTGGCTGCCAGCACTGCGGCTGTGAGAGCTGCAAAGCAAAGACTCTGCAAGGCAAAAACTCCAAGTGAGCCACGAGTTCACATCTTCCGCTGGGATATTAAGAATCTCCTGCCATGATGAAACCTAGAAAAGGACTCAGGATTCCCTTGCACTCCTCTCCATGTGCCTTTTCAGCAGGGGAAGGTCAGAACAGCCCTGCCTGGTGCAGGTGTGCTGAGTTTCTGTATATCTCCAGGTAAATGTTGGTGTGTTGGAAAGGAGCTGCAGGGAGACACGTTCCTGCATTACGTTTATCCTGCAGCTGTCCAGAAAAAGGAGGGGTGCATGAGCTCAGAGCCCCATTAATGCAGTCAAAACTAATATTAAACTAATATTTAAGCACCTCTTTCTTCACCCTGCTCTCAGCAAGCAGCTGTGCAGAGGGTGCAGGTTTGCTTCCAAACATTGTGATGCAAGCCCCAAGCCCCAGCTCTTCGTGGAAATGTCTCTAATAATGGGCTCTGGATGAGGCTGTAACAATACTGACTTGTTCTTGCTGCGGTGGGAGCACCGTGTCTGGAACGCAGGAACTCTGATGGGAGCACACAGTCGTTTTTCACTCCTGCTGTGCAGGTGACACTGAGGATTTTGAGTGCACAGCTAAGCTTGGTGCTGGTGGGAGCGATGGAAATAAATGCTGGGGGCTGAATAGTAATTAAAATATGCAAAAAACTTCTGTCCGTTTTCATCCTCCAAAGGGCTCTGACTCCTTAGATCTCCAAATTGTCCAAAGCGGCAAGGCTCAGCTCGTGTGCATGGATGACAAATTTCAGACCACAAGTGATCAGGCAAGCAGCTGAGAGATGTAAACCCTGTGTTAGATTTGTATGAGCAGACTGCGGTCTGTGCTGGAGCTTTTGCAAGCACAAGCTGTAGGACCCAGTACTATGGTTCATCCTGAGAGCAAAGCTTTTCCGCTCTTCTGCTGCTGTTTTACTTGAAATTAACTGAGAACTGCTGCGGATCTTTTCCTCCCTGTTAGACACCAGAAGCTGCACTGAAAACGACTGAATTTTGTTCTGCAGAAACCTCTGAGCTGCCGCTGAAATGCCGTATCCTCTGGGCAGAGCATTAATCCCGCACATGTCAGAGGCTTATTTTAACACGATGCATAGGTTACTCTTATCTGATTAGGGATTGTATTTTCTTCTCCCTGTAAGGCTCTTTCTATTTGCTCTTTGAAATTCCCATGTAAAGTCTGCTCGCGGTTCAAAGGTAGCCAATTTTGAAAAATGATAACTTCACCACTCGATCAGATTAAGCCACAAAGCCCACTTTTGGCTGCAAATCTCCTCCTCCCCCCCCCCCCCAGCCAGCAAGGGAGCGTGTGCTGCAGAGCATTTCCCATCGTGTGTTCTCATATGACTCTTCTGTTTGATGCTGAGATGAAATGACCCTTTCCCGGTGTCCACTGACAGCCCTGCAGCCAGGACACTGCCATGCAGGAGCAGGAGATGTGCTGGAAAGGAAATGGGACTGAGGGTCAGGGTGTCTCTACCCCATAGTGATTCTGAGGGTTCCCAGAGACAAGCGACAGTGTGATGGAGCCAGGCACACAGATGTGGGTTTTAGTGCTTGATCCCAAGCAACGCTGGTGTGAGCTGGCCAGGAACTTTATCAGTGTCAGACTTCACAAAAAATGAAGCAACACTGCCAATATTGGCAGGTGCCTGATGGGCTCTTGCTGTGCCCATCCTGTCAAGAGCAGCTTATTTATCCCTCTGTTCCACCCCAAATCATCCCTAAACCTGCATTCTATTTAAGCCTCCACTGAATTATGCAAACCTCACTGCTCCCCAAAGCAGACTCTGCAGTCTGTTTCTCCTTTGGCCCATGAGGCTTGGCCTAACGGGCATAGTTGAGGAAGTAACCCCTTTCTTCTGGTAAAGGCCAAAGGATATCAACCAGGATATGGCACAAACCAAGCAAACAAAATCACTAAGGAAGAAACACACTCACACATTCTCCTACAGAAGTGGAACTGCAGCGTGGCTGTACCTGCCCCTTGTTTCAGTCCCTTGTGCCCTTCCCTTTCTGATGTCGGTGCTCCTCCCAAGCCCCAGATAAAACAACACATGATGTGGAATCACCGCAGGACCCGTCATGCAGCTCCATCCTGCAGCTCCATCCTTTGCCTATCCCTGAGCAAACATCCTCGATTCTTTGTCACACCAAATATGGACCTGCAAGATCCCCAAAGCAGGTGTGAGCAAACGTGTTCTGCCCATCCCTGGCTCTCCCCTTCCCCTACCCATCCCAAGAATAAGAAGCAGTGGCTCCCAATGTTCTCCTATCTGCCTTTAAATGTGGGCCAGGAGGTGAATCTCACTGCCCAGGGGCAGCACTGGGGAGCCAGGCAGGACAGCATGATGTGAATGCAGAGAAATGCAGCATCACTGATCTCACAACCCTCAGGGCTGCAGGATGACCTGAGCCTAAGGGCAGCACAGCTCTGGTTGCCATTCCTCACCCCACAGAGCCCTTCCAACCCTACAATGACAATGGGATCTTCCTTGGGAGCCACTGCCATGAGAGGCTGACCGCACTCAGGGACTGAAAGCAGTGACTATTTCTTTGACTCAGCCACCATTCATTCAATGAATGAAATACAGTTTACCTGACTCACACAAATACCATGCAACAAACTCAGTAAGGAGCCATAAGACCCCACAGTGACCGGCATCACTTGTCAGATGGCATAAAGAGTTCTGCTGAGTGTCCCACAGCACTGCCAGCCCCATAAGCACTGCTGAACCCACAGCCCCATGGAGCTTTGGGCTGGAAGAGACATTCCCTCACTACCATGGTTAACATACAGATGGTGTATTCAGATGGTGAATTCAGAGCTTGCACTTTATTTCAAGGTGAGAATACAGTGCAGGAAACAAACGATGCTCACAGCCACACATTGCTGCTATTTCCAAGTGTTTGAGCACAATTACCGTTTTTCCCTGTAAAATCTTAGACTTGACCCTGTTTTTCCAGGGCAAAAGAGAAGCTGAGGAAGGAATAAAACCAGATTTCGGGGCACAGCTTTCTTCCAGCCCTAATTATAGGGCTGGATTCCGCGGCTAATTAGAATCAAATGCTCCCAATGAGTTCTAGGCTGAACTCGGCCCGGAGGCTGCTGGGTGAGCGGGGCTGCACCGGGCGGCTCGGGACACACAGAGCACCGCGTTTCTCTCCTGGTAACCACCGACTGAACAGCTAAAAAGCAACGCAAGGAGCAAAAATTCAGCTCACCCCAACCGCACCGAGACCCCATTACCCGCATAAAAGGACCTTTGCGCACAACCGGGGCTTAACCGCAGCCCCGCAGCCAGGAATCCACATCAACCCCAGCGGTACCGCACAGCGGAACCTCCTCGGAGCGTTACAGCCAAGGAGAACGGAGCGGAGAACCGAAAGGAGCGGAGAACCGAACGGAGCACCGAGCAGCTCCGTCCGGCAGCGGAGACTCCAAGCGGGAATGCGGAGCGAGAGCGGCACAGCCCCACGCTGCACGCACCGCCCTGTATGGAAATGAGCTCCGCCCTCTCCGCCAATCGGGAGCGGCGCTGGGGGCGTGGCCTCACTCCTGCGCCTTAAAGGCTCCCGTTGCCGCGGGCCGCGTTTCGCATTGGATGTGGAGCGCGGCGGCGGATGTTGGAAGCGGTGCGTGGCGCCGGGATTGCTGAGAGAGTTTGATCGCATTTGTTTTTTTTTTTTTTTGGGCTGATTTTTTTGCTACCTTTGTGCCTTTTTGCCTTTTCTTGAAATCGAATTCTGCTCAATTTTTTTTTTTTCTTTTTTTTTTTCCCTTTTTCCTCGCCTTTTGGGAGCCTGCAGAGGGCTGCACGGCACTGCCGCTCCGCTCGGGGCGGCTCAGCCCCGCGCCCCCTTCTCGCCTCCCCCCCTTCCCATCCTTTTCCCCATCCCGCCCCGCCCGCGGCCGCCAAATGCTCAACATGACCGAAGAACACGACAAAGCGCTGGAGGCTCCGTGCAGCCCAGCGGGCACCACCAGCTCCATGTCCCACGTGGACTCGGATTCCGACTCCCCGCTGTCCCCCGCCGGTTCCGAGGGCCTGGGCTGCACCCCCGCGCCCGCCCCGCGTCCCCCCGGTGCCGCCCCGCTGGGCGCTAAGGTGGATGCGGCCGAGGTGGACGAGCGCTTCCCCGCTTGCATCCGCGACGCCGTCTCGCAGGTGCTGAAGGGCTACGACTGGAGCCTGGTGCCCATGCCCGTACGCGGCAACGGGTCGCTCAAAGCGAAACCTCACGTCAAACGGCCCATGAACGCCTTCATGGTGTGGGCGCAGGCCGCCCGCAGGAAGCTGGCCGACCAATACCCGCACCTGCACAACGCCGAGCTCAGCAAGACGCTGGGCAAGCTCTGGCGGTGAGTCCGCACCGCGCATCTCCGTGCCGCCCGGGGACGTTCCGGGACTCCGCTGCCGTTCGCGCAGCTTCGCATCTCTCTCACCACTTCTATCATACGGGTTTTTCCTTTTCTCTTTAACCACTTTCCTTTCTTTAACTTATTTTTCCCTGTCCGTCTTTGCCCGCCGAGGGCTTCTCGGGGGAGCACTCCAGTCTCCTCAGTCCTCGCTCATTCCTGTCTTTTCCAGCACGTCCTACATCCCGAGAAACGCTGCTTATTTTCTTACTGCTTCTTTTACAAACGGCTTTTCCTAACGCACTTACTGTTTTTCTGGCCGGCTTGCTTGCTGCCTAACAATCTGTAAAACCAAACAAGCCGATTTTTAGCTCCGATTTCGTTCTGCTTTCTTTCTTCCCCCGCTATCAGCAGCGCTATTAGCGCTGATGCAAACTTTTCTTGCTGGGTCGTGTGCTGCAGCTGCACCAAACCTGCACTGCCGCTGCCAGCTCGGGCTCCTCAGCAATGCCCAAAGCAAGATTGGGGCTGGGGCAAGATTGAAGAGAAAGAATCCCATTGCTTTGCCTTTGGGAGTTCTTTGTGAACCCCACACAAAGCTGGACGTGGGCAGCGCTGCGGGTTGTGGCTGCAGGGTGGCATTTGTAGGGTGACTGTGGGGAATTATATTTGGCAAAGGGATGAAAAATGGCATTTTAAATGGGAATTGGGGGGATGTTTTGTCCGGTTATCAATATTGGCAAGGATGTGCTCTTTTTCTGCCTTGATAACTGAAAGTTTAACACATATTTGCAGTAGGGTTTTGGGTTTTTTTTTTTGGTGCTACGGCAGATTTGTATTGAACCCTTTGGTCAGTGCAGTGGGGATGTGAGTTGGAAAATAAACTGAAAACTTCTACGAAAGAGGCATTAATTTTGGATTTTTCTCTCTTTTTTTTTTTTTCTTTTTCTTATTTTTTTAAATCAATCCCAAACCAGTTTGTTAAGCGAAAATGAGAAGCGGCCCTTTGTGGAAGAAGCAGAACGGCTTCGAGTCCAGCACAAAAAGGATCACCCGGATTATAAATACCAGCCCCGGAGGAGGAAAAGTGTGAAAGCTGGACAGAGCGACTCCGACTCTGGGGCTGAGCTCAGCCATCACGCCGGCACCCAGATCTACAAGGCTGACAGTGGGCTGGGGGGCATGGCTGATGGCCACCACCACGGCGAGCATGCAGGTAAGAGGTCCTGGGGGGCTGAGAACTGCTCACTGTGGAGGTGTTGCTTTGCGACTCAAACCCGCCACTGGGCACAAGTGTGTCTGCACCCTTGGATCCTGTGCAGTGTGGGACTGGGGGGGTATCCAAAAGCAGAGCCGTTGCTCTAAGAGCTGAGGTTTTGCATCAGGTTGTGAGCGTGGCCATGCGTTTAGTTACTAAATGCGACTAGAAATGCCCAAAGTGCACAAATTATCCCGATTTTGTGTCTAGAGAGGAAATCAATTGTGAGCGGATACGGATTAGTAATGCATTGGTCACCTGAAGGGTGCATTGGGGGAGTGGTGCTCACCAGAGCTCCCCGTTTCTTGCAGTGCTGTGAATTGGCATGGCTTATGTGTTGATAGATTCCAGGAGGATTGCGAACGTCCTGCGGCTGCAGGCGTGTCTGCGCTCTTGCCCAGCCTGGCTGGGATTCGGCCCCTTCCCGCATGGCTGGAATAGCCTCTCTGCTCTGGGAGAGCCATGCTGGCCTCAGGCCATCTGTGTAGAGGGGTCCTTCTGTAAGGGTGACCCCGTTGGGATGCTGCACTCATTGGGTTGCTTTCCCCACTATGAACTGTTGGTTTTGTGAGCATTGTACCCTGATTTGAGAATATAGTGGGGGGGTTGGGAGAAGGAGGGGGACATCAGCCACCTCCAACATGGGGCTCTATTTTAAAATTCCCCCTTCTCCTTTTGCAGCATGGAGGGGGAGAAATGTGTGGTTCTCAGTCTCC
Organism: Excalfactoria chinensis; assembly: GCF_039878825.1. Lineage (NCBI taxonomy): Eukaryota > Metazoa > Chordata > Aves > Galliformes > Phasianidae > Excalfactoria > Excalfactoria chinensis. The sequence goes on along the minus strand of NC_092838.1, from coordinate 3,097,780 downwards.
TTGAGAGATGTTTTGTTGCTCTCCTTAAAACTTTCCTGTCTCTTTGTCCCCAGGTCAGCCCCACGGGCCGCCCACGCCACCCACGACCCCCAAAACCGACCTGCACCATGGCAGCAAGCAGGAGCTGAAGCACGAGGGCCGCCGCCTCGTGGAGAGTGGCCGCCAGAACATCGACTTCAGCAACGTGGACATTTCAGAGCTGAGCAGCGAGGTCATCAACAACATGGAGACCTTTGATGTGCATGAGTTTGACCAGTACCTGCCGCTCAATGGCCATACTGCCATGCCAGCTGACCACGGCCCCAGTGCTGGTTCCTACAGTACGTCCTACTCCCACTCAGCAGCAGGCGCCGGCGGAGCTGGCCAGGTGTGGACTCACAAGAGCCCGGCCTCAGCATCACCATCATCGGCTGATTCAGGCCAGCAAAGGCCACATATTAAAACAGAGCAGCTGAGTCCCAGCCACTACAGCGACCAGTCCCACGGCTCCCCTGCACACTCCGACTACGGCTCCTACAGCACCCAGGCTTGTGCCACCACTGCCTCCACCGCCACAGCTGCCGCCTCCTTCTCCAGCTCCCAGTGCGACTACACGGACCTGCAGAGCTCCAACTACTACAACCCCTACCCTGGTTACCCCTCCAGCATCTACCAGTATCCCTACTTCCACTCCTCACGGCGTCCTTACGCGACGCCCATCCTCAACGGCTTATCCATCCCACCGGCCCACAGCCCCACCGCTAACTGGGACCAGCCAGTCTACACAACCCTGACCAGGCCTTAAAAAGGATGCGTGGAGCTCCTCAAGGGCTTCCCCGACGTATGCACTAATGAAGGAATGAAGAGGAAGAACGTGGAGTGCCGCGATCGTTTCCCAAGTGCCTCCTGAGCCGCTGGGAACTCTGCTCGTTGTGACTGGGTGTCCCCTTGCTTTGAAACTCTCCATAAGAACAGAGCTCTATTTTTCTTTAATTAATAAAAATTTAAAAGGAAAAAAAAAAGAAAAAAAGAAGAAGAGTTAAAAAGAAAGAAATACTGAAAAGGACTGGTGATTCCTTTTGAATAAATGAAGGACGAAACCGTTCGACTCCTCTGTGAGGACTGAACTTGCTCATTGTAGAAGCTGACAAGTGCAAAATGGGGCGAGGGGGGGATGGAGGTGGGGGGGGGGGAAGGAAGAGACGTTGGAGACTTTTAGGGTCTGTTGCAATGTGGGAGACGGACCAACCTTGAGGGCAAGAACTCACCCGGACCAAGGCGTACGGAAAGCAAAACCCCAGCGATTCTGCTTAACAATCTTGTGGGAACAAGCGAGTGTGGTGGGACCAACCAATTACATGTCTGAAGTGTTTGTTTTGTAGTCGAGAGTTCTTCTAAGCAAGGTTTGGCTGTAATTAACATTTTTTTTTTGTTTTGGTTTTTGTTGGGTTTTTTGGTTTTTTTTCTGTGTTTTTTTTTTTTCTTTTTCTTTTGGAAGCTTAAAGTGTATTTTTGTTTCGTTTTGTTTTTTTAATCTGTTAAATATGTATTTATGTTCTGTATTATTTTGTCTTTTAATTAATGAAGTAATTTTGTGCAAGGAAAAAAAAAACAACACAAAAAAGTAGAATTTTAAAATAATTTTTTAAAGATGGGGTGGGAAGGGAGCGTTAAAAAAAAAAATAGTGGAGATGACACAATAAAAACGGCGTTACGAGTCTGTAGATACTCTTTGCTTTTCGGGTTCTTTTCGTATTGAAACGACCAAGGGAGGCTGAAAGGCTGCAGCCTCATACAGACCTGGTTGTGAGCAGGGAGCTGCAGCACGAGCAGCACAGCACTGCGGGGTGCTGCAGAAGTTGCTCCCTAAACTCAGAGGCTCACGCGGCCGGCAGCAGACAGCGCCATGTTTTCCTGCCTACCCGCTTTCAGGCGTTAACATTGGATTGAAGGCATTGCAGAATAGTTGTACACTTTCAGAACCAGGACTACTTGATAGGAAGATGTAATTTAATGAGGAATTATCAACTTCTGCTTTGATTTTGATCTTTTTGTTTGTTTGTTTTTGGCTTCTAGGGACCAGATATCATCCATCAAGCTGTGAAACTAAAATCTCCACTAAAAAAAAAAATAAATAAATAAAAAAAATGTTTAGGTACTTAGTTTTAGACTAATATTTCATTGATATATTTCTACTTCTTCCATTGTATGCTGAGCATATAATAACCGTCTATTTTATGATAACTCGTGCCTTTAAAACCTTTGTAAATCTAAAAACCACGTTTCAGACGTTATCATCTTTTTACCTTTTCTACGTTTCCTACTCTTTTTCTAAGAATATTTTTTTGCATATTTCCTTTTGGGAACGTGGGGGTGGGGGAAAAAAAAAAGATACAGAAAACTCATTTTTATGCAATCTATTTTTCTGTGTAAAGTTTGAAAGACTTTGGCTGTTACTTATCTGTTCTCTTCACTAGCTTCTGACTAAGCAATGCTAACTTTTGTACAGATCAATTTGATAAAATTAAAAGTGGCTTTTTATCAAGTCCGTGTTATGTTTTCTTTCTCCTTGAGCCCATTGCAGTGGAACTTGGGATACTTTTAAAGAGGCCATTTGGAATAAAACATCAACCGAAGCTTTCTGTTCTTCTGTTTCCTTTTTAGTTTGTTTTTCCTCCTCGTTGCTCCCTTTCCCTGTACTTAAATTGTGCCTTACTGTCAGATTGCCTTTATTTTTTTTTATACCTCCTCAAGCAGTGCATTTCCATGCAAAGTAATCCCAAGGATTTCATAGGATTTTGTTGAGACTGCTCACGTGAGGAAGGCTTTGCAAGGTCAGGCTGCATGGTTTTAGCCCGAGTTCATTCTGTTCTGCACAGCACGTAGGAATTTTTACCAGTAACAGATTCTGTTTTCTGGTTGGTGAACCCATGTAAATACCTCTTAATTATGCTAGCAACAAAATTATATGTTGCACGTGGCGTGTGTGTGTGGTTTTTCCTTTTTTAATACAGCCATTAAACTAGTAACGTCTGTGACTCTTTTTGGTGATGTAGATGACATTGCAGTTTGCTTTCTGCAGTTCAGACAAACGGGTGCGAGGTTCCCAGGCTGGACCCAAATTGGGAGGAAGGGGCTGGGGATGAGGAACTGCAGAGAAGCATATGCTGGGCCTGGTTGTGATGCAGTGCTGTGGAAAATGTTTGAGCACGGGGATAATAAATGTGATGACAATTAATGAAGCTCAAGAATATTAACAATGTCTGAACAACGGAGTCCCACAGCAAATCTGCTGCTTGCAGCCTCGCCAAGACCTATCTTGCCAGAGTGTCTGTAACTGGACACCATTTTCTCTGTGCTCGTTTACAAAACTTCTGGCAAAATGACTTTATTACACCGTAAGCCAAAGCTGCAGTGTAACTTTCAGAGCAGACTTTTTCTTTCCTCCTTTATCCTCCCTCCAGTTGCAATGTAAGCTTCGAGTCCTATTCTAGTTCATGCAAGAAAAATCGATGCCTTTTGGCTTTGCCTGCTCTGCATGTTGTTGTGGGACTTCCACGTGCTTGGGGAAGGAAAAAGGAAGAGTGAGATAGGAATAGAAGTGCTTTATCTTTACAGTCCCCTTGGTGTTTAATAGCAGAGCTCACAGTGACTTCACTGATGTCTACATTACTCTTTGAGGCAGAGTCAAAACGTCTGCGTTGGGTGGCAGTGAGCATCATCCAAAATACCAGCACTGAAAATTGTTGTCTGATACCCACTGCAAACCTATGGAGTAAAACACAGATGTTACAGGATGAATGTTCACAGAGGTGACAGTCAGGGAAAGCTCCTTGTCCTGAGCGGTCCCAGTGACTCAGACTGCAGAGCGTGCTGGAAATCTCCCTGTGTTCATTCCCCACACTTAGTTTTGCACTTACAATCTCCTATTCCATTTTCTGAGGAGAATGCTGATCTGTGGTGCAGGTTACGCACGGACAAGAGCATTTTGCTTTGAAACCTTTGCTGTCTGTACGAATGATTTTTCATGTGTCGTTCCTTCCTTCCATGTGGTGTGCGGATGCAGCCCGCAGAATGAGACGTGATTTTCCCCGAGCTGAATTCCCAATGTGAATAGCTGCATTGTGTGCTCCCAGCCTGGGCTGGTGGCTCTGTGCTGGCGCGGATCTGGAATGTCTCTGCACAAGTCAATGAGATCAGGTGAAACCAAGGCCGGCTTTTGACCTCTGGCTGTCAACAAAAAAGGGTTCTCAAGATAATTACAGGGATATACAAGTGATAATAGTTCCTCTTTTATTTTGATGCAGGGAGTTATAATTGTTGCTGTTTATCTGGATTGCTCGGAAGGTGCTGTTTAGTAAGGAAGAGGAAATTAATTTTATAGCCCATATCCACATTCCTTCTATATGGTGGAAAAAGTCCCTTCCCATCCTCCTTGTTATAATTTTTCCTGGAGTGATATCAACTTTTGTTACACTTCTTTTTTTTTTTTTACAGTTGGTTGTTTGGTTTATGGCAAAGAAATTCTTATACGGTGTCCCCACAGCAGTGCTCAGCTTTAATAAACCTCATGTTGGGCCGTCGCACTCCTTGCACCCCCCCAGCTGCAACCCACAGAGCTCTTGCAAGAGCAAAAGGAGCTCTCAGGGGTTTGTTTTTCCTTTTTCTTTTTTTCCTCTCTGGGGAGGGCTGAGCTCAGCTGCAGTGCAAAGCTGGGGAGATTTGGGGAGCAGGAAAGGGATGGAAGAGCCGAGGATGAGGATGAATCCGTTCCTGGGGAAGGTGAGAAGGATGCACCAGCATTTCTCTGCTTACATCCTTTGAGAGATTCAGTTTGGCTCCAATCGATATCAAGCTCTTTGAAGCCTGCAGCCCGATCCGTAAGTAGGAACTCGGCATCAGAAAGGCTCCAAGTTCCCATTCCCAGGGTTGGGAGTGGAGGCAGTGACTTTTCCTACATACTCCTGACTCTGCTCTTCCTTGGAGACTCTGCAGAGGCTCCACGAGGTTTTGGAGGGTTCTCCAGATGGCACATTAAAGAACACGACTGGATGATGCTTACAGTACTGTGTGAGCTGAGGAGTACTGGGTGGCTCCTGGGTCCTGGCTGCACCACTGCCAGCCAAGCTGGACTGCCATCACCTTGAGAACCCTTCATGCCCCTTAGAGGCAGGAATTAGGGACAGCACCAAGCAGCCAAGCACAAGGCTTGGTGAGGGAAAGACATTTCTCAGATGAGTCAGCAGGAGACAAAAATAATCCCCCAGAGCCCAAACCACAGCAAGCAGTGCTGATGACAGCTTGCTTCATCCTCCTGCCGCCCTGCAGCCGGGTTCCCATCCGCTCCGGGTTCCCATTGTGGGGCTGAGCAGTGAAGGGTGAGCACAGGTCACATCAATGGGACTGTGCCCAGAGCTATGGCTTGAGTGGAAAGTGAATTCATTTTGTTTCAGAGCTGTGCCGCATGAGGAGTGAAATGGAAGGCGATGCTTTCCAACAAAACCATGCAACCTGCTGAAAAAAAGGGAGTTCTAACAGGGTTTGAGGAACCCCCATCTTCTGCTGCAGCCTGGGGGTGGCTGGGTCTTGCCCAGGAAGGATTTGGTGCTAAGGTGGCTGCAAGCAGGGCTTGGAAGAGTATCCAGGTGCTGCTGGTGACCCATCAAGAGGTTCCCATATGGCTGCGGGTGCAGGCAGACACGCTGTGTCACTGGCTTAGCTGGAGTGTTGGTTTTGACCTGATTTAGTGAAGCCCGTGCAAAAAGCCCGTTGGACACACTTATTGAGGTCTAAAAGCCGCCTTCTTTCAGTTTCTCTTAAACCAATTAGGAATGAAAAAACAAGCCGCTCCTAATCCAAACTCCGCTGCGCCCCTCCTGCCTCCCACCACCCGCTGCCGGGGCTGTGTTGGTTTAGGGAAAGCGATGCAAAGCACGGGTGGCTGCTTGGGCTCCAGCACAGGTTGGGGAGCGCCTGCTCTGCATCTCCCGGCCGCGCTGGCACCGGCTCCTTCCCCGTATTTGTTTGTGGATGTGAACGCAGGCAATATTGTGACTGTCAGGGACGTGATATTAAAACATTTACCCAAAATACCTCCGCCTGCCTTTCTCCTCCCCTCTCTCTTCTCCCTCCTCCTCCTCCTCCTCCTTCTTTTTTTGTGTGTCTGAATTCACGACGTAGTGACGGAGTCCTTCACCCAGGAAAGGGTTAAGCGTTTTGAAAGGTCTTGTTTGAGGTAGAGTGAATTTTAACCACCACACACATAACGAATGCGAAACAGCCTGAATTGCTGGTGAGGAGCCAAGAGCACAAGAGAGGAGCTGCTGAATTTTAATGATTCATTATTGCATGGAAGGCCTTTGTCTTCCTTTATCCGGTGCACAATAAAAGAATTAATTGGACAGAAAATGGCAGGGCAAAGAACTGACAAGTCATTAAGGGGCTCTGAATGGCTGATTAGGTGCACATTGGGGGTGGAATTTCAACTGCACTGTTTCAGCAAGGGCTCCAGAATAATAATGGCATGGCACAGTTTATATTTTGTATGCAGTACCAGAAAGGCCTTTATGTCGGCATTGTGGTGCTATTTATTATGCTGTCTATTTAGCCATTGTTGGCATTGTGTTTGCAATAAGAATGCACAAACAAAGTTGGGATTTTATTATTATTGTTATTATTATTATTCTTTTTTCCATTTAACTTCGCAAAGGCAAAATAATTGGGAATCAAAATCTCACTCCGCTGATAGTTTTATTAATTTTCATGTGTGTGTGTGTGTGTGTCCAGAAACGGCAGTAAATATTTAGACTTGAGAGAAGCAGCTCCCTTTGCAGAAAGAAGAGGAAGGAATGGGCTCCTCCTGTTGCTGCCAGCCGGGGCAGCCTAGTGCAGCTGCAGCACTGGGTGCCCATTGCTGGCTGGGAAGGCCACGGAGAACCATCCCACATACGGCTCCTTCGAGCTGGCTTCTGCCAAGGTTTCCTTTCTGTTGTTGATGTTAAGCAGTTGCCTGTGAGTTGTAATAAAAGCCACACACACAGAAGGGAGGGAAAGAATAAAAACAATATTTCCAGGCACACCGGGTAGGTGTGATTTTGATGAGGAATGCGCTGTGTTGTTTTTTTTTTAATAAGAGGTTAGCAAATATTCGGCAGTTGAGTGTCAGCTGTGCTCACAGCTGCCTGAAAGTTTCAAGGAGAAAAGGAACTTCCCACAGATACGGCATTGCTTTTCCTGCAAGTGAATTCGTGGCAGCCTGATGAATATAGAAAGCCATCGACTTGATGCTACCTTGACATTTTTACACGCTGAGGATGACTCTTTTAATCTTTCTCGAAAGCTCACAGAGGATAACTCCACTTCTTGCAAGGTCCTTCCTGTCCTCAGGATCTGTCCTGCACTGGTGATGCTTTGATAAAGAGATGCGCACCCACCCTGTATCCTGCTCTCAGGCAGCCGGTGCTTTTCATGCTGGCAATGGGCTGGTACAGATAAACCACTGCTTCCCAAGCACAGAGGAGCAGAGTCACTGATGGGCCTCATCCAGCTCAGGGCCAGGCCCTTTCTCATGCTTCTCTCTCTGCTGTTTTTTTTCTCCTGGGTATGATGGGCTAATAATGGGTTAACTATATATATATATATATATTTGAAAACGTGAGAGGGGATTTGGGTGTCAGGGAGATGGATGAGCTGCAATCTGAAACTTTTTAGGTAAGAATAAGTGAAAAGGAAAATGGGCTTATTACAAAAAATGCCATTCTCAGTAGAATACAGCCCTTCTGCAATAATATTTTAAGAGGTAGTTAGCAGCAATCTTCATTTGGGAAAGGAAAGGTGTACATGTCAAACAAAACTAACATTAGGGAAAAAAAAAGAGGTGGGAAGGTAGCCTGTTCCATTGGAAATTGTAATGTTCCTCCCGAGGTTTCTGCTTCTGAATGCTGTGAAAGGAGAGGAAAGATCCCTGCTATTTGCACTGTGGCTGGGAGGAAGGCAGAGGGGAAAGCTGCTGTGGGCTGATAGGGGTAGCTCTGCTGGTCACCAGATGGAGACGGGGATAGAGTTGGACCCAAATGGACAGGGTTTGGGCTGGAATCCAGATATCCTCAGCATTTGGGAGAAATCGGATCTGTGGAGGAGGAGCTTGGAGTGATGTCTATCAGAATGAAATCAGGTGAGGGTTTCAGAGCCAGATCCTGACCATCCCCAAAGATCCATGTGTTCGAGCCCTGGAATTGTTGGCTGAAATCCACATCTGGTTATGGGATACAGAGAACATAAAAAAAATGTATCTAAAACACTGAACAAAATTCCCAGATGGAAGCAAGTTTGCTTGTGTTTTTTATTGTTTTTAAATGAAAATAAGTTAACAAAAGTAGTAGATGTTTGTGCTCTATTCCTGGAAATACAGAGAATATGAACACCCCACCAGAAAATGCTAAATCAGTCCCAAGTAGACATAGATGTTTGGATTCGCTTTGGAGTAGGAAGGAAGATAGAAATGTCTGCAGTGGAGGGGAGCAAAGGTCTGTCTAAAACTGCATCCTCTAAAGGCACATGCAGGCTTGCCAGGCAGAAGTGAACAACATCCCCTCAGAACACAGTAAAAACAGCTTTTACACAGTAGCCCTTCCCCTCTGCCTCCAGCCATCAACAAAGGATGAGACACTTGTGCTGCCTGAATGCTATGGCCAGAAGTTTAATTGTCTGCACCTGAAGGCCTCTTTCTGGAGTGAAAGAAGACTGTTAAAAGCAGGGGGTATCGTTGAGTTCCCAATCCAAAATGTCCTCTTTGGGCACAATTTTGTCCTGACTTCATGTTGGGCCCTGTGTGCTCCTGGCGCTGATGTTGGTGACATTTGTCTCATCCCCATGTGAAAAATGGACTTTAAACGTGCTTTAAAAGTCAGGGTTTCCTGGTTTCTGAGCAATAAATCCTGCTGTTTGGGCTGTGCTTTCCAAGTGATAAATTTCTAGATCTCTGGGAAAATACACTCCGGAGAAAGCAGACAAAGCCGAAAAGCCCGCAGCATTGCCCAAAATGACATTTACATCTTGGATGGCAAAGCATCCCAGCCAGGACTGTTGTACAGATGCCTGTGGGGAGGAAGGATCGATGGCCTGGTACAGGTCAGGCTACCCTGGGAAAACCAGGCAGAGATGGGGGCTGGGGCCACTGCATCCCAAACCTGGAGGTGTTTCCTTTTCCTGTCCAGGCTCAGGGCACCCCAGTCACTGGGGAGCTGCTATTTCACAAGGCCATGACCTGAGGTTCTGGGGCCACCCAGACCTAACCCCAGGATGCAAGTTTTGAGCCCTAAATGGCTCAAATGGCATCTTTTAGATTTTGCCTTTTGCCTAATTACAGGGATTTATTTTTATTACCACTATGGGCTTGTTCCAAAATCCAGTTGGCTCAATGGAAGCATTTCATGGGCTTTTGGATCAGACCTATGCACTTGGTGTAGTTTTTGCTATGACAAATTATCAATTATTTGCTGGTTCACATTTAATTATTAACAGAAGCCTAAGACTTGGAGATTTCTGTTGCCCTGGAATCAAGGACAGGACTCCTGTTGCTTTCAGAAGACCTCCAGATTTCATTCCAGCTCCTGATGCAGCGGCGAGTTCACAAAATGAGAGAAGCGGAGCCGTGTTGTGATGCTACAGGACCAGCCCGCTGTGTCTGGAGCTGAATAATCACAACATCAGACGTGCCGAGATGGATTTAGGCCAAAATTTCTGCAGTCCAGCTCCAACTGAGAGCTTAGTGCACCTCTGTGACCAACATCTGTTCTACCTGCACAGGAAGGGTGCTCACCGTGCCTCTAATCACTTCAAACATTGCTGCTAAACACACGGATTAGGAAGGATTTGAGGCATCTGTTCCCTGGTTCGCTGAGCTTCAGCTCCGTGAGGGTGTTTGATGAGGGTGAGAAATGGATGCTTTCAGCTTGGTTGAAATCCTTGAATGTTGTTGAGAAGAGCAGAAAGTGAAGATACTGCTTACCCTGTTGTTCTGGTCGGGTTTTTCTTGACTGGGGCATGTCCCATGCAGCAGCTCAGGGAGAACATGGGATCACCCTGCAGGGCAGGGCTGCAGAGCAGGCTCCAGGCTGCTCTTTAGGGTGCAGCAACATTTTTATTCCTCTCACATGGGTGAGTTTTGCTGTGGACTTCACTGGAGTTTGCAGTGCCTCTGGAAAGGGGTTTTGCTTTTCCTTCAAGCAGGCAAGAAATTTGTCTTAGAACATATCATCCTATCTGGACATCACACCATGAGCTCACCCCAGCCCAGAAATGCTCTTTTCACCCAAGCCCTGGAGCAGGGCACATAGGGGTAATTTCCTCATAGCTTCTTTTACAGCAGAGCACACAGAGAGAAAAATTCCTACAGCTTTGTCCTCGCTGTGGGCTGCTGCCTTGTCTCAGGTGGGCTCAGGTCTGGCTTAGTCTCAGTGGGGAGGGAGGGACACAAAGAGCTGTGCTGCTTCGAGGCTGATGGTCATTGAGCACACCGCTCTTTCTCACGCTGACAATAAGCCATTGAGAAGTGAAGCACTAACTCGTTCCCTGAATGGAATGCCTGAGTATTCTCCTGAGCAGGAAATGTTCCAATAGAGGATTTTCAGAAGGGACCAAGTTCTGGAATAAAATCTTCACCCTTGGGACACCTGTCCCTCCCTCAGAAATGTAATTCGGGGCCATTTCTGTAGGTGTAAAGCTCCATAGCGGCAGTTAATATATGCATACTTCTGGGTTCCCTCATTACCATTTCAGTTGGCTCGTTTACATAATAACACAGAACAGAAGATCATTTGCATAAAATTAAAAAAAAAAAATCAAATAACTGAATGTTGCTTTTATTTTGAAAGGCTCAAAGAATGAGCCTGTGAAGTTATTTATACACCCGAAAGTACCAAGGAGGCTAATCGGCAGGGAACTGCGCTTTCTGCACAAAATGGGACTTGACCACTTCAATTTATTCATGAAATATTAGCTCACTTAGTGGAGGAGTATTTTTAAGCAGCTGGGTCGGAGCTGACGGGAAATCTCCTCCCAGCTGCAGAGGGATCAGTGCAACGCAGAGCCAGACAAAAGTGAACACCCCCCAGCTCGGGTCCCTCACTGCACCTGAAGGGACTTGGGAATGAGGGCTCTCTCCTTGGTTACGGGTGGCAGAGCAGAAATATGCCTTTCTCTTCTGCAATTCTGCTTCATGGCCATTTACCTAAGCTGGGAGTTTCCATCCATTCCCTCCCCACGCTGTGATGCTCAAGAACCTTCAACCAGGAGATGGAGCAAAGCTCCTGGTTGACTTCCCAGGCTCCTCATTGCATCTTTATTTCTTCTCCTTCTCCGAGCTGAAGGGCTGAATATTCCCATGGGAGCATCTGTCCCATCTGATGGGCTGACACTGCTAGTGGTGCGGCAACAGCAACCTGATTTCACAGCAAGCATTTCCCACCCAGGCAGGGGAAGCCGTGTGCCTGGCCAACTATAAGGCTGCGGGTTACATGCGGAAAGTGCCCGAGCAGCATATCGTGTGCTAATTTGGTATTCAAGGCGTGTGCAAAATGGCCATATTTGCATGAGAAAAGATTGTTGGGAGAAATCTTAGGCCAAATCCTATTTTCATTTATGAGTCTCCAAACACGCAGTATCTCTAGAGACACCAGGAATGTGACTTAAGCATGATGAGAGTGGATCCTGGCTGAGAGTTGGTGCCCTCCTGGACATTTAGTACCCAAAGCTCAGTAAGCACTGAGCTCTTTAGTACAGTACTCCTGGAGAAACCATCACCAGAATCCAACTATAGCATCCTGTAGTAAGCCAGCCCCTACATTTTTAACAATGGTGCAAATCCTTCTATAGGTTATTGGGGCGAGCAGTGCTCAGCTTGGCAAGTTCCCATAGTGCAGATGGCCTCAGGGTTGGAAACACAATCCCAAAGCACCTCCTCTATCTGCTCTTTGGAGACCAGCTCTGGACTGTGGGAGTACTGGGGCAGAAGGACAATGGGACAATGTTTGTGTTGGGATGTCCCCATTCCACAGCATGATGTTCTGAAACAAAGTGCTTGCACAGGCATGTGAGTGGCCTCCCTCTGCCCCCTGGTATGCCAAAAAGAATATGCATTGTTGGGTATGGGTGTGGTGGGTTTCAGCACACTGAGACTGCCAGACTTGGACTTCTGCCCACAATATTCACATAGCCTTCATAACTGAGTTCCCCTTTTCTCATACTTTTCCATGTACTCACCAGGGCTGAGGTGGTTCTTCTGTGTTGCTGGCAGAGCAGGTTTGTTCTAGGGCCTCATGGAGCTCTGGGTGTCCATCTGGCCAGGTCTGGAGCTGAACCCTCCTTCACAAGGAGCTCCATGCTCATATCCTGCTGGCAATCCTATGTCAAGGTTGAATGGGAGAGGACGAAGGTCCTGCACAATCCCACTGCAAGTCCTTCACCAGAAGCAGGATTTGGGAGGGCAGGATCTTCTCTAAGTCCCCCCCAGAACCATGTCTTCCTGCCAGAGACTTTAGTTCAGAGTTCTTCCACCTTTGTATAAGGTCCAGAGCCCTGATGGTAGATCATAACCATGGGTGAAACTTTGAAATTCTGCTCTAAGAAGGCTGTAAGAGCTTGCACTGGGAAGGTAACACACAGCTTTGGGATGGGCATTCCTCTGATGTCCAGTCTGAGCACAATGTCTGTGGTATATCTGCTCCCTCTTCCACATAATCTGCTCCTCCCATGGGACAGCAGAAGACTGCAGAGGTCTCTAAATCAGGGATAATCAGGGACATGTGGAGCAGTGCCCAGCACTGGGATGCTGGAAACTGGGTTACTTGAGGAAAAGGGAGGTAACACTCCAAAGAGTCCCACAAACATCCTTATTGCAGAGACAGTAAAGTCCAGTTATTTATGTTTGTGCATTGAATAAGCAGGAAGAAAAAGTTGTGGGTTTGTTTGTTTGTTTGTTTTCATATATTGCACTGGGACCTCTGTGAGAGGCTCCTGTTAGCATCCAGCAAGGATGCTCCTGTGCAGGTTTGTGCTGGATTGGCCTTCTCCAGGTGGTGCATCTCAGACACAAATTGTGCTGGGGGAAATCCAGAGCAGAATATCACAGCTCACTGTTTTAATAAACGTCTGGAAAATGCAGAACGAAACTGAATTAAGACCTTTCCAATACACTTATATTTTGGAACACGCAGATCATGCATGTGGGAATAGTCCTGGCCCAGAAATCATGGGTATGACCCAAATAGCTCCAAGAGACAGCTCTCCGAACACTGCTTGGAAGCTGCATTCACTAACAGGCGATCCCTCGGAGCTGAGGAAGTGGGACATCCAGCCTGCTGAGACTCTGTCTTTGCTGCGCAGGATTTCAGGGTCATTGGAAAATGCTGCTCTGTGATACAGGGCAGATGCTCTACCCACTGATGATGAGAAAAATAGCTATGAACACTGTTAATTGCCAGAATGTAAGCTCACTTCTGTGTCTTCCAACTCCCTCTTCAGCAGAGGCAGTGGATGACACTAACTGGTTTTCTTTATACACTCAGCACACCCATAGAGAGCAAAATGAAGTCTGCGAGGCACCCGACACAACCCTGGGGTGATGTGAGGATGTGCCCAACCCAGGGCCAGTGTTTTAGTGCAAAAAAGCTGACAGTGTGGCACAGCTCCTTATGCTGCCCAGGTCCTGCATTGAGGACAATGCCCAGCCTTGGAAAGACATAGCTGGGCACTTGTGCTGTCGGTATTGGGAATGTACAGCTGAATTTGCAAGGGAAATCATGTGTAAATAATCCTCATTACTCAGGAAGGCTGTCCCCTTACAGATCAAATTCACTTGTTATTCTGATCAGTTGATAAGCCTCATTTGCATAATTTTTACTTTCTTCCACACTTCAGCTTTGCTATTACGGTTAGAGTGGGGCTTTATTACTCTTATTTATGTCATTACTGTGTGTGATCATCCTGGCTGGAGGTTCACTGAGTGTGCTCATGCCTGCTGATGGCTGTGAGCCTAAAGCCATGTGTGGGCTTTAGGCTCTGGATGTAGGGACAAGATCTTCCTCCTCTTGGTGCTGCCTGTAGCCCTTGGCACTCAGTTTGCTGCTCTGTTGCTCCAGCGGAGCCCTGTTGCTAAACTAGGCTAACAAGAGGTGAGCAGCTAGTTTTGTGGACAGCCCTTGAAATCTTTCTTTGTTGCCTGACCACTGTGAGAGCAAAGGAGGTTTTTCTTCACTGTAAGCATCTATTTATTCTTTCCTCTGAGAAGGAACGATAGGGATAGCATTCAGTCATGAGCATGGGTGAGGTGAAGCGATTGCTGCCTCCCTTCCAGCTCTAGTCAGACTCAGAGATCTTCTGAAATCAGTTTTCCTTGCAGTTTTCATTTACTTCCTCAAGATTAACAAAGCTAAATTGTGACAATTCCTACAGAGGAAGGAAAATACAGGCTGATGTTGCTGGCTCTGATGCTGGATCATTCCTTGAATGAGAAGGCACCAATGCCCCATCCTCGCCCATGTTGCTGTCCCCATTCTCTCCCACTTTCTCACCCAACTCGGATGAGCAATGATCCCCTCTCTGTCTTCATGGTTGTACTGAAGTGTGGACACGGTACAAGAGGAGACATGTGGATGAGAAGTAAAAGCGAGGGGCACGAATTTGCATCACTCGCTCCATGTAGAAACTGCTTGGAGCTGAACCAAGGTGGGAGGGAACGGTTTTACAGCTCTCTTAGTGGATATAAATGCTTGCTATTGGGCCCACAAAGGGATTTCTGTGTGTAATGTTTGGAGGATGAGGCCCTTAAAGCTGTGTCTTTTCAACCTTTTAAAATCATGTTCCTCCTCGTGCAAACGTAGCGACATCTGCTGCAAGCTAGACGGCCACTTTTTATCTATTACTTACACACACCTCTATGAAACTACCTGTACTTCTGCTCTTTCCTCTCATTGCAGCACACTGAGTCCCTCCACTCTAGGCTGGGCTGGGGTTAGGGAAGAACACATGAGCCTGTGGAGCCCGAAGGCTGCGGCTGCTTTGCTGGTGTCTCTCTGGCTCCTCCTGAAGGAGAGCCCCGTGCATCCGTGGTGTGAATATGTTGCTGCTGTGTCTTTGCACGTGGCAGCCAAGCAGGTCTCTCTGGGCAGAAGGCAGAGCTGGGCTCCGGCCTGCAGGATGCAGACCCTTCATTTACCCTCCTGCTCTATGTGTGCTGCCTTTGCCCGACACCCAGACCCAGGCAGTGTGGCCATGGTGACATACACAGTGTCAGCATGGTGTCACACAGTGACAGCAGAGCCACAGTGCCCATTCACCCATGGGAGAAGCTTGGTGTGCATTTAGGTGACCACCACAGAGCTTAAAGTATGACAGATATCCTCTACTTCCTGGGGACAGACATGACAGACACTTACTTTACTGTTCGCATCTGTTGCTCCAAGTGAATCACATCCTTGGGCTCCAAAATAGCTGTGGAAATTTCTCCCTAGGGACTAGGTCACCCCAGAGAGGAGACAGGAAAACAACAAGCTAAATATTAAGTGTATGCTTTAGCCCAAAGGCAGTACTCAGGGTAACGTTTCCCCCATATACCCACCTAGCATGGAATGAATGAAGTTATTTCCAGACATCCTCAGCAAACACGAGCCTACTCAGTAGTTAATTTTTCCCCCTAAACTTGTTGTCTCCCCGGTCTAAGGAGATGGACTTAATAGTTATGTAGTCTGGTTTAAAGGACTGCATTTCCCTTAATGAAGTGAACTTAAATAGTGTATTATTAGGTATGCTATTGACTACTTTGGGGCACCATGTTTCCTGCCTCTACCAGTCACATACCTACAGTACCTTTCCCCTTGAGCACCCTGGAATTCACTGCCTCACTCAGTGGCTGAAGGGACTGGTCAGAACCCCAAACACATCATGTTCCAGTGACTTCAGCTGCTAAGTCCTTCCTCATAAAAACAATTTTGTGACATTCAGAAGATTCAGGGCAGCTTCCCCCAGTATCTGCATCCCTGGCTGGACAAACACACAGCTAGGCTATATATAACCCCTGCCACCACCTCTTGTACAAGACTGTCCCCTTTGCCACGCAGCATTTAGCACAGTGGCCTCCCCTCTGCCAATGTATCTGTAGGGATGTGGGCTCTCTCAGCCCCTTGGGTGCCCCCCAGCGCAGTGCAGGGCTGTGGGTTGGTGTGCAAGCTCACTCTGCTCTGCTTTAGGAATACCTACATTTTATTCACGCTGATCCCAAAAACGATCCGTTTGCTACAGATTTTCCCCAGAGGAGCATCAGCTTCATGTCCCTGTTTCTCACTGAGAGCATATGGGGCCATCAGAGCTTTCCTGAATTCATTCTTTCTGGATGCCCTTTTTCTCTTAGGTGACATTAACGGAGCACTCTGTCACTCCACCCCACTTTAATTATTTCCTCTGGAACATTCTGTGTTCAATAAACTAGTGTGCACCCGATGTGAGGTGAATCTCCTGCAAAGAGAGTGAAAAAAAACCACCAATCCTGTCCTGAGCAGACTGCGCGCTTGTCGCCAGCGCCTGCCACCCTAATTACACCGTGGAAGAATGCGCACATGGCAGAGGTCCCTGAACATTTCAGGCAGGATATTGCCTGCTCCTGGATGCAGCCTTTTTCTCTGCTGCAATAACATTTGCTATTATAAGCCGTGACTCCATTTCGGGGAAGGCGTGAGTGCAGCGTAGACATTTTGGCTGAGCTGTTTTCTTGCATGCTGAGAGGCTGTAGACCTATCTATCTCCTCGAGGACACTGACCCAGAGTATTTATGGGGCTCTGCATAGGAGCAGCCCTGTAATGGGGTGGTGTTCTGAGGGAACGTGGTCCCAAGGTTCCTGTGAAAGGTGTTGCTCTTCTGCCTCCACCCATGGGGCTGGACAGCCGAGATGGCTCCAGGCAGCTGCTGGGGCTGCAAACCATCCCTTTGTGTCCAGCAGCTGTGTCAGAGCTTGGGCAGATGCCTCGTCCTCTGCCAGACAACAGCCCAGCCTCCTCTTCCAGTATTCTCCTCCTGCCTCTTCTGTCCCACTTTGGTGTCTGGGCTGGCAAAGCTGCTCCTCTCCCTACTAGGCTGCCCAGAGCCTTCTGGCCATCACCCTTGTCCCTACAGCTCCAGTCCCGTCATGGGCACTAGAGGAGAGCAGCTGTCTGGAAGGCTTGGGAGCTGGAGAGATGGTTTGCATGGGTAGGCTTAGTTCATATGGGGTTTGTAGAGCTGAAGTGTGGAATAAAATTGAATCACCTTTTGGGCCATGAGATAACTTGGATTTTCTCTGTACTGAACCCAAAAGTGAGTGCTTGGCTGGGACACATCCATGTATCCATCTGGAGAGGCTGAGTCCATCACTATTTCATGGGGTGTTAAAAAGCAACAAACATTTCTTGCTGGTACCTATTCCCAGTCTGTGCTTTGTACACCTTCCATTTCTGGGCTTTGGTCATTCCATGTTGGACCCTGATTGGTTTTGTAGGCAAGATTCTGTTCCCACCCTGTATTTTGGTTGTGGGAGTACATTTTTGCTCACAATTTTCAGACCCCTTTTGTTGTCCTGTGGTTCGTTGACCTGAATTTATTGGGATAGCTGTCAGCTCCCAGCTGATCTGGAGTAGATGGGTTGTTACTATTCCAGCTTCAGGGAGCAAAGAACTATTTCAGGAGGAAATGTAGCATGTGCTGCCATCCCATCACTGTCCAAACTTCTCCAGAGCAAGACTGCTGGTGTCCTTGTATTCTTCCTGCCCCGATTCTTCTCCTTCATCAAACAAAAAGCTTTCATAGGCAGATGATGTCTATGCTGTCTGGGAACAGTGTAAGAAGCCCTTAAAGCACTCTCAATTTACACAAAAAAATCAGGTGAGGAAAAGCTATTCTAAAGGGGGCTCAGTACCAAACTGGAGGAAAGGCTCCTATGGACCCCTGTGAGCCTTGGTCAGGCTCTGCTTTCGGGAACCATAAATAGAAGCCGAGTCACTCAAATAATCGGGACCTGTAAGAGCCATTCATAGCTGCAAATTAACAGCTACCGCCAGGCCCATCTGTGCACGCCCGAGCCGGGGTCGGATTCCTGCTCCCTCTGTTTAACCTGATGACCATAATTACACACTCATTTATACACCCAGCGGCACCTGAATGCTTTACAAGACAAACACCTAATCCCGCGTGGAAATTATAGCCACATAATATCTCTTTTCATTATTTGCTGAGGTGTTGAGTCTGATTACAGCACACACTGTTTGCTTTGTACCAGGGCAAAGCCCCTGTAATTTCTCTGCAAGTCAACATCATTCCAGCAAGGAGGCTGAAAATCTACAGGCTACTGTGCAAACGAGCTAGCAAATATTAATCCACGGTAAATGATCTGGGAGGTGGAGGCGGGGAAGGGGCAAGCGAGGTTATTTATGTCACCCCAGAGATTAATAATACCAAACTGAAAAAAGAAGAAGAAAAAAGAAGATGAGGAGGACAAGGGATGTGAAGCATTCCTGCTGCTGTCCCTGCTCCCTGGAGTAGGTTCTGCAGGCACGGTGCTCTCCTGAGGGCTGCTATAGGGTTGAGACCTTGTCCTGACACCATAGGCTCCCTGCGTGCCTTGCAGAAGGTCACTTAAGATCTCTTTGATTCAGTTTCCCCATCTTTAAGCCTGGAATGTCAATGCTTTTTACTTCCTCAGAGCAGCGTACTGCATGGGTGAGAGGAACGGATCCTCAGTGCCACGGTTATGGGAGGCACTGTGTGCATTTAGGCCAAGGAGGAGCATCTTTTTTAAAGTGCTGTTTTCACAATAGAAAGAGTGGGAGCACCACGGCACGTGGGAGATCATGGACCCTTTCTTCTTAATCAAGACAGCAACAGCTGCTCCCTCATGTTTGCAGTTCCCTTCCAGCACTGCCCCTTGGCTCCAGCACCCCTTGGTGTCCCCCCAGAAAAAACAACACCTCAGGCTGAGGTGCAGCAGGAGTGATGTTGTCTGGAAAGAAAGAAAGATTTGCTTTAACCTGTGGTTCGTGGCTTTGCAACCAAAGCATACAGGAGGCCTTTGGGCCAGACCATACCCCGGCCCCCTGCCAGGCGATGGGCCGAGCACTGCTCTGCATCTCAGCCATGAAAGCTCCTGCTCTGCAGCTCCCTGTGGGTTTGTGAAGCTGAGGTCAGGCTGCTGCCCTCTGCCCTGGGGCCAGCACAGAGCAGGAGGGGGGCTTGCTGTGAAACCCAGCGATACCCAGCACCTCAGTGCGGCTCTGCCGGTGGCACGAGCAGGGGGTGACGTTATTGAAATCCATGTCAGCCGGGTGTTAATGAAGGAAAACCAGGCCTGCATATTGCATCCCCCTTAAATCTTTGGGAAACCGTGATTGCGTGCTGAAGGGAGGTGGGGAATTTTTGTTCCCAGAGGCAGATGGGGAAATGGGGAGCAGCGGGGCCCCCGAGGACCACAGGACCCACACTATGTCCAGCACTGCCTCCAGAGGGATGTTAATTAAATTACAAAAAGCAAACAAATGCAGC
Organism: Excalfactoria chinensis; assembly: GCF_039878825.1. Lineage (NCBI taxonomy): Eukaryota > Metazoa > Chordata > Aves > Galliformes > Phasianidae > Excalfactoria > Excalfactoria chinensis. Next base: position 3,078,240 of record NC_092838.1, on the reverse strand, counting down.
TTGCAGCGGGGTGGACTGAGCCACGATGGCTTCATGCAGCAGCCCCACGCGTGCTCACACTGTGCCACGTGTGCTCCTGGTGCCCGCATGGGGACAGGGCTCAGTGCCCGGCTGAGGCTCAGCCTCCCCGAGACAGAGAGGCAGGAGCTGTGTCTCCAGCTCTCAAGTTTTTCTTACAGACTCCTAGCTGCCTTGCCAAGTGTTATAAAAATATATCAGTGTGAGCCAAAACATTTAGCACTCCACTTATTACTTTAAGGTTATAGGTTAAACAAATTCCTTCTCAGAATTTACTGTGTTCATTTTAGCTTCACAACACAGCCCTGCTAGCGGTAGATATATTTCACACTGTAATACCTCCCTTATGTATTGGGGGGGGGGGAAAGGAGAAGAGGAAAGTAGCTTTCTAAATTTTTATGTGAACAAAAGCTACTATATAAACTAGCTGCAAACAAGTCCTTTGCAAGAGATAGTTTGTAAAACCTATTTTCCAGTAACCAATAAACCAAGAACTAAAGGTAAAATTTGTTTTTACCTCACCTAATAATCTTTGCCTCTATTTTTGAGTTTTGTGCATAATCAAGTCTAAAAAAAACCCCAAAGAGGCCAGTTCATGCCTTGGGCCAGCAGGTGCAATTATTGCTGTGAATGTGCACCTCCCTGAGCCAGGCTTAAAGCTCTCCATGGTCATGTACTGTCAGGGGATGTCTTCCTGCTGCGGTGCTTCCATCCAGTTCTAGGCTGGGTAAAGAAATGGCCCAAGAGTGAAGACTTGTGGTTTCCAGTGGGCTTTGCCAAGTCCAATGCCAAATTTTCTCATCTGCTTCTCTGATTTATATATAAATAAGTGCATCTCTGCTGTGTATCCTTGCTGTTAGTACCTCCTGTAACCCCTAGGCAAGTTACCTCCTTGCCATCCAGCTCTGGAGTGGGGCCAATACTTTCCTCCAGGGCTTGAGGGGTTAACGTGCAGCTGGGAGACCCTTCCATGGAGGAAGGATGCGGAGAGCATTGATACCAAAACTACAAAGTTTGAGGCCATAGGGAAAGAAAATTGAGGTTCTGGAGCTGCTTTGCTCTCGGTTGTCCCATAGCCTTGCTCCAGGGAGCTTATTCTGCCCATACAGCCCCATGCACTCTACTTGCAGAGTGAATGGGCTCCAAGCTGCTGGCCTTGTTTCTATGGAACAGCCCTTAACAAAAGGGAAAAACAAAGTATTCAGTCCAGTTCATGTTTGGGGTTTGGATTTCATCTGGGAGGGGAGGGGAGCGGGAAATCAGACATTGAGGTGTCATGTATGCGAGCTCATAAAACTGGGCCAGCAGATTGAAGATGGAGGAGCTGGGGGACTGTTTAGAGGTATCCGTCACATAAATGAGGAGGTGGAGGAAGTCTGGATGATAGTAACCCCATATTAAAAAATTCTGCCCTGTCAACAAGCGAGGAACTACATGGTGGAAATACGCCTGTGCTTGTTGAACTGTGAAACCAGATGTCTTAGAGCAATAACGATCACGCAGGAGGCAGGGAGGGCCGAGTGGAACACGTTTGCGTATGATTCAGAGAAAAAAAAAAAGACATGCTGCTACAGCCGTGGTTTCAATTAAAATGGCTCAAACCAAATATTGTTCCTATTAATGGGATGTCCAGCTGTGACACCACCATGCAGTATCCTCGCACATTCAGTGCGGGCAACATCTGCAGCACGATCCCAGCATCCGTGCTGTGGAGCTGCAGAGCTGAGAAACAGCTCACAATTCTCCTGGTGGCTCAGCCTCAGTGGGAAGGCTCTTGTAGGAAAAAGGGGAATGCAGGAGCACAGGAGAGACAACCTGAGCCTACTTCCTATTTTTGGGTGTAATGGGGAGCACAGCATAAGGTAAAATTTTGGACCCAAAATGAATCATAGTTACTGCAATAGGAAGAAAGCACCGTGCTGTTCTCCTAAGGAAGCACTTTGATTCTTGGCAGCATTTTGGAGTTTCACAGCAACCTGTGTTTGAATGACCCCCGAGCTCCACTGTTTGGATGGGAGATAATGAGTTGAGTTTTGCAGGGTAGGAGCTGCTGCCACCCCTGTAGAAGTGTGTTGCCTTGTACCCTGGAAATGCATTACCCCAAGATGGGGACTGATCTGTGTATGGGATGTGTGAAGAACATGTCTCCATTGCACATTCTAGCCCTAGATGGGGGGCCAGCAGGACTTGCTGCAAGCATCTCACCCTACTAATGGCCCCATGCAGCTCAGGAGCTTCTCCTTGTTCTCTGCTGCAGAAATAGGCAGCAAAGAGACTGAATGCAGCCAGGGCTGGGGATGGCCAACAGGACCCAGGGAAAGAAAGGTTTCCCTGAGGACAGCCAGGCCAGCAAGGAGGCAAAGAGCTGTTAAGGAGGTGCCAGTCCTGCCAAATGCAACAAGCTTGGCTTGACTCATGTGAATTGTCATCTTTCATATGATTTGTGTTTTGAAAATGAGACTCAGATGTATTTTTGAATGGCTGCGCTTTGGTGAAAATGTCTTAAATGAGAATTACAAGCAAATGTTAGAATTATATAAAACAGGATTGGCATGCTGAGTTTGCAAGCTGGTTCTTTCTGAAATCCCTCTCATGAAGTCCTGTTCTGTAGAGATTACTACAAAATGTAAGCCATGCTTTGGTGGCAAAATCAGAGATAAAACCACAGCAAGACTTGGGAGACACATGGAAGAAAGCTGCTGAGTTCCTTATGCTGCCAGCATCCCGCCCAGCACTGCTCCCCTCCTGTGTTCACATCTACATGCGAACATTTGATAAATGCCAGAGTGGGAAAATAAAATAGAAATGCATGTTAATACTTCTCTTCTGGATAATGCAGCTCTCTGAATCCATTTCCAGAGGCAGGACCGTCTCTCTCTTTTGTACAGCAAAAATATATCTTCTGCAGGGGATAACAGTGGTGAAAACACAGCAGGGAAAGGAGGATTGGTGGTGTGTGAGTGGAGGGTGGCTGAGATTTGTGTCCATCCAGGGGAACCTGAATTCACGGACTGTGCCTGTGTGCAGAAGGTGAAGGGATATGTAGGGAAGGAGAACTGAAAGCAGAGACAAAGCAAGGCAGAGAAGAATAGGTGCACCTGGACACTGATCTGAAACCTGTAAGAAGACAAGCTATGTCATGGGGAAGAAGGAGGAAGCAGGGGAGGGTTGATTTTCAAGTGATTAAACATGAAGAAGCAACTTGGAAAGCACTGGACTCTGCTTGGAAAAGCAGTAGTTTTGGGGAGAAAAAGAAGAAGGGAGTGTGCAGGCATGTGAGGAGGCTCAGGCATGGGCTTTGAATTCTGGTTCCTCTCTCTGAGAGTGAAGGAAGCAGCAGAGGTGATGGAGGAGCAGTAATAGGATGGAAGTATGCATGAAAATTGCCCTTCAGCTGACAGCTCCTCAGATTTGTAACCCACAAATGTGAAACACTTGCAAAACGCGGTGAGACGCAATAAATCACGGACGTTGTGATCCGCTGAGTCACAGATCTGAATTCTGAAGTCACAGCCTCCTGATGCTGCCAAGTGGCAACCCTGTGAAGCTGTCGATGTGTGACTGCGGGTTTTGCAGAGTACTGCTGTGGCTTCTGTAGACCTCTAGAGACCTGTAGATCCTGCAGCACTGCTGGAGCCTTCTCAGAGCTCCCTTCTTCCTTTGCAAGAAGTGTCCCAGACCTTTCCTTCAGCCTTTCCAGAGGAAGCAAACCAAACCTTCTCAAAACAATTCAGAACCCTTCTAGAGGCAGTCAGGAGCTCTGCAGAGCTTCCCAGCATCATCTCTATAGCAGGAGTATGAAGTCTCCCAGAACTCTTACTGAGAGCCCTTCCTGGAGCTCCTGGAGTCTACCAGACCCACACTAAACCCCAGCAGACCTCATCCCAGAGGCAGGTGGGAGCATCTCTGGACATACCCCGGAGCCATCTCAGACAGCCTCACTCCCAATGAGACATGTTAATGCTTTTCCAGAGCCGTCACAGAGCTTCCCTGGAGCCTTTCCAGCGCAACTTGGATTATGAGAGTCGGCACAATTCAAAGTCACAGCTTGGCAATTTCCTAAACTTGCAAGTCGGCAGTTTTGGAAGTCACCAAATAAAGGAAACAGCTGTAAGTGACACGCAGTGAGGCTGTGTTACATTAGGAAACTTACAGAGACATGTTAACTCATGTCAAATTAGGTGTAAAATTGATCTTCACAATTTCCCTGTTGCTGTACGTGTCATCAGCAGAGAGCAGAGTACCCCAGGGCTGCCATCACATGTGTTTGTCTGCACGCGGGATATGATACCGGATCTAAACAGCTGCTTTTTTTTTATCACAATAGCATGCACTGGGAGAGGATTCGAGCCTGGAGCATAGAAAACCCGATGGTGCAGATAATGCAGAGCGCGCAGATGTTAGCAGTGAGAGCCTGGATCATTCTACACATCCATCAGCACATCAGTAATGCTTTCGGTTTGCTGGGACGGCTCTTCCCAAAGTCAATATATGGATCAGTTCCTTCATTGTGGGAAAGAATCAACAACTGGGCCCAAATCCTCCTTTAAAACTTACTGGGTCATTCCTGTTTCAGCCTTAACTTCCACTTTGAACCTGTTTGTATCCTCAGCTGGAAGTGGTTCCCTTGTTTTGTAGTGGGGCTCTCATCTTCCCAGCAGTGAGAAAGGGGGAGATCAGGCTCCTCTGAAATGATGCATTTCAAGAGGAGAATGTTTTGTGGAGCTAATGATGGGATTTTGAAAGGTGAAATCTTAGTCACAAACCTGAGATGTGAACGCAGAGTTAGCACTTCTGGTTGCATCTTGCAATTAAGGTTCTCCTGACACTTGAGCAGTGGGGCAGCTCACCTGGCAGGGTGTCCAAAAGGAGATATGATTTCCTCAGCCAAGAGGCTGTTGGAAATGTCTCAGTTCATCCCTCACCTTTCCATAGCACAGAGACCTGTTTGCTACTTCCAACACCAGTGCTATTCATACTAGGCTCCCACGAACGCACACTTATGGGTGCTGATGTGTCCGCTCTATGTTCACCACCCTATCCTCCATACAGGTCTCATGTCCAATCAGATTTATCCAGTTTTAGTTCCTCTTCCAGTGGCAAAGCACAAAAAATCTGCAACCTTTTTCATTTAACACCTGAGCCCTTGTCTCCCCAGGCACCTTCCTGCCTCCTGGAAACACCGCTGCTTTGTCTCACAGCAACACTGCTTTCCCGTTCCTGGTGGAGGGGTGTTTCTGCAGGCATGGCTTGGATGACGTTGTTTCACCGGGACAAGGAGCACAGTAATGTCTGTCTGCTTTTCCTGCTTGTCTAGTTCTTAGAAACCACATGTTCTTCCTTCACCAGCAACTCCGTGTTTATTAATCTGCACAACAAGGCTGTACACTTTTTTTGCAGCAGCAGTGGCGAGTTGGCCGGCATCCAGGGAGACCCTTAGTCACTTCATTTACGCAGGCTGCAATAAGAGGAGGGGGAACCCGTTGGGGAGCAATTCAAACATTCAGACGCCTGCACCGAACTCTCATTTCTACCTCATTAACTTTACAGTTTGACAACTTCACAAGCCAGGGACTTCTGTCGTGATTGCTGCTGTATGGCCAAGAGGCAGACACCTTCTTTCCTTGTGCAGACTTACTTCACCTATGATTGCAATGGATTTTCCTGCCCGTGCAGGGAGTAACTTGCAGCTCCTGGCTGGTAGGGTCTTCCTGTGGGTCACAGCTCCGTTTGCAGTGCAATTGCCTGCATATCCTTGTCACAGCCTCTGTTACTCCAGGTGTATGCCTGGCAATGGTGTTACACACCATGAATATGTCCATTCTTGCTGTTGTCTAGACAAAGGAAAAGTCAGACTTATGTCAAAGTTAGTTATAGTGAGTTAACTAAGCTTGACATCTCTTCTCTCTGGAGATGCAGCTTCAGCTCAATGTGATTGAAAGAATGTAGAATGTAGAATACAGGGTCAATAACATGAGCTGGTTTGACATAGCTGTATTAGTACTGGGTCAGCCAGTAGAGCTGGAATCAGTCTTGGCTCATTTATGTACATGTAAGTGCAGGGTTTTCCTGAAGATAAGACTTTTAGCAAGGCATGGAGGCCACTGTCTTCATAGGCTCTGGGATTTCATCTTCTTTCCCTCATTGGTCAAGGGCTGTACCCAGTGTCCCAGGTGCTGCTCACCCACCCACACCGTCCTGTAGGGAGCACCAAGCTCACCTGGGTGTGATGACCATAAGCAGTTCCTGTATTGAGTCCTTGGGATGTCCGCTCCCTGCTTCTGCAGTGCAAGGCTGCAGCTCAGCATTAGTGCCAGGCACCAATTTCAGCGCACCTCGAAAAGTATAACCTGTTTCCACTGACAGAGCCTTCTAGAGGCATGCCCATGTGTGGGCACAAAGTGGAAGAGAGCAAATCTCAGCACACAATGTCCAAATTAAAAGCTATGGGGGTTTTGTGCGTGTGTTTTTTCTTTCTTTTATTATTATTATTTTTTTTCCTTCCTGCCTTTCAATAAAGAACATGGCTTAAACACACCCATGCAGAGGCCATCCCAGTGGTGGATTGGAAATACAGCTTTTGTGGATCTTCTGTTTATAGGGATGCTTTAACATTTAAGAGCTTCCGAGAGCTTGCTGCACAGCTGCTGGTGGGCTCACCGGTGCCTTGTGGCATAGCAGGTGATCTTGAGCTAAGGGGGAAATGAAGCTGGAACAGTGCTTTGTTTTACATCTTCATGCTTCAGTGCTCTGCAAAGCTCTAATTAATGGGGGTAGAGACAACACTTCCCTTTTATGCACACTGGTCCCTGGCACTTTCTTCTCAAGCAGTTTTTCTGAGTCTGCTGAAGACAAGGGAGACCCAACCCGATTAAATTCCTCACTCAAACTCAGCGTAGGGATTCTTGCAGCTCCAAGGCAAGCTGTGCATCCGTCACAGCCTGGGCTTCAACTCCAACTCTGTTTGGTGGAGACAGAAAGCGATCAGCTTCAGATGATAGCTCAGAGCCCTGCCAAGGCAGCTTGGCTTTGTCCTCGGTGAGATGGATATCACCGAGGTGGCAATCCAATGGTTCAATCTTTGTACATTGACCTAGTTCGAGCTTTCAGACCCTTTCAGTAGCTCAGACTGATCTTGCACACACAAAAAAAAATATATAAAAAACCAGGAGTAAAACTGGAAAAATGTCCTTTATGTGATGTTCCCTGGCCCCCACTTAGCAATGGAGGCATAAGAGTATCTTTCCAGAAACCTTTCCAGGTCTTGTTCAGCCCAAGTACCAGCTCATGGAGCAACATGGAAAGGAAATTCGTTTGGCTGCAGTAGGGCTGCTCCTTGAGATGAAACTGGTTTATCTGAGGGATCATGGGGAGGTCATGGGTAGGACTAAAGAGGAAGGTAAGAAGGAGAACACAGCTGAATGTCATACAGTGAAGCCTTTGTTTGGTGTTAGGGGCAGAGAAGATGTGTCTTCCTGGTAAAATGAGCAAATGACAGGATAAGGTCCTTCCTTAACCTGAGAGCGGTGAGGTTGGGTAAGAACGGGTCCACCTAGTGGAATCTACATAGCAGAATCTGTCTTGTACTCTACACCTCTAAGAGCTGCAAGGCACCCTGCAGGTGCGGAGTTGTTTGCTACCTTTCCTAAAACATGTTTGCAATGTGTAGGTGGCTTCTCCTCTCAGAACAGCCAATGCAACACCGATCTGTTCTGCAGGTTCGAGTCAGAGAAGTGATCCATCTGCCTTATTCTGAGGGTCCGTGTAAGGCAGAGTCACCAGTGGGACCCTGTAGCCAGAAAGAATCAAAAAGGACAGCACAGTTGCACTTTGAAAGATTAAGAGACAGAAGAAGATAAAATGCATGGCATAACCCCCTCTAGTTATAAAGTGCTTCTATTTTCCCTTTCCTCTGATAGAAGATCAAAGAGGCCTTTGATGAAGTTAAAGCTTTGGGCCAGCTCTTTTGATGGCATGAATTGACTTCAGTCCAACTTACTGCAGGTGAGAATCTGAGTTTATCTGTTTAAATAAAACTGTTGCTGCACAATAGGTTATAAACTTGTGGAACTTACTGATGCAAGATTATTGTTACAGCAAATGGCTTAGCAGATGCCAAAATGCCTAGGCTTGTGTATATGAATTAGAACAGAAAAGGTCACGGCTGTAACAAAAACTAGAATATCAAGCTGGATTAGTTTACCAGAAAATGAACAAAGAGAAGGTGCACATGAAAAAAAAATCCACGGAACCCCTCCAACGCTTTGAAAGCAGCCCTTATTGCAGCCACAGTTTACTGCATGGCGTTGGTTGGGCATAAAAAATACCCACCAGGTGAATTTAATGGAAATTCTTGATCTTCCCCAGGCATGAGCAGATCGGTCTCCTGATTGAAGCTTGTTACTCCTTTGTTATTATTTACTGGGGGCCCAGCTGGGAGCTGAATCCAGCATTCCTGACTTTCAGTTCACCTTCTGTAGACTCCTGACTTCACCCCAAAGGGCTGCTCTCAACTCGGTGCAGCTGAGTTCATCTGATGAGAAGAGTAGACACAATTCAGTGCCTTGTTAGCAGAAAATAGTTATTTCTGATGAATTAATGCTCCACGCAGTGAGCAGCCTCTCTTGGCTGACAGCAGGCATGGTTTGGGACGTGTATCTGTGCTAAAGTGGGCAGCAGGGTGCTCACTGGGTGCCCCTTTGCTCTCAGCAGCCCCAACAAGAGCCTCCATTTCGGTGGCTCAGTGCCATGCTCTTGCCTTGGGCGCTGCCCCTGTCCCACGTTAAATCATCACACAGGCAGTATCCATTCATGCAGCAAATTAAACCTGGAGAAAGATGTTTCCAGTTGTTCCAAATTAATTGGGTCATACGGGCTGAATCCTGGATGGCCTCCCCCTTCCCCGGTGGTGATGGCACAGCGGTGTGCCTGGGACAGCCCCGCTCCCAGCCCTGCTGTTGCACCCCAGTACTGCTATGCCAGGTGCCCCTGTGGCTATGGGAGTGCCAAGCATCCAGACACTTGTTGCAAAGCACAGAAATGGGATGAGCTTTTTTGTTAGCAGCAGAGGGTGGAGCAGTTCATTACACAGTGCCGGCACATCAGTGTGTTTGTTCACTGTCTGCACTGTGCTGCAGCAAAGCAGAGTCTGCAATAAGGAGTACATTTACAGAAAGAGCATTTCACCTTAAAGACGTGTCCAGTTTCACCTCTATTCACTAGTCAGCATCTATCTTCTGTGCTCCAAGCAGGTGTTGTTAACCTGCAAGAAACTGGGGGGGATCTCCCTTTGTTCCAGGCACTCACTGAGCTCTCTGCAGTGCAGTGGTAGCCATCCCCATACCTTGTGCTATGTGGGGCCGTGGCTCTGCTGCCTGCACTCAGCTTCTCACTCAGCATTCACCTGCTCCCATCCCACTGTCTTGCCAGCTTTGGACAGCAGGTAAATGGAAGCCAGAGTGCAGGTTGTACACAGCCAGCCTGTCAGTTCTGTTATTTATTTCGCATGATCTACCAAGAGTTAAAAGAGAAGAAAACATTTGGCTTTTAGCGGTTTACAAAGCCTCATTACAGCTGAAATAAAGTAACCACTAAATCTTGTGTGGTTACAGAGGTCAGTGGATTCCTGGCACAGCGGCGCCGGTCCTGAGGCAGGAATTCCTCCTTCCTCCAAGGAGCAACATGTGGAGGTGATGGGATGGTAGGAGGCTCCATGCTGCTCGTCCTATGGCAACGGATGGCATGAGGTCTTTGAAGCTTCCCTGGCTGTTCTGTTACATGAGCAGGTATTGCTTGGCTCACCTCACACCTGGAGGCACTGGGAAGAAGAAGGATGCCTGACTGTGTCGTGGGTGACAAACATATGGCAGGGGTGATGGATGTCACTGTGCTCAGAGATCTGCGGTCTTCCCAGTGGCTGCCACTTGTAGGAGAAGTCCCCAGCTGCTCTGAACTAATAGCTCTGCCCTGGATCTCCCATCACAACGAAATGAAATATTGCATTTCCACAGCAGTCAGCACTGGGAGGCCAGTGCCACTGGGGCCATTCCCCACCCAGGGCATCGCTGCTGGTGCATCCCATTGGGCTGGTGGCTCCCAGCACTGCACTGAGATGTGCAGGGCAAACAATGGGAGAAAATTAACCCCCAAGAAGGGCTGGTGCTCACACTCATTCAGTTTTAAAATGGCCTTGATTCAATTTCTTGCAGCACGCAGCCAGTGAATCAAGCTGGGCTGAATCAGTGGCGCTTCTGAATTCTGAATGAAATGCTCTGCTAGGAGTTTTAGGGTGGCTGAACTGATCTGCTCTAAATTCACATCTTTAATTAACTGGAATTAATTTTCTTGAGTGCTGCTGCAAGCAAACAGAGCATTCGTTGACTTAAAAAGAAAATTCCAGACCCTTCCCTCCCATTCACTTCTGTTCAGCATGCTGCCAGCATAGCAAATTCAATAAAGCTGATTTATTTAATAAGTGTACAATAACAAATTAAATCAAACACATTTAACACAAACAGATGATGCACCTCATTTAAATGTTAGATTCTTAATCAAAGCTCAGTGATTGTGTTTTGCCCTTTTATTGGCTTCCCAGTGCAGCGTGGTTGTAAAGTTGTTTGTCGTGCTCAATTACTGCTTCCAGGTTATATGGGTTGCCACTTTTTCTCCTCCACATAGGCTCACAGTGAGGTGGACTCCCTGCACTGCCAGCATGCTGCAAGGCAGCTGCTGCTTTGGGTTCCTCGGTAGCAGCTCTTATTGCTGCTCCGAACAGTGCAAATTCAGGTGTTCAGGAGCTGAGGAGATGGGGCACTTAGGGACAAGGCATGGTGGTGATGGCTTAGGGTTGGACTTGGAGGTCCTTCCCTTAAAGAGTTTGTGATTCTATGATTCTATGATTCTATGATTTATTAGGATGGCAGCAGCAGCAGGAGCAGCTTGGAGAGCCTGATGTGAGCAGCCCCTGAATGCAGTGCTCCAGCAGATGCACCACCTTGCTCTGTGAGACAAAACTCCCCCATATAGAACTCTGCTATAGAAGATGCTGTTTTGCTACTAGTAATTGCTCTGCTCCTGCACTTGCTTCCTGAACTGTGCATCAGTCAAAAGGCGAATGAAAGGAGGAGATTGTTGAAAGGAAACCTCGCATGAGGAGCAGTGGTATTCCTTCATGCTGCTGACACGCTGTTGACACAGCCCCTGATTTACAGCCTTGGGAGCTGCTGTGAGCCCCATGCAAACTGCTCCAGCTTCTTACTGGGGACAGGGGACTAGCTAAGCCCCAGGAAGCTGGGCAGAGGCAGAGGACCATGGCAGGGTGCAGGCAGAGCACTGCCCACCCCTGAGATGCTTTGTTTTGAAAACAACCGTCCGACTCTAATTGCCAATCTCACTTTTTCACTATTCGGAAGACATAACGCTCTGTTCTCTCTGCTGTTTGCACTGGCAGCGCTCCACATAACGCAAGGTTCAAGAAAGGAATATAATTTCTTGCCCTTCCGTCTCTCATTTGTTTGGGCATCATTTCTTACTAATCCCCAGTTAATTACTTAAAGATGATGGCTCCCAGGAATGAAAGAGCACCTTTGTGCTGGCCGTGTTTAGCACTTGCACGTCTTCTTTTCTTCTGCTAGCAGATGAACTGCAGCAAGGAGCTCTGGCCTTGCCTTCCCCTGGGAGATGTTCTACCACCAAGCAAGCCACTGGCCTGTAGTGTGGGTGGGTCATTTTGGGTCTTTTCTCTTCTTTGTGGGCTTATTTATTTATTTATTATTTTCCCTCAAATAGTTTCCAAAAACATTGGTGGGGATTAAAAGGTCTTACGAAATCTTGACATTCCTCGTGATGAAGGAACACAACTTTTTTTTTTGCCTGGTCCCACACAGAATATGTCAGCTCTGCAAACTGAGCTTCTGTTTAAGCTGCAAGGGGTAATGCTATTAAGAAACAGCAACAGTATGTTCTTATTTTCTTTAGGAACCTGACACTTGGGAATGGCACAGCGCCTCGCAGTACTCTTCCACTTGTTTCTGTCTCACTGCATTATGGTAAGCGTAGCCTAAATCCTGCCCAACAGCACCCATGTGCTAATTGCTGAGAAACTGAAAGAGGAATGATTTACTGAGGCTAAAAGGGGCATCACACAGTGTAAATAATAGAAAATGAAGTGATGGAAGTGAATTTAATTTTTAAAAAGCTTCCATTTTCAATTTGTTTACTTGAATTACCATAATGTTGTGGGAAAATGGTTTGTTTGAGCTTGCAAACATGCTTCCATGGATACCTGAGATACTGCAGTTGCTCAGGCTGAGTGTCTGTCACAATTAGAGTTAGCTACAGGACATTTAGGTTACATAAAAAAGTCCTCTCTTGGCAGGACAACCTTCCTTTTTTAATATCTCACCAGTAATTCTGACCCTTTTTTGGCAAAAGCTTAGAGCAATTATTTGAGAGCAATTTGAAGTTGTATGTTGCTCATAAATATCACCTAACTACTGTGCTGCTGCAGCAAAGATATTCAGATCAAGACTCTGGCAATTGCCTAATGTCCACAGTGATATTTTGCTGCTCTAAAAGCCAGAAGGAAAACACACACTGAAGAATGCAAAATCCTCTGATGAAGGTTTAATCTGTGCATTAAAGATGATTAAGAAAGAAGACAAGCAAATATTTCCCCAAATGCCAAATGAACCGTGCTTTAGGGATGTCTGAACAAACCTGAGTGCTGCAGAACTGCATCTTCTCTTGGATCTTTTTAACCATGCAGATTTTTGCATTACTATTAATGTTTTCTGTAACTGGATTTTAATCTCTGCTTCAGAGCATGGGCCAGCATGAATGGTTTAATCCTGCATGAAAGCAGACTCCTTGCTTTATTATTCACTGTGTTTATTTTCTTGTCTGACAGGGAGAAAGCAAACTTTCTCTGTTGGCTGGATGTCTCTAACCCTGTGTGACTCTCGCTGATGCCACTGAGTGGGTGATTCCACTTCCTGGGAGAATCCATTTGAGTTTTACTGGAGGACTCCAATTACCCTCTGCATACATTTTACTGAATCTTGGGGAGGACATTTCCCCTCTGCATTGTCCTGGCAGAGAAGCTGGACACATTGCCCTTGATATTTCCTCCTAGAGCACTGTACTGTCCTCCTTCCAATCAAGACAATGAGCTCTGAAATGCAGCAGCACTGAGAACTGTCTGGGCCAGACCGGTTGCTGGGTGTGCACAGAGACAGAGACACAAACACCTCATTTCTTTTTCACTGGCTTATTGCTCTAATGGTTATTAATTTTCCCTTTCTGAGCCAGAGAGCTCACAGAGCAATGCTTTCCCTTCTGAAGGCATGGAGAACCCTCCATGTCCCTGAGCATGTGGCGCCCTCCTGGATCCCAACCTGTATGTAGAAGATGACAAAAAATGTGAGAATGCACAGAGGATGAAATAGTTACAGACCAAACTAAGAATATCCTTTAGGGGCACAGGAGAGTAGCTGGATGCCTAAGAAATGGGATGAAATTATTGTTATGGGGTTTAGTAGGAATTATTCTTTAAATCTTCTGGAGTCGCAGTGAGTTCAAACCTATGGCATCCCTGTAAAGGGCAAACTCAGCATCTAGGTGAGGAAGGCGTACAGCAGAGCCCAGCCTCACGAAACATGAGATGCGCGTGACCAGACAACCGTCCTTTCTCTCCTTGGGATCCCCATTGGCAAAGTTGGACAGAAGGAGTAAATAACACTGGAAATGAAAGGCAAATGAAGTATTTCTGAGTAGGTGAAGGAAAAGGTAGAGATGACCTGGAGGTACTGACTTGTTTCCTTGCCCCAGGAAATCAGCATTCCTCCACAGGCACAACCGTCTTATAATGAGCAAATGGGCACATGGAGACTGACCAAGGAGAGGGCTGTGATGGTAAAATACTAATGGCACGAAGGAGCAAAGAGTTAGGATTTTTGTATGCAACTCCCTCTCCGTCTCTCAGCTCTCTTGGAGGAGAGCAGCCATGAGGTGCTGTTAATGGCAAGGAAGGATTTCTCTATTATTCCTTCAGACCACAGGGCTGGGAAGAGGACATGGAGTAATTAATTTTGACTTACAGAAGCTGTATTAAATTGGATAGAAATGGGTGAAAATAGGATTAGGAATGGAGTTTAGCCAAGAGCAAACAGAATTAAAACTCTCTAAGAGCAGGTCAACACAGCTGATATCACTGATGCAATGAAAGCAGACAGCTTGGGACATTTTTGAGTAGTAGTGTAATGTCAGAAATGGTAACCTGCCTACTGCCCTGCTAGATCAGGAGAAAACAAAAAGTGATTTTATTTATGTATTTTCTTTTTGGTTGGGTTTCTGGCTGCTCTATCTGGTCTGAACTTACTGGCTTCCAAGGATTAATTTTGAAACAACTGCGCAGAACAAGTAAGAGCCTCCATAAACCCCAACCCATCGAAATGTGCAGCGTGCTTTCAACACATGCACCAAAATCTAATTAGTATGGGATTATGCTTGTCACAAATCATCAGAAATGGAAGAATTCTTAACATGAAAACCAGCTTCTTGCCCTGAAAGCCTTCTCCCAAAGCCCAAAGACAAACCATGTCCAGAACCTTTTCTTCCATCAGCTGGGTACATGTCCTCAGTGTTAGAGATTTATATGTCTTTGCTGCGGTGATCTCATTCTACTGCTGGATATAGAGAAATATTTGGGCTGGAGGGCCAGGATTAATCGAGAATGGCTGTGAGGGAGCAAGGACCCACTGCTCTGGCAGGGTTCATGCTGGAAGTTTTCTTTACCTCCCTGATGTAGTGGGTAAAGGTCTTGGGTGCATTATCCATCACTGCTTTATTCCAGTGTATAGAATCATAGACTCACAAAGACTGGAAAAGTCCTCTCAGATCCCCAAGTCCAACCCCAACCCACCCCACTATGCCCACTGACCACATTTCTCAGTGCCACATCTCCATGGTTCTTGAACACCCCCAGGGATAGTGACTCCACCACCTCCCTGGGCAGCCCGTTCCAAAATGTGTGAATGCAGCAGGCTATGCTAGACCAGATCCTGCTCCCATGTCATTTTGTGAGGCCAGTCCTCATGTAACCCAGAGCTGCTGCCACCTGAATTTGCTGAGTAATCTCTTCAAAGGTGGATTCTTTGCTTCAGCTTCAAGCACCAAGTACTTTGCCAGCATTAACTGATGGGCACAGAGCTTCATGTTCCCCCTCTCTCCTGGCATCCAGGAGCAAGGGCCAGGCAGGTGGCAGTGAATGGGCACTCTGCCTGCTCGGTGGATGCAGTGGGGCTGCTTTCATGTGGGAATCCAATTTCTCCAGCTACCGGGAGCCACGCATAAACATGAATTTCAGTTGTTTTCTCTGGGGTTTCCATGGTTTCTGGCACTGGTTTTTGTCCTTGTTCTAAAGTGGATGCTCTCCTAATGTGTTTTCTTTGGTCTGAGGTAGTACATAGAATTGCTAGGAAACCTCAGACGCTGGCCAGAGGAGTGAGCGGTGCCGGGGGCTGCGTGGGCGCAGTCATAGGTCTGCCCCTTCCTCCCCTTTGCCCACTGTGGGAAGGGCAAGCAACAGCAGAGAGCCAAGAAGATGGGTTGTGCCTTGTGAAACAAACAAAACCACTTTAAACATCCTTCTGCCAACCAACTGCACAACCCCAAGCCATGCAGCACGCTGTGCCGAGCCGGGGCGGTTAGACGGGTTCCCACCCTCTGCTTTTGGTGCCTTTTCTTTGCCAGAAACTTTCTTTTCTCTCATTACTGTATAATTCTGCAGGTGTTACATCACGTCTCAGGCTGGGAAGATCAAAGAAGAGTGCTGGCAAGCTGGACTCATTTGGTGCAGCCATGCATGCGGTGTGCCGGGGCATCGCATGGGCTCTGCAGGATAAAAACCCTTAACAAAAAGTCCTTAAAAGCTGCTAAGTTGGAAGGAGCACAGGGCCAGGGAGCTCTGGCTTGGCTGTCTTTGGCCGGGTGGTGCTCACTGGTGATGGTTTATGTCCATAGGATGTCTGCCAGGTCTGGAGGCAGAGCCCTGAAGTCCGCCTGCAATTGCTGGCTGCAAGTGAGAGGCAGGATTGTCCCAAAACTGCACAGAAAGCAGGCTATGGTGGGGAAACATACTTTGTGTGGGTGCTGCCAAATCTCTCAGCCTGGTGCTCTTCATGAGTCCCGTGCACGTGTTGATGTGAGCACAATGTGAGCATGACAGACTGTGGGACACACAGCTGAGCAGTGCCCAGGGATGCACCGGGAGGACGATGTGCATGCCAGTGCCTGAAACAATTTGCAGCCCTTTTGATTAAAACTTGGGCTAAAGCACTGCAGCACAGAAATGGCACTGTCCAGGATTCCCCATGCTGTGGAGGCTCCTTGTGCTGTGCTGTGCAGCTGGGGGTGGGCCAGGGATTCATCCTCACTTTCCAGCATCTCGGCAGCAAACTTGTGTCCTCCCACAGCACAAAGTGCCGGAGCCCAGGCCCTGCTTCTGCTGCAGCACCAGGGAGGGGGGCAATGTGATTTTTCATCTTGACAGTATCTCATCACTGGAAGTCAATCTAGATCTCTGTCAGCTTGCTTTTCCTTCCTTTGTGCTGTATTTCGCCTCCTCCCCCTTCCTCCTCCGAAGGTAACCGTGTCTCCTACTTAGGCATGCATTCCTTTATAATAAGGTATTATGCCTCTATTTATATGCATCTTAGGTGCAGTCTGAGGCAGCTGCTGCTCTCCAGGGCCCTGGGTGAAGAGCAGAAAATTGAATTCAGCCTGGAATGTGCGGGTGCAGTTGGCCATCTGTACCCAGCGAGGGGCAGCCCTTCCCCTCTGTGCAGATTTAACAGCCAAGAGCCTGCTTGGAGTCCTACCAGAACCAGGACTTGGCAAGTCCCCGGGGCTGGGAAGGTGCTGGCAGAAAGCTGTCTCATTGGGCATGAACCTGGCTACAAGGGATGCATAGGCTGAGGAGTGTAATCTCAGTGAGGTCGAGGCTGCCCAAGTGTTTGTCTGCACGATGGATTTGGGATTTTGGCTGCTCCCAACTGACTGCATGGTCTGCATGGCAGATGTCTGGGAGCCTGGGCTCTGCCCCCTCTCCCTGTGTCCCTGCCTTGCTCTGCCATCCAATACCACCGTGACGAATGCAGCACAAGGACCCAGCTGGACGGAGCTGAAATGGTGCATTTCAGCAGCCCTTTTTGGATTAAGCTATTATGGGCTGGAGTGCTTGACCACGCCAGCTCTCAGTAATGATTTTCAAAGCAGTAAAACCTTTTCCAGTGAGGGGACCTTGGTCTGTATTTAGCAGCAAGGAGCATTTATGTGATGCTAATGTAGCTCTGTACAGGCAATGGGAAGTTCTCTGCTGTTTGGCTTCTCCCCATGCTCAGATCCCAACTCCCGTGAAGCCAGTGTGGTTATTGACATGGAACACCGTGCTTCAGCTTCTGCAGAGACTGTTTCACTCAAAAGATGACTTAGTTCATCAAGGAGCTAATTAATGATCATGCTACTGTGTGGGAAGCAGGCAGGGTGAGCAGGGCTCTGACATCAGCCCTTCCGCCCTGATTAGCTCTCACTCAGCTTGCGCTAATAAGTCTGAACTTTGAACCCCTCAAGAGAGGAGCATCTGCCTCTCTTGGGCCTGATACTGGGGGAATCTGCCTGGGAACAGCAGCTGAGTCATCTACTGTCCTGACAGCCCTCCTTTTGCTTTCTTGCTGTCTTTATTTGCAGTCAGGATCATAACACAGCCCAGCTGGCAAATTGGGGGGTGGGGGGGATAGAGTGGCTGCTCTGATTACTGGGTCAGAGGAGCAGATGCTCCAGCCTCTGCCAGGAACCAGCAGATAGCCTCCAGCACCTTCCTGGCACCTGGTGTTGCTCTGCAATGCTGTATGGGAGGAGGTGATAAGCCGTGGTGGGATGTGTTTGGTTAGGGTGTATGGGATGCTGTCCTGACCTGTGGCTGGTATTCTCAGTCTGTGGGTTCAGAGGGGCTTGTTGGACAGCTTGGCACCAGAAGAACCACAGTGGCACTTCCAACATAGGAAATAGCCCCATGTTGTCCTGTTCCTTCCAAAACCATGGAGTTTTTTTTTTAAAACACTGGAGTTTAGGAACGTGCTCTTTTTTCTAAGGGATTAATTTGCAAACAGCTCAGAAGGCTGTTTTTGTGTGATCAGTGATATGTAGCTTAGCAGTGAGCCCAGTCTTCTCATCTTTTCAGGAACGAAGGCTGCCTCTGTGCCCTTCAACTGATTCAAACATTGCTCATATGCAGGAGTGAGGGTTGGTGCCTGCCTTTTGTCCTTGCCCTCTCCAGGTATCCCAAGCTGCAGACTCCAGCAAGAGTGAGCAGGGAACTATGGAGGTGTGCTCCATACTTGAAGCCTTTAACCCCAGGTGTTTTCTGACAAGATCTGCTCTGGCTCACAGAGGAGCTATAAGCTCAGTGCAGAAAGGAATGTCCTGTATTATGTGTGAAGTCAGACTTGACGATCATAATGGCCCTGTCTGGCTGTAGGAGAATAATGTCCCGTGTGGGTTTTCCTCCTCTTTCATGTAGGACTATTCTGGAGGAAAGCTTGCAGTGGAGGTGAAATAGCAGATCAACACCGAGGCAGCAAGCTGAGGCTGCAGGGAAAGGCTCAGGGGAGAAATCAAAGGGAAGATGTCTTTGTTACCAACCCAGCTGCAACTTCCTGCTCCAGCCAGAAAATACCCGAGGAGGTGACTTGTCAGTGGACTGCATGCCTTTGCCTCGCCTTGCTTCCCCATAATAAATGAATAATGAACTTGTAGGGCAAACACTGAAGGGCAAGGGGAAGGTGGAATTCCCAGAAATTATCGTCCCTTGGTAAGCACAAAGAGAGCCTCTGTCCTTCACCATTCCGATTCCTAAAAATAGAGCTTTACAGTGAAGGAGAGGGCTTTTCTCTGCTGAGCACAAGTGATAAACCAGCATTTCTCATCCAGTTTGGAGCAATACCTTTGAATTCTGGGCATGACCTGCACCTCACCCAGAGCTACTGAATTGGTCACCCCATCAGGGCTGTTCTTCATGGTTCCCCTTTCTACTTCACCTGACTTTTGTCCTTTGGTTGCCCTGAGCCCTTTCCCTGCAGGGTTTTGCCATATGTGCACCTCGTATCTCTCGTTGTGCTGGAGACTTTGTATTGTGGGTCACAGGTGAGGAAGGCTGGTCACTCTGCCTTAGACCAAAAGGGATGTTTTCCTGGCTGTTTCTCCTTCATGTTGAAACTCTGCAACCAGAATGCTAATTTCACACCATCAGCAAAGTGCAAAGCAGCTGGGCAGGCTGTGCTCCTTCAGAGAAGAGTCTGCAGGGCCACCAGCTGAGCGTGAATCACAGCCTGATGGAGAAAGGGTGAGGAGATGTGGTTTGGCCTCAGGAAGAGAAAACTGGAAAAGCAGACAAGAGCCATCTTCAAAAACTGCTGCAAAAGAAAATGGGAATGATAAGTTCTCCACACACACAGAAGAGAGGGCTTAAATTTCAGCAGAGAGGTTCAGCATGAATTCTGCTGAAAGCTGTGATGAGGGGAGGATGGCAGGGCAGAGAGCACAGCTCTGCTATCAGGTTTGCCTGCTGAAGGTCTCTGGCTGGGGATGCATCCGACAGCAATGCATCGGGCAGCTTTGTTTCCATGGGGCTGATGATTTCACCCAAAGGGTGTAGCGGAAAGCACGGCTCCTTTTCTCTGGGCTGGAAATCATTTATTCTTGCACCCAGGTATGTGTTAATTGCCTTCCATCGGTCTACGCAGCCTTGCTCTGCACTGTGATTCTTTTTCTCCTCAACTTGGGGACTGTGCTAACAAGTCGGAGTGGAGGAAGGCTTACATTTCAGCTTGCTGTGTGCTAATCCACATCCTCTTCCCCTAAATCCTCTTAACCTCCAAGTACTTCCAATCACAACCATTTGCACCGAACGCTACCGGAGGAGCAGAAGACACCAGAACTCGAACCCTGTGAGCTAACTAACCTGCTAAAACATTTACAAACAGACTAAACGGTGATAATTTGATCTCTGAGTGTCTGGGCACTGCTCTCTTTCTTGCCCCACCTATTGTTCGATTGTGCATTGTAATTTCAGGCTGTGCTCGATGTACTCATCTTTTGAGAAGGCTGTGACCAAGTAATCGAGACTGTCATCACGCAGAACCTGGCTCGGGAGGCAGAAATCTCCCCACTGCTCTTTTTCCATTTCCTGGCTCGACATCAGGGGAAGAGATTATGTGATCTGATAGGTAAAATTATCCCATCAGAGGTGAATGTCCTAATAAAAGGCTTTTGCAGGCCTGGTTGTATGATATCCCTGAGAAGGCTACATTCATTTGGAGTCCTTTATTGAAGGGAATGCTTAGTCCCTATGGAAACCCCACTGGACAAAAGGTGATTCTAGCTGCTAAAACACCACAGCTACATACACACAGGTCAAGGATGCAAAACTGTTGCATTTGCCCGATTGGGAAAACAATAACAAAACAAAAAAAAAAAAAGGAACAGCAACAAAACACTCTGATGCTGGCTGCTTGGCTCAAAACCCAGAGCTGTATTTTCCCAGCTGGTAAAAATCTGGGGCGACCAGCATGGCTTGGTCTGTTTGTCCAAAATGAGAGGAAAAATTCTGGAAGTCTGCGTTGTTGTTTTTTGAACCTGATGGAGTAGGAGACCTGATCAGGTTCAGTGAATCTGGAGAAAGAAAAAGAAAAGGTCTTTCTGGGTATCCTCCTCCAAGACCCCCGCCTCACTCTTGCTGTTTGTTCACCTGTTTCCTTTTGTCAGTGCGTAAGCTAAAGAAAGCCTTTCTGAGATTTACTGTGCGTGGTTGGTGGGCGGCTGGGGACTCCCTCCATCAGCATGGGGGACTTGTGGGTGGGAGGAAATGGGGAGAAGCAGCTGGGTGCTTGCAGTGGAGGAGACATGGGTGATGCTTGCACACCCTGCCCTTCCCTTTGTCATCTCAAATCCCCAGACATCAAACCTGGCAGAGCCCTCTGCAAAGGTCTGGGTTTGTTCCTGTGTCTTGGGGAGACAGGAGAAGATAAAGGAGACCACATTGCATGGCTGTGAAGTGTGTTTTCAATTAAAAGAAGATAAAGCTCTAAAATGCACAGTGGGTTAAGCATTACAGTAAAAAGCATTCAAGCTGCTCTTCCATTGAGATGTAACCAACAGTTTATGTGTGTGATTGCAGGCAGGTGGTTCCTGTTCGTATTAAAAATGTGTAATCCAAGCTCTCAGAGGATTTCTTCAGAGACAATCTGGACAGACCTGGAAGCCCAACATGCCTTTTAAGCCCTAAGTGTTTTCCCTTCACATCCCAGCACTCTCCTTTCCAAGCACTTGGCTGCCAAGGCAGGATCATCCCACCACATTCAGGGAGGGGAAAACCTGGTATCATAAATCCGGAGCCTCCCATGTTCTGAAGCCTCCAGGGAAACCCAAACTGATCCCCAGAGTGGTGCTCCTGCCTGGTGCTGCCTGCATGTGGTCCTGTTGTTCTCATGGCTTTCCTAGTGATGGGAGCACTCTCCCATGCTATGCCATCTCATTTCATGCCATGCCTTCCCATGCTATGCTATGCCATCCCGTGCCATGCCATACCATGCTATGCCACCCCCAGTGCCCGTCCCTGGGTCACACAAGGCGATTGCTCAGGACACTGAGTGTGGGTTTGAATAGAGCTGTTCTGCAGGTGCTCCCCATTGCCCTGCCCAGCTCCAGACATATCCAAACCCTTCTGCCGCTCCCCCCTGCTCTTGAGTTTGTTGTTTTGAGCTTCTCACCACCACAGCCCCAACCCCTCTCCCTGTCACACAAAGGAGAAGAAAAACCCAATAATATTTCAGAAGGCCTGAAGGCTCTATTGCAATTGAACTTGATCACCCGGGGGAATAAAAGAATACCACATGCGGAGATCTTTTACTTAACATTGCGATGTTTAATCTTGCCCAGTCAGCAGTTTTTGAACATATTCCAGGAAAGCTTTTAAGCCTGATAAAGCCGGGGCTTTTGTATTTTCAAGTGATACTTTAGCTACAGATGACATGCTCTACTTGTCATTTGGCTTTAAAGGAAGGTAATTAAAATCTTCCTAAGAGTACAGTTACACCAGGGAAAGAAATAACGTAAACTGAAATAAAAAGATAGAGAGAAGCCCACAAAAATGCAATTTAGCAGATGAAAAATGTAAAGGAAAACTGTTAAAAGATAAAAGTATCAAATGCACAATAGCAATTTGCCGAAGGAGGACTGATGATAGGGGAGGTACTGAGACCTGCACAGGGCAAGGTTAGGGAATTTCCAGTGTATTTTATTTGCAGTCTTTGGGTCACTGGAAGCCACAAGACAGACATACAGAAGGCTGAAAGCTCCACAGCAGTTCTGGCTGCAGTAAACACTCGCTGTTCTGGAAGGTGTGGAGGGAAAGTAAAAGGCAGATCCAGATGTGATCCGGACCCATTGATGTGTGGGCACAAGCAGAGCTTTTCAAGGACTCTGAAGGCAGTGACTCCTACAGTGGTTACCTGCAATGAGTCAGGTTGGGTTGGAAGATATTGTCTCCTCTGGAACTGAGAGGTGATGGCTCTCAAATGAAGCCAAGCATGCTGGTGAATCCATGAGATCATTCCCCTGATGGGGAAAAAGATGCATCTGCAGAGGGGCTCCCTACATCCACTGCATCTGCAGAGGGGCTCCCTACATCCACTGCCAGCACTTAGCAAATTTCTCCCCAGAAGGATCACAGCAAAACCCTCTTCCGTGCTCCTTCCAAATGGCCTGTGCTGTCCTATCACTGCTGGTTTAGACCTGTGGGGGGGAAAAGGAGCATGACTGGGGTGTATCATTCCCAAAGACCCCCCACTCCCAAACAGCTGGAATAGTTCAGAGACCTTCCAGTGTAAAAATGGGGAAATGAAATTTTCTCCTAGGATCACATCAAGCCTGAATCATTCAACAGCCTCTGGCATGCTCTGCCGTCAGGAGAGGCCTGCTGATGAGTTCAGCAAACACTATCCATCTCTGCGGGATCAAATGTAAAACAAGAATCCTGTTTGTTCGGGTTGTGCTCTGATACCAGAGCAAACAGAGCAGCTGGTGGTTTGGAACCTATAACTTCCCTCATGACACCAGGTTCCCCTGAGCCCATGTATTTATTGGTATCATTTGCTGCTATAAAATTGGTAACCTTTCTGCATGTTTGCCACATGTAGTAGTTTTTCTTTGATAGTGATTATTATTCCCTGTCATCTGTGTCTTCCTCTTGCAAATGCCAGCTGGGAAGAGAGGCAAACTTTGTCCTTGGGCAGAAGAGCAGAGGAAGGAGTATTGTGACTAGCCTAGTTGTGATATACTCAGTTTTTATAGTGATGAGACTCATGTCTGTGCCTATAATAGACCCTTTTCTGTGTTAACTGAACACAGTAGGTACCATACCTATGGAATTTACTTGAATCTGCTATCCAGAAGCCATGCTTCATTTATTCTCACATCTAATGTGGGCTTAAAGCACTACAAGGGAAAAAGCAGAAATAGAATCTTTCTTGCATACCTCCCTTCATGGCTGATCATGCACCAGGCATGTGCATGGTCCATAAAATCCATCCTGTCTTTTTTGGGAAACCCCACACGAACTGTCCAACAACAGGCAAGTTTATCTGGTGGGGGAAGGGATGGTGCTGAGATGTTCTGGACTGAATTCAACCCACTTAGCACGGGGACAATCTGCCTCCTTAGGGTTAAGACACCACCATCAAAGGCATTTCAACCTGTTTTTTCCCTTCCTCCACCAAATACCCACCTCTGGCTCCAGATGGAATCATCTCCAGGGTTACATCTAACAAAAATTCCTCCCTGACCTAGAATTATTCAGAGGACTTGAAAGCTTTTGTATCCCAATAGGCTCAATTTAGCACCTCGAAGCCTCTGCTGGTGAGTCCCAGAAGCAGGTGCAAAATGAAGAAAACCCAAACCCAGAAGCCTACATACCATACTGCTCCCTCGGAGACTGAAGGAATGGGAGGAAAGCAGCACTCAGTAGCGGAGATGAAAGATGCTGCAATGACTTTTTGCTGACATGTACAAATGTGATCCTGACTATTAACTTTAATGACCTGCCATTATGTGAGGGGAAAAAGAGGGAGGGATCTAATTTTTTTGTAATTACTTTAATTGCCACCCTGCGGTCTTGTTTCTTGCTGCTGGTTTTACAGTCAGGTGGGGGGGAAAAAAAAAGTAACTCCTCTCTGGTACCTCAGATTTGGGTTTTCTCCTGTTGCAGCTGTGCAAAATTCAGTCATCCATGGAACCGAGAAAACACTTTTGCCCACTTAAATGCAACACATAAATGAGAGCTTCGTTTTTGAGTATGGATTTAAAATGACCGAACTGATGCTACAGATGAGCCTTGATAGTTTACATATAATTGAGCCCTAAAACAAACTGTGGCTTCGCTAAACTTGAGTTGCTGAAACTGGCAGAGGCCGTAAGCAGAGGGATGGAGCACATTTCCTTGTGTGTGAGGAAGACATGACTGTGTGAGGGCTGTTGGGTGCTCTATTAAAATTAATGGGACTAATTTCCTTCGTGGAGTGGCTCCCAAAGGTCAGAGCTGCAGGACTGGGGCTGAAGGAGGGTTTGTGGGGCATAGCATCTTCTCTTGTCTCTCCTTCAGACTGGATGCATCAGGAAAGTAATTTGTTTTCTTTTCTTGAATCTCTATCTTTTTTTCTTTTTTTTTTTTCTTTTTTCATGGAAAATGCAAATTCCATCACTCTGAAATGTTAATGAATTTCTGATCATTTTGCCCAATGATTAGCTTAAAAAAGAAAAAAAAAAAAAAAAAAAGAAAGAAAAAAACACAAAGAGATAATTCTGCAAAAGCACTCAAAGGTCTTGTTTTGACATTTTTCAAAAGGCACCGTTTCATTCCTTGTTTCAAGCTTCCCTCTAAATTGCATAAACGATTCCAAGACATTTTCAAGAAATCAGTGAAAGGAATGGTTTCAATTTGATTCAAATGCAACTTTTTACGTGACCTGTTCTACCTTCTCTTTCAGTTTTTGATTTGCCAAAATGTTAAAAAACAAAACAAAAAGCAAGCCCGGCTTTGATTCAGCCCCAAATGATTTTTCCCTTAGTTTTTCAAATGGCCAAGCAAAACCTCTAAACTCCTCTTTGCTTACCAAATCCTAATGGTCCCTTCAGTGCCCCCTACATGTAAAATATGGTTAATATTTCTTGTCTAGGAGAAAGGCTCCGAGAACATTGGCGATCCTCAAATGGAAGAACCCATTGTGTCAATGGAGAGCCTTGTCCTGGCCAGCTCTGAGAGAGGCAGAGGAGAAGCAGGGTTCCTGCTGCAAGGACATGCTCTGCATTGCGATGGCTGCACGCTGCCCTCAGACAGGTTTCCTGTGGAGCTCAGTAAGTTTTATCCTGGCAATAGGCACAACCTGTACACAGGCTGCACGCTGCTGAGTGGCATTTGGGCTGCAAACTCTGGCTGTGAGCTGTTTTGAAGTCTCAGCAAGCTTAGCTTTCGATTCAAGGCTGAGCTGGGGGAGGCCTTGGATAAAGGGGAGCGTTTGGCAGGTGCTAATCTTCAGCCTTTGGCTTGTGCCCTGTGGGGTGCAAAGCGTAGAGAATTGCAAAGTCAAGACCTATTGTTACATGCACCTTTCTTGCCGCTGGTACAACCTCTCTTTCCTCACTGTCTTACTTGAAGCTACTGAAACAAAGTCAAAGAGAAAATGGATAGTATCATCAGGACTCCATAGAAACAGCACAGTTCCTCTGTGGGACAAAGATCACATAGTTTGGAGGATTATGCTGGAAAGAGTTTAAAAGAAACTCCATTAGAATTAGGTGGTACTAGAGATGACAACTCTCCCTTCTCGCTTGCTATTTTTCCTGCTCCAATTTGCAGGACCTTGTGATTTTATGTTTTACAGTGATCCTTGAATGAGAAAACAGGCATTGGGCTTAACCAAACCCAAGTCAGTAGGTGTGCTGATCCCTCTTGCCCAGGGAGGTGATGAGGTCACTGTCCCTGGAGATGTCCAAGAATGTGGAGATGTGGCACTTGGGGAGACAGTCAGTAGGCATGGTGGGATGGGTTGGGATTGGATTTGGTGATCTGAGAGGTCTTTTTCAATTTTAATGGTTCTCTATTGCTATTCTACGATTCTCTTGTTTCTCTGCATTCCCATGAGAGATGCCTGGATGCCTGCCCTTGCCTGGATAGATGAGCAGCTCTGTCCTACTTTCTTCATGTATCCCCAGAGCCCAGAGAAAAGCAAATATCCACCTGCAGACACAAGCAGTGAGCCCCCACTCAGATCTTACCTCTAGTTTCAGGACTATAAGCCCACTTACACAAGAGTACAGAGCAAGCATTGGTCCATAATGCAAGGCTGTGGCCAAACAGATCCAGCACTGAAACCCTGGGAAAATATTGCAGGCCATGTTGTCTGTTTCAGATGAACCAAATGAAAAATAGATGTGAATAGTCCAAATGTATAAAAACAAGACCTGCTGTCAAGAAAGAAGCCATGTGCTAGGCAATCTCTTAGGTGTGCTGAAATAGGGTATCACTAAGAGGCCCTCTACCACATCTTGTCTGTGCTTTTTGCAGGGCAGGCTGAACACGGGGTGGTAATATGGGCAGCACACACATCTCCAGGGTGTCTGCACTTCTCTGTCGAGACAGACAACATCAGCAGAGCTGTGCAGAGTGGGAAGGGACAAATGAAAGACCTGGAGCTCTTGACATGAAAGTTTCCAAATGTCTCCAGCACCACCAGCTCCCTTGCTGCTAAATGGTTGACTCAACAAAGAAAGACAAAGAGGGCACGAGTCCTGAAAGCTGAGCACTTCTTCTCAGGGCACACTGTGAGGGAGATCTTTCCATTTAGTCAGCATTCAATATTTTTGGAAGCACTGGTGTACTGATTGCTATAATTGAGTAACCCCAGCAGAAGGGGAGTTGTGTCTTGCTTTTAGCCCAAACTGCTGGCCAAATGCAAGAATACTTGGTTAGAAATAGAATAAAAAGAGCTAAAAAAGAAAAGTGCTGCATGTGTAATTTATCCGAATGCCATTGGACACTTGGGAAAGGCAGCAGAGAAACCAACATTCCTGTCTCCAGTGAGCATTCCACAGAAAGTCACTGAGGAAAGAAGAGAAAAAGAAACAGCCAACACACAAAACAAGTTTCTAAAGGCTGAAATGTGCTCTGTAGAAAGGCAGTGTTCTCCCCCAACCATTCTTCCATATCATTACTTGGAGACACCAGGTGACGTCTGATACTAAAGGTAGGGAGATACCATTGGGAAAGGTCCAGCGTCTCAAGTTGTTGGTTGTACAGAAAGCCACTGTTGTAAATGTCACCTGTAGCAGCATTAGGCAGTCTGCTGTTGCACGGGTCCTTCTGCCTTTCCCAAATTCTGTCAGCACAGCAGCAGCAGCAGCACTGGAGAATTGCACTGACAGGTCACTACAGCGCATTACACTGCTGATGTCACCAAGGCTTGACCTCCAGCCTCTTATGAAGTAAATCCTGGTGGTCAGCAGGTGACTCGCTGACAAAGACTTCAAAGGAAATTTGATTCCTGAGAACTGGTTTTGTTGTTGTAGGTTTTTTTTTCCCTTTTAATCAAGGTACTTTCCATTTCTATTTATTAATTAATTACCAACCAGAGCTACTGTGATAGCCAGCCTAATGACTTTCTATTCTCATTCTTGTTTGCTCTAGTATGAAAAACTAATTTAGAGAGAAAACTGCGATGAGGTTGTGTTACAGTGTCACAAGGGAAGGAAAGCAGGTTGGAAACGGACATCCCCATACTGCTGTGTGCAGCAAGGACAGGGAATTAAACCTGGAGTGCATGGAGCCCGTGCTGGGACCTGCAGAACCCAAGCTTGGCCAAAAGGATATTGTTTGACCAGTTTTGAGTTTACTTAGCTCAGGCAGTGAAACTTGTCTGGCCGGATTGTTTCTGTCCACCCGTCATGCAGAGATTTGTGTGCTTTCAGATTGAAAGACTCAGCTTAGAGGAACGCTGCTCCAGCAGCACTGAGACATTCCCTCAACCAGGAGAACCGGGTCTCTGATTTCTGTGTGCTTCACTATAGATCTGCATTTTCCAGTGATTCTCCATGAAAGACGTGCCTCTGAAAATCAGTCTCTATTAAGGTGTTCTGGTGGCTGAAGCTGGCAGCGCTCCCATTGGTTTTGAACTCCGTGGTTCAGTGGAGCAGCAGCTGTCTGATGTGCTCTTTTTTTATGGGTTTTGTGGCTGGCACAGTTCTGACCTCCTCAGCTAATGCTGGACCTGGATCAGGGATGATATTTTGGCTGCACTCACTTGCACCTTTGTGGAGGATTCTGCATGCTGTGATAAACACCTGTGGGCTCTATGGGGGCACAGGTCATATTGGCAGAACACAGGCTGCTTCTAAGCAAAGATTGCTGCTAGGGTATGTTTTCTGTTGCAAAGTACCTGAAATAAATAAATAAATACAGTGTTGTCTGTGAGATGGGACACCAGCTGAGCTGCAATGCAGCTGCAGGAAGGTGTGCAGGCAACACAGGTCAGAGCTAAATGAGATATTGGGTAAGAAACTTAAGGGAAGCACCTGTGTATTTGTAAGACCCGGAATGGTATCTGCAGGAAAGCCAAAGCTTTCTCTGTGACAGAGTGACAAAGGCTGAGCACCAGCTGAAGAATCCACATCTGTCCTCGCCAGAGCCCGTTCTGCCTCTCCCTGCCATAGCCCCATGGGAAGGAGAGCTGGCAGCTGGCAGGGCCACCTGTGCGGGTAGCCTCTATCACCCATCACCCCCTCCCCGGGGACAGCATCCAGTTGTGGAGCGGGGCAGCGGGTGCTGGCATGGGTCCGAGAAGCAGGGTCAGCTGGGGAGGCAAGGGGCCGCCCGGCCCCCAACACTGCGCCTGTTGTGGAGGGGGATTACTGCGGGAATTAGTGCCGGTGGGGAGAGACAAGCTCTCGGGCAACAACTGTGGGTGTCCTTTCCCCCAGCCCTTCCCAGGGAATCTGCCAGCCCTGCCTGGCGCGAACGCAACCCCTGTGTGTCGGATCAGCACAGCTGTATGCGCGCCACTGCTAATCCGTCTGCACAACACGCCGCGCGCCAGCTGCCTGCCATGGGGCTGGGGGCCGGGAAGGTGCCAGAGGGCATTGAGGGGCCACTGAGACACATCTACAGCCCTTCACCCATGGGGGAACCCAGCCGTAGGGGGAATTTTTGGGTGCTGGGAGGTGCGGGAGGCTTCAGCACTCGTTCCTCATTGTCGTCCTCACATTTTCCTTTGGACATCCTCAGCACATCTCGCAGTGCAGCCTGACCCTCTAAGAATTGCAGCCTAACACTGATAAATGTTTGCAAACAGGAGGCAGTGACACTTCAACATTCTCCACTGTCACCTGGCTGCTTCCCATTGCAGCAGCGTGCACCATTCCAGGTTGGGCACAAGGGGATCAGTGCTGAAATCACTGATCCTCCTGCCAGGGCACTCTCAAGAAAACACTGCAAGAGCAGTGTGAGACGTTTTCTTTCTTCCTTCTTCGGACATAATTAGTCCCTGTGAGTTAATTTCCCAGCCATTGGGGTCGTAGATGGATTGCAGATTCACAGTGCTTGCTCTGGATGAAGATCTGCTTCAGAACACACAGCCTGTTTGCTTGTGATTAGGGCTGCTCTTGCTTTCCAGCTTTCTGTCACCACGCTATTGTTTTATAACTCGATACCTAATTTATTTTAATGACAACAAATAATTTGGCAAGTGCTTTCCATCCTTGTTCTGGCAAAACTCTGTTCTAAGATTGATCAAGTTGTTAATTTGGGAGGGTGGTTTTGCTTCGTAGTATTGCTTTGGGGTTGACTTTTTGCTGGTAGAAACCTAAAGACATCAAGGAAGTCTTTGAAAACTCCCCATTGACACTCCTGCCTTTCTTTCAGAACTGCCAGGGGAGCTGCCCCACCAACAGATTGTAATGGCCAAGGGATGGGTGATGGGCACAGCCCAGGTTGTGGTTCTCCCTGCCTCAATGGGAAACACAGTGTGGGGAAGTCATAGAATTGTAGAGATGTCTGTGTTGAAAGGGACCATTACAGGCCATCTGATGCAACACTGCAGGCAGCAGAACCTGTAGGGTCTGCGTGGATCAGAAAGGAGCAAAGCCCTGAAAGGGGCAGGAATAGTATTTATATTATTTATAAGAGGTTTTCTCCCATTGCTACAGGCTTTGTCCATCTCCTGCCTGTGCTTTGGGCTTTACTGGTTTGCTCAACCTGCAGATAGGCTGATGGTCCACAGAGATTCCCTCTCCTGAAAAAACACACTCCTTATTTCTTCTGGGGTCCTGGGGAAGCACAAGCTTTATTTCACCTTCCGATAAGTGAAAGCAAAGAACTAAAGTGGAGCAAAACCAGATGCATTAATTAAACAAACACAAACACTATGGCCCCTGCGTGTCCCCATTCTGGAGTTGGCTCTGATTTATCAAGGCGCATTTGACTTGCAAAGAATGAGGCCAAGTGCCTCAGCATTTCCAGCACTTGGCTTTGCTGTGCTGGCTCGTGGGCAGGGGCAGAGACTCCAGCCATACAATTTCCCCTTGTCCTCGCTGGTATGCGAGCCCACGGACTGTGGCCTGAGTGGGACACACTGGTGACACCACTGCTGAGCAGAAACCAGCTTCTTTGCGAAGCATGACGCCTCCACAGTGTTTCTTTTCTGTAGCTCTAAAAATAAAGCCACAAACAAACATGGAGGGGACCTGGGAACCAAGGATGGCTGTCCCGAGGTCTGGCTCTGCCTGCTCGTTCAGCTTCTTAAAACTGGAAAATAGCCCTGGGGGACACTTGAAGGGGATGAGCACTAAGGACAGCATAGATCCCCAGCCAATGATAATAGTCATTATTAAGCTGATCCCCTGCTAAGGCCAAAACAAGTTCACTCTTTTGAATTCTTAAATCTTCCAGTGTTTAAGAGCTTGTTGCAAGGAGAAACAGCCCTTCCCTCCGCACCCACTGGGGAGTAGTGTGGAAATGATGGGTTAAACCACAGTTAGTAGTGTGTTCTAAGTCAGAATTCTGGCTGGAAGGAGCTAAGCACTGGGAGAAGTGGGATTGTGGCGGTGGGGATTCACAGAGGCTGGTTGGGCGCAGAGCTGCAAGGGGCTGTTCTGGGGCTGCTGCTCCTGCCCGATGGGTGGGTGGAGGCAATGAGCTCTCCAGGTGTCCATACCCCCCCCCCCCCCCCCCCAGCATTTTTCTCTATCTTTCAGTGGCAACAGCACATGGTCTGTCGTGTGAGGCTGGCTGCACATCATCCACTCCATGTGTCTGTCTTTGCTGTTACCAGGAGTTTAGAAATTGCCATCAGTGGCCTCTGGAGTGCAGTTTCCTTCCCCCAGAGCCAACCCTTGCTTCAATCATACCTCACAGCAGAGCAGACATGCTCTGCTCCTGTCCAGAAACAGCTGCAGTGCCTTAGACTAAAAGCCTAAATGGTGCCTGATGTGTAAGCCAGTAATGCAATATTCAGGGTCAGCCGTCCAAGTCTGGGATTTGTCATGCAACTGCTAAGAGGTGCAGTGGAGCATTTGGCCAAGACCAAAATACCCCCATCAAGCTGGAAAGCTGCAGGTCCACATCGGCAGCACCCGAGCTAGAGGATTTTCTGCTATGATCAATAGAGGTAGATCCATAGGATGAGTTAGCTTAGGCTATGGCCATTGCTCACCAAATCCGGCTGCATGACATTGATGGTAGTTTCTGCTCAGAACTGGCCTCGTGCAGGTCTTTACCCTAACACAGCTGCTGCTGAATCTGTAGCTAAGGTGGTAGCTTGTTTTTAAATACATCCTGATACTGGGGAGGGCTCAGATCATGATGTACATCTTGCACGAGAATTTCAGTGGTTCCTAAGTCTGTGTGCTCTCTGAAGTGCGCCATAATTGTGGTTTATTCACAGGCAAAGCTAATAATTGCAGTTTCATATGGAAGGGAAGGCATCAGAATCCAATAACGAGTATTTAATGGAGAGAGAATACCAGTAAGACAGAGGTCATAAAAATACCATGCACAAACCCAGCTGTTTAGCCATTTCCTCCGTTGCTCATCATTGCGATGTCTGCTGGCTGAATTATTTCCTTTCTATTCAGAGGCAGAGCAATGAGCAGGCAAACCAGAAGAAATGAAGCCCTATAGTGGATGAAAAAGGCTCTCAGCTGGGTGAACAGCTTCACTTTCCAGTATAGCTATGAGATGAGCTGTGTAGACAGATTGTGCAGGAAGGTGGCTTTTTGGGAAAGAAAAATCATCTGTATCTATTTGCAATGTGTGGCATGTTTAGGCTTAGAGCAAATTGAAATGTTTCCATGCAAAATATTCCATTGCCCTGATAAAGCAAATCACAATTAGCTGAGGGCTTCTTCAATCAGCTCCGAGTGTGACTGCACCTCCAGGTGGTTAATGGGGTCCTCTCCAGTGGAAGGGCTGAACGTGCCTGCAGCCTCTCGCCTTGTTTTATGGCCAGGAATTTCCACACTGCTCCTCAGGCAGGAGCTGATCCGGAGCCCCTGAATGCTTGTCAGGAAGGAAGACAATAATGATCCGAAGTGAAAATAGTTACAAGTGGGGAGCCGCCGTGCCGAGACATAACTCACTTCAGTCTGCCTGTCGTGCAGCTATTTGCCAATTCCTTCAGCATGTAATCTTCCCATTTCCTACAGGCGAACTCTTTTTTGCACACTTATAATTAGGTGAGTTTTTTTCTCCTCCGTCTCGCTAACCTCAGGCTCCAGGCTTACAGCATCCGAAAGTAGCTCATGTCCCATGAAAAACTAAACAAAACAAAAAACAGAACACCACCGTATATACAAATTATTACCCTGTTCTTTGGAAGGAGATTACTTAGGGTTGGGAGAGAAACATTTTAGCCATGATGTCCTTGAGCAGTTTGGGAAGGAGGTGGGAGCTGTGACAGAGGGTTGGGGCTGGGCTGGGTGCACCCATGAGTGGGAGTGGGTGTCTGGGGCCTGCTGGGGGTCTTGTGTGGGAACAGTGGCTGCATGGAGTGCTGATGGCTTCGCAGTGTAGAAACCTCGAGAAGACGTGGTTTCCCCTTTATTGCTTTGAGGGTTTGACATGATTACATACATTAACTTGTGGCTTTTCTCTTGCAATTGCTGGTTACTTCCTACAAATGTGTATGTATGGATACACACACTCATATGCATATATGGATATGTATATATATATATATCTGTCTCCATATATATGAATGTAGAAGTAGAGACAATGCTATCAGACTCCATCAAAAGACACCATCACAGGGACCCGGAATATGCCCTGGTTGACCAGAGCAATGAAACACTATTTGTATGCCTATCCCATTGCCCACCTCTGTGCTCCATGCCTGCAGGACAGACTGAAGGCACACTTACTAGCTGCTTGTTCAGATTTGTTTGCACTGCTTTTCTTTTATACTCATCCCATTCTCCAGAGATTCCCCTATTCATCCACAGGGGTAAGGTTTTATTTCTGACCCTTTTAGCAGGATTTAGCTTCTGGTTTTGAGATTTTTTTTTTTACTTAATTTTCTATTTCCTCTGAAACAGTGGAAATTGGCCTCTCCTAGAAACAGGATGTGGAGCAGAACACTTACGCTCGGAGTGGTACTAAAAACTCTTGGATGCCTGGTGGATAAATCACTCCCCAAGCTCTGGGTTAAACAAACGGTCAGATTTAGGGTGCAGAAATCACTTCGCTCAGGTCAGAAAGCTGAAGACTGTTGGGTTCCTTTGGAGCATGGGGATGGATTACTGCACAGGGTTGTTGGGAAGGTCCCCCAGCAAATTCCATGATACTGCAGGAGCCCTGAGCATCAGTGATTTGACCACCTTGCACACGACTGTGGTTTCTGCATGTGAGAAGCTGCTGGGAGGTTTTTGCCGCAGTGATGAATGTGAGATGTGGGGACTGGGTGCCCTGCGACCCTTCTTAGACCTACAGCCAAAGATTTTGTCATTTAATGTGCGATAAAGAAACTTATCAGCTAATTACAGCTGGGCTCGGAGTCTCTCAAAGAGCTGGCAGCACTTCCCTCCCCCTCTACTCTTAGGGGAAAAAAAACCAACAACAGTAAAAGGGACAATTCAGGCTAGAGTTGAATGAAAACTCACAGATTTCCCGATTTAATCTGTGTCACAGGATCTCATGTTCTCTGCACAGCAACAGAGCCTTCAGGGAGTGACTGAGGCTTGTACCACGGCACGGCTTGGCTCCACAAGGTTTGCCAGGCTTAGTGGATTAGCCAGCAGAGTTTGCCTTGGGGAGCTATTGCCACAGAGTGGAGCACAGCATATCCTTCTGCTTGTTGCCTTCTTGCAAGGAAAGCAGCTCTGGCTGGTTGCAACCCTTCTGCCAGGGTACAGCTGAAAGGAAGCTGCTTCACAGCTGGAGGGAGCTGTGCGATGACCTGTAAAACAAAACCCTTTGCAACGCAAAGTCCCTGGTTGGAGTTCTGCATGTGATTGGGGTCACAGTGGCTTTGGGTCACCCAGAGAAAATGCTTCTCTGTGTGCTCCAGGAGCTTGGAAAAGCCTTCATGTGAAAGCTAATGGTAGCAGCCAGTGAGGCAGAGGATTACACAGCTGCCAAAATGTTGCTGTTGTTCAAAACCTATTAAACCTTACTAGAAGAGTTTCAGATTTCACAGTTGTATCTGCTCAGTGCCATATAAACTGCAGGCCTTCATTAGGTCCCTTCCTATGGTATCTCATCATCTCATGCCGTCACTACTTCACCCCACTGAGCCACAACAGAACCCCTGGGCACTGAATCTCCATTCTCTAACAGCTCAGGGCCTGTTTTGGTATCATTTGTTTATGTACCCTATCGATACCAGCCCTGGCATTGGCACAGTCCCTTCTAGGAAACTCAGCTCAAAATCAGAGCCCATTTCCCAAGCAGTTTTTCTACCCTGGGAACCAATGCTTATCACATCCTTCGCAGCCCACCCAATGCTCACTGCACTGCTGCCTGATAATCTCCACTCAGCTGCACAGGAATGGCTGTTTCCTCATGCTAAGACCAACATTGCCACCTGATAGCCTGACAAGCTAGCGGCCCTTAAAGAAAACACAGCCAAAGGTATTTTAATGTCATTCCGTTGGATGAACTGCGCTTAGGTGCTGCATTACATTTCAGTTGCTGTGTCTTTGCAAGTATGGAGGGATTTTAGAAGGGGCCAGTGACGGACGGTAGAAAGGGCTGAAGATGTGAAAAGCCTTGGAATGAGATTTCTTTTGAATCATAGAATATCCTGAGTTGGAAGGGACTCATACAGATCAGAGTCCAAGAAAGAAGAAAAGCAAGAGGTGCTTTGAAGAGTTTGCATGAAGCAAAGAAAACAAGAGCTTGGGAGCACTGTATTCAACGTGGGTCTTCGGGGCCAAGGAGAAAATGCAGCTGGTGGGTGGCTTCCCACAGCCCAGCGCATGCTCAGCTCTGGGCCCACTCATACTGGGGTGAAATCCATCCTTCCCACTTGGCTGGGATGGTGTGGACAGGCAGAGTGGTCTCCAGTTCAAGCAAACAGCCTACAGCAGCTTCCAGCGGCACATCAGCACTCAAATCCCCTCATTCCTACAGGCTGAAATGGATACCGGTAATTATTAATGGACAATAAACTTTCAGACTGGAAAGGCAAAATTCATCCAACCATGGACAGACCAGTATTTACAAATATGTCAGCTCAGAGGAAAAATTCTGCTGAAATAGTTTTACTCCTTTTGTGTTTCATTTTTAAGTAAATGCTCTGGAATAGTGATTTAAAGACAAGTTTGATCTGCTTACAGTGGGGAAGTTCCACAGTTCTGGGTGTCAAGAGGTCAATAAAAGTTGATTTTGGTTGCTGCTCCTTCGTAACACTTGATATATACTCACTGAAACAGTGTCCTGAGAAAACTTAGGAATTCACCGACTGAGCAGTTTTCAAGTTAAAGTTGTGATTTCCCCAATTTCCCAACTCATTTTCCAATGAGGAAATGAACTGGGAATTCTACTGGTAGATATTAGTATTTCTGTAGTAATGCACCTAAACGTATCTACTTAGAAGCCTTAGCATCATTTCTTTTGTTGACCCCATTTTTTTTCTTATTATAGTCAAACAATAATAATAAAAATACCAATATTTCCAGCATGTTGAAATCCTATTTTTGAGCCACGTGGGTTGATAACTGCACTCAGCAGCTGGTGGGCTTTGGGCAGGGCTGGCTGGGAGCTGTTCAAGTAAAGCAGGCCGTTGGCAAATCACTTGGTAGATGCTTTCATGACTTTGTTCCAAGGTTTCTGATCTCTACCATTGCGGGTATTTCAAGGTCAGGTAAGTGCCTGGCTTGTGTTTGATTGCTGAAGTGCCTTCTTTGCAGCTGACCCATTTCAGGCCACCACCACATGCCAAGGAGGTGTCTCCACACCAGCTGTTACACAGGGATTTGAGAAGGAACATTTACCACTTTCTTCCTAGAAAGGAGGGAGATCTCTGTATGAATGCCAGAGAAGGTTCTGTCCTGTAGTTCTCATCTCCAAGATGGCCAATGACTGAGCCTGACCCATGCTGCCCTTTGCTGGCAGATTCTTACAGGCACAGAAAAGGGCAGATGGCTGAGAAGGGAAACCTTAAACAGTATGGGATTCATGTCCTCCAGCCAGCTGGCTGCTTGTGCGTACTTTATTCAGACAACTTTGAAAGATAGGATAATTTATGTGTTCAATGGACCAGAACTAACTCTAGGAGCCTTAAGGGTCTTCCATCATCCTGGGAATGAAATGGCTAATGCAGACATTAAAAAAAAAAATTAAAAAAATAAAAAAAAATCCATTTCTCCAGAAACCTCCACTGTCAGTTCACACTGCATCTGAACAACCCTTGGGTCCAATCTTTCTCTCCACTCCTGACACAGCCACCAAAGCCCTCTGCTGAATTCTACTATCTGGACTTGTACCAGCTCAAACACTTGCAGTGTTACTCCCAGGAGGGCTTTTCTTGTGCTCCTCTTGCTTGCTTACAGCAGGCAAGCCAAGTCAGAATTTTCCTAAGAAAACCAATCGTTGTGAGGTATCCAGATAACATATGCAGGACCTGGACAGCTGAAGGGAGGAACAAGAAGAGGGCAGACGTGGGTGCTCCATCAGTCCTGCAAATGATGAGCCAGTCTGGGGAAAATTGTCACTTCTGTGGAGTATTTTTAAAAGCCATGTAATGTTCTGCCATTGCAGCAGTACCTCAGAGGAGCCCCTGTGCTGTAGGGCTGCTTTATACCAAGCATTTAAAATTCAGCTCCAATGTATGGCTCGATTAGGAGAGTTCAGCCCACGTAGGAGCCAGAGCAACCTCCTGGGGGGAGGTGTTACAAGAGCCCTCCAGCTTTGCCAACCCACAGAGGTCACGAGTTGTTGCAGTCAGCAGCTGCAGAGTCTGTGTTCTTTGGTTCAAGCTGTTACAGCTTTTAACTGAGGAGTGGATTTACTAGGGATGAGAAAAATGAGCTTTAACTCTCCCATTAACTATATCCTCTAGCTCCCTTGGCAGCTTGCAGAGTCAGCTGCTGCCCACTGGTTCCAGTGGTGAGGAGCTGCAGTGCCAGGACTGTGGTTTTTCTGCATCTATGAGCCCCATTGCATGGGATGGTTTCTGAAGGAGCCATCCATGTGTCGTTATCCCATCAGACTACAGCTTCCAAGCCCTGATGGTGACACTCCCATGTGTGAGGTAGCTCCATGGTGATAAGGAGACACTTCAGCCAGTGGGGAAGGCTGGGATTAGCTGGGTATTTCCCTTCTGTCCTGGCATGCTGGGTGCCACAGCCCAGAGCTGACAGAGCCCAAATCCCAGCCAAGTTGCTCCTCCGTACCTCAGATGTTCTGAAATAGGGAGAGAAACAAATCCTAATTCTGAGCTTTGGCTGACCTCAGCCATGGCCATGCAAGACGTTTTTCAGGTGAAGCAACAGTATCCACAATGCAAACAATGGGGCCAGTCCAGCTTCCATCACTGCTGACAGAGAATGTTGGCTTTGGTAGGCTCCAATTGGGCCCTTTTTGATGCACGTGGCTGTTTCTGATACCATGCATTTTGAATTTCTGCATTCTGCATGGAGGCTTCTGCCTGCTTCAACTTCCATTCTTCCAACATACAAGAAAGAAACAAAAATAGCACTGACAGTTTGAGTCCATCCCTATTCCTCTTAGCAAAGTGCTGATACTGCTGCACTTCTGCCATTCTTCCTCCAGTAACCCAGTTGTTACCAGGGCAGTTATTGTAAAGGCCCAGGTAAATTCTCCTCCTGCTGTATGTGCCATAACTCAATGACCCATACATGACATACTCAGAAGGAACATGTATTCTAAAATAGCCCTTTTCTGGGTATCTTTGTGCTCTCACTGGCTCTGCCCACTGTCCCATCGCTTGGAGCATCCTTGAGATGCAATGAGAGCCAGCACATCTCCAGCCCTTCTTACGTCAGGATGAAGCAATGGTACTTCACATCCATTGGCATTTCAAGCGTTAATCCAGCCCACAAAACTGAGATTTTGGTTTTTCTTTTGAGAATCATTTGGCCTTTATTATTATTATTATTATTTTCTTTTTTTGTGCTGTTAACTGACATCTGAATGGGAGATATGAATATAGAAATCATTCTTTGCTGAAAGCTGCAGAAAAGCCACAACTCTCAGATCAAACAAGTTTTTTTGTGCCACAGCAAAATTAAATCCTTGTGATTTCCATATTCTTCAGTCAACAGGCTGGCGCCCAGCTCGTTGCTATGGCTACGTGAGCAAGGGCTGTCAGGAGCAGGGAGCCACGCTGTCCGAGGGTTAAGTAGCTGTTTAATTATTCAGCCCAATATCTGGCAAGCACTCCACATTGACAAAGGGGGGTCTCCTGTGATCTCTGTTGGGATGGATCACTTTAACCGTTTCTCCTTCCTCCAAACCCAGAGCAGTCAGCAGCTCCCTGATGAAGGGACAAATGGGATTGCTTAGCTTCGTGTTTATTCCCACCTGTTTTGCTGATTTTCCTCTGTCAAACTTGCTGGATGCTCCATGGGACTCAGTAAGTATGCACTGTGTACCACAAAGCAGGACAGCACACCCGTTGCCTCAGTTTCCCCAGCTGCAGTGGGAAGCGATGCCATGTGGCAGCAGCCTTTGCTGCAGGGATAACAACGCTGGGACACATTGCCCTGTCCTGGGCTGCTCCATTTCTGCACAGGAATGTGTCCTGGTAGCATTAATCCTCCTACAGCACTCACGTTGCTTGGCACCACGGCTGTTGGAGAAGTGCAAAGTGCAACTGCAGAGCACCATTGCACAAGTCAGGCTGAGCAGAGTGATGGGAGCTGACTGGAGAACCTCCCCACCATGGTTTTCCTCAGCTCTGCATGTACAGCGTATTGGGAACGTAGGCTGCTTTCCTTTCCAATAGAACAAAACAATGAAAATACTTGGAAGAAGGACAACTATGCTGGTCAAGAATCTCTCATTAAGGAGGGCTGTGTTTTCGGATGACTCTCTCTTTTCAGATCTCCCTTGTTATTTAACTCTGGAGAAACCTGGGCTCTTTCTTGCTCATACAAACCTGAGGGCTTTTTCATTCTGGAAATCGTATTAAAAGTGTAGCCTGACCAGAGTCCTTTGCCAAACCGATTATTGTGCTGTCCTGTAATCTGAAAACACTGGGGGTAAGGTAAGGTAACAGTGCAAAATCCACCACTTAGTCATTGCTGGACGCAAACCACCACATTGGTTATCACAGAAATATGCTGAAAGTGGATGCTGAGAGCCCCTGGGGGTCTGAGTACCTGGCCGGTGCCAACAAAAAGAGACAGATTAATGAGCTCTATGGCCAGTTGCTTCTGTACTCTTTTCTTAACCTTTATTTTCCAGAGGACTTCCAGACAGATAAAGGACAGCGCCTGGTTAATCA
Organism: Excalfactoria chinensis; assembly: GCF_039878825.1. Taxonomy (NCBI): domain Eukaryota; kingdom Metazoa; phylum Chordata; class Aves; order Galliformes; family Phasianidae; genus Excalfactoria; species Excalfactoria chinensis. Next base: position 3,038,158 of record NC_092838.1, on the reverse strand, counting down.
TTTATCCATCTGTATATCCAGCTTCTCTTTTCTTTCTCTTTCCTGGCCTCAGAGGAAAAATTAACGTATTTCTTTTCTGGTTTCTCCCCCACAGTCCTACGGAAGCAATTTTGGTCACAATAGGAAGTCATGTCCCATCCAATTCAGCTTGAAAAAATAAAGAAAAAGGGAAAAAAGGAAGCACGCTAGAGTGATTGGAAAGGTCTGCAGGGGAGAGGGTGCTCCAGCGGCCCTGGCCTGCCTTGAAAAGGTTTCTGCTCCAGCGTATTTTTAGCTACTGTCACAGGGTGATTTCCTCGTTGATCTGCTTGAGGTTCATGTTGCATTGCTGAAAAGCTCACTTGCTCCAGTGCAGACCTCCAAGCTAGAGAGCTTTTGACCGCGGATTTTCATCTGGATGGTTTTCTATTGTTGTGGGCCAAGAAGTGGAGCTTTTCCTCAGCCTTTATTCAGAGAGTGGAGTCCCATTGGATTGGCTGCCTGACTCATCTCTGGGCACTTTCTCCTAAGCCCTTTGCTCTGTCAGCCTCTCACCACCATCCCTGCGTTGCCATGGGATGCTCTGTCCTGGCCATGCACTGCCTACAGGGCTTGCCTGCAGCTTCAAGCCCTCACTCTTCAATGATGAAGGAGTTGCATTGTGAGAGTGGAGGCAAATTCTCACCCCATGGCACTGCAGCCTCCTGCTATCCTATGCCAACATGTGGCATTCAACCCTGCTGTGCCTCAGTTTCCCCATCTTCACCCTACGGCAGCCGTCTTTCCTTTGTATTGTCAGTTCATGTAATTATACTTAGTTAATAGTCATCATCCTGTAGCTGCATGGCATTGCAACATTCCCTCATATAACATATCCTTTCTCACTGTGTTTTCTTGAAAGTCCATGTTCCAGAGTGATCATGAAACATTACAAGAAGAAATGCCAGGAATTTCCTAGTAAATTTCTTGGGGTTTTGTTTTTCTATAAGTAATGAAAATAAGCCATCATTTACAGTCTTTATTGAGTCTACAAAGCTGAGCTGGCTTTCAGTGCCTTATGCTTTCTTGGGAAGACTGACAAAGCTCTGTCTAATTTCAGTCCATAAACCACCTTGGGATTGTCTTCTATGAAGTTAAAGAGAGCACATACTCATGCAGTAACACCTAATTCACCTGATAGCCTTGGTGGGCATCAGAAACCTTAGAAATCACTTAGGGGCCAGGGGATATTTATGTAATAATGGGGAACTTTGATTCCAAAGGGCAGAAGTAACACGGGTCACCTGCAAACATCTCCAAGAGTCTTCCCATAGCTACCTGTGCACTGCTTTGTTTTGTTAGTGGCTCCTCTTTGTTCGGAGCTTGGTGATATGGGTGGTTTCAGAGTGATTTACTGGGCTTCAACTGAGCTCTGCCAGCTGTGCTTCATTTGGTCTCACTTAGGACTTGAATAAAATGACGTTTTCATTCTGGATGTTGGTGGCAGGAAATATCGTGGGGTTGAGGTGACCTTGGTGAGTCTACATTCTTCTTGTGCATCAGCAAAGGTGGAACCAGGCAGTCACATTTTTTTCCTGTTTTGCATTATTAAAATGGCTCTGGATTTTGGGTACTTCAGTTTATTGCAACTTAAACTCAAAGCCATGAGAAGCCTCAATTGCAGAAGTTGGGCAAAAGCATTGCCTGCCAGGAATTGGGTTTTGTCTGAGGTTTTTACTGAGCATCGGATTGGCCGATAGCTCCAATTCCTGCATTTACTCCAATCCCAGCCCTAGAGCCCATGTAGTTTTTGATGCCAGAAATACAATAAGCCCTTCGGCAGTATTTGAAACCTTTCTAAGGTGAGTGGATGTCTCCTGGTGATACAACAGCAGCTTGCAAGGTAACCAGCACCACCTTTACATCACCAGATCAGCTGGTGGGACCACCACGAAGGACAAGATCTCACTTCCAAATCTGTGACATTTCTGCCTTGTCAACCAGGGCAGACTTTCCTATGGCATCTCAGGGTGTGAAGGTGCCTCAGCCAACCACTCACAGAATGTCTGAGTTCACAGTTTGATTGGAAAAAACAGCATCACTTAAAACAAGGAGGGAGGCAAAAGCCCTCCTCCTTTCAGAGGGGAAGCCAGTGGGTCGGACCCACAAGCAGGACAGCATGTGGCTGTGTTGAGATTAATTTGCTTAATTGTTGCACGCTGTTAGCAACAGTTACCATGTTTACCGGTTGAGTCAGTAATGCTTGTTAAAACTCCAATTCAAAGGACCTCAAGTAATAAAAAACAGCCTTGGAACGGTCTTTCACATTAGCTACTGTTGCTTTGCTACAGCAAACACACGGAACTCAATACTTTTCCACCAAGCCCTCTCCTGCTTGGAGACATCTCCACCCTTGACAGACAAGGTATTTAGAATTCCGTGTTATAAGAAGTGTGATGTTTTCTCCCCCTCAAGTGTTATCACTGCAGGTTGTTTCCCAGCCCACTGCCATGGCAATGAAGGCAGCCACACAGCATCTCACAGTTGTCCCTGCTAAGGATTAATTTGGCATCAGGGAAATGTAGTTTGGGCCTTAATATCACCTTGATTCAACCTGGCTTTCCAGAAGGACCTCCACTTTTGTAGGGAACAGCAGTGACAGATAACCAGTTCTAAGTTACTCTTCCTACATGCTTCAATGCTACACCTACATCTTTAACCTCGTTTAGCCACATAAGAATACGTACACAGGTTGTTTCAGTTGTAAAACCATTTTTGTCAGCGGAATAGCCAGTCTGTATATAGCATGGAGGTAAGAATCTACCAAATAGAAATGAAAACAGTAGGAAGGGGGAAGCAGGAGTTGAGGACAACCAGAAACAAATAGGACAAGACTGGGAATTTCTCTGGTGATTAGAAATGGCTCAGAGCAAAGGGAGTGCCCCAGGAACTGCAGCATCCTTCCAGTGCAGTACTCAGCGTGCAATGGGTCACTGGTCAGGTGTGCACATTTTTCTGTCCGAATGACACTTGTTTCCGAGGGATGTTTTTCAGATGGAAAAGGCACTTCTTGTATTGGATTGTCAGGGAGTCAGGAACTACATTAATAACCCCCCACAGACCTCATAAAATCAGTGGGATGCTGCCAAAGGAAAAGGACCGAGCGAGTTTACAGTTGCAAGAAGACTGGAGGACGAATCAAAGCTTATGATGTAATTTTGTGTGAATAAGGTCAGAACATTTTGTTTTGGCTGCATGACTGGGACTTTCACAATGAGATGCAATGTTGAAATATTTTGACTATTTTTTTGGTAAAGGAGGTAAATCTCAGCATCCAAATGCTCCGTGACTTCCTGCTGAGCCAAAGGGTGACTGAAATGCTCTATTCCCATGAGGGTGCAGTTGAATTGCCACTCCCAGCTCTACCTGAGACGAAGTATTGATCCTGAATCTACTTTGTTCTCAGAGAAAATTGAGTGCTCCTTAAGCTCTGCAACTGATGGCCTCTCCATCACTGTGTGGAACTGGTGCTTCCTGAAGGCATTATTTAATCTAGGTTAATGACTGGGGTAACATATTCTGGATGGAATGGAGTAGGTGGTGTCCTCAGGAGAGAAGGGGAAGGTTGATTCATAGGAAGCTCTTAGTAGAAAAACTCTCCATAGGAAACTGTTTGTGCAGAAGAGAAAATCCCTGCTCCTCGATGGAGGGAGGAAGAGGAGCTGTTATCATGTCTCTGGTGCCTTATCAAGTGAGATTAAAGCATAGCTGAACATTCACAGGGAGTCCAGATTTCCAATTCACTTAGCCAGGGTTTTTTGGGTCCTTTCTGAAGTAATGACCAAATTATATATTTATATGCTTGAAAGTCTTGCTCTGCCTTCCAATGGAGCAGATTCCCACAGCCCCAATGCAGGGCAGATAAATCCCAAATGTGGAGCTGCTCAGCAGTGCACTGTGGCATGAAACTGATGGAAGATGTGAATGCACTTCTTCACTCAGCACTATGACTTATAATTCAGGAGGGAACAATGAGCTCATGAGGACTGCCTGTTTCACCTTCTCTCCCACTCCTCATGGGTATAGAGATGGGTAGGAGAGTCACACTGCTGCCAAAAGCATTGGCCAGAGGAGAACTGACAGGCTAGCAGCTCATTATTACTCATCCTGGTGGCTGTTCCACAGGCAGTGATTTAACATTGCACTTTCCACTAAGTGCTCTGATAAATAAGTTCTAATTCCTTTAGAGCATTTTGCAGCTCAAGTTTGAAGCAGTGAGATGACAGGAAAATTTGAGGCTTCACAGAGGAGTATTTGGGTCAGAACCTTGGCTGGTGCAAGTCCTCCTGGCTGTGGGATTTCCTCATCCCTTTTCAGAACCAAAAGATGCTGGTAAGCATCTTTTTGAAGTGCAGATGTCTTGGGAAAGCAGAAATACACAGAATTTTATTTAAATGATAGTAATAAAAGGAAAACAACTTTAGGAAATATATGTAAACCATCCCTAATCACAACCAGGATATCAACTTTGCTAGAGAGAGGCTGAGCATGTGTCTAATCTGGGCTTGGGCGAGGAACAGAAGAAATGTAGAAGGAATCAGTTTTTACTATGTTATGCTGAGCCTCCCACTGACAGACACAAGCCAGCTGTCAGTGTCAGTGCTTAAGGCATAACTTGACCAAACTGCCCTCAGCTTTGGGACCAAGATCAATCGGGACACATGCATGGCTCCAGAAACTTCATCCTCTTGGAGACAAGAAGAAAATGAGGATGGCATTGGTGGCAAGGTGTGCGTAAATAATTGAATGTCCTGAACAGCAATGTGCTTGCAGAAACAGCTGTTGGAATTCTTCCAGAAGAGTATTCTGATTCTTCTCCCTTTGGTGCCACCTCCTTCAAAGGCAAGGTCACATTACAGCTTCTAGCTCTGGACCTTCTGGCCTGACAGTCTCTGGTCAGCTTCTTCATCATCTCATGCAACAATACGACCCAGTGAATGCAGGATGCTGGTCTCATTGACTCTTTCCTTTCTTGTTCCTCCTCATTTCAAGCCTTTCCAATCTTCAGAAAGAGCAGATTGGAAAGAAAGCCCATAAATTGTGACTGCTTTAGCTAATAGGGTCTCCAGAATATGCCAGAGCACCACATTTCTGAGATATGCCAGCAAAGTGGCAGTACCCAAAGCACCCAGATTGCTGTAAACCTGAGGCATTCAGCATATACCATGGATTGGAAACAAGATTTGGTCAAAAAGTCTTCAAATTGCAGTACAGTGTCAGAGCAACAGAAAGAGCAAGAAGCTTGTTCTGAAAGCAGGGGTCTAGTTCAGATATATTCTACATGGCTATAGGCACTCACACATATATAAATGTTGAGATCAGCACCGGATGGTGTTTTTTATTTAGTTTCACGCTTTGTTAACTTCTCTAAATTATGTGGAACGTTTTTTTTTTTTAATACCCAAACTTCTGCCTGTTCCCAATTACCAAAATAAAAAATAAAAGGAAAATAGAGCTGAGTCTGTGGAGCAAGCTGGCACCACTATGAAGCAGATTCCAACTACACAATGCATCCTCCTTGCAGGAGCCATCAGAGGCAAGTTGGGGGCTGGAGAGATGGGGGAGTTAAGGCACATGGTGGTAGGCAGCAGGGAAGACACTGACAGAGACAGAAAAAGGTCTTGAGCATTTGTAAAGCCCTGAAGGAAGTGTCAGAAAAATTTTGATGATACTCATCCCTGCCTTCTGGTTTGGGTACTTGGAAGATTTATATTAAATTGGGAAAAAAATATACAGAAAGAAAATCTACAGTGCTCCTTTTGCGTCGTCTGCTAAATGTTAATAGATACAAACCAAAGCCTGGGACTCTGTGAGAGGCTCACCTCTAACAGGACAACTGCAGCTAACAAGAACCTTGGATGACTCTGGACGTGTGGTTTGTTCTGCTATTAGGTCTTTATTCAGTGATCAAGGTTGCTTTTTTAGTATGACAATTGAAGATGGGTTTTATTCAATTATTGCATTAGTGGGAGTCTGAAGCAGGCTCATGATCGCCAGGGTTATTGCTGTATGAGTTAATGTTCACACCCCTTTTGGGTGTCCCAGAGGAGTGCTGCAGGCTTACGGCCAAATTTTATTTTGACTTGGATCCCAGTGTGCAAGCCAACTGTTTCTGCATTTCATTTCTGTCATATCCTGTACATTAAAACACCATTAATTCAAACCTTTTGTTTCTAAGAACAACTGTGCTGTAAAACAGCAATAAAAAGCTGCCAAAGTTCTCTTAAACCAGTGTAATATCATGTTCATTCATGCAAACTGGGACGTAAAAATAAAAAATACAAACACACTTTTGTCAAAAGCATACTACTAACATTATTTCTTTCCTCCTCAGCTTTCTGAGATGATAAGGGGATCGGTCCAAGAGCAGGTTTCTCCCCATAACTGTGGGCTTACCCAGGACCTTTCTCCCATTTTTACCATAAAATAAAGAACAAACTGTTGAAAGATTTTCATGTGCTGTTGTGAAATGCGTTAACTTCAGATCTGTGATGTAAGTTGCTTGATACTACTTGCACCGGTGTTGCGTTGGTGACTTAAGGTCTTGCTTCTCAATACTTACTTGACACAGCAGGCTGGGTTGGGTGAGACCCAACACGTGATCACACTGAACTGAGACCTTCAGAGACACAACCCATGGCCACAGCAAGGAGCCAGCAATCAGAAATCCATCCATGAGCCCAACAGCTTCCCCATCACCATGTGGATCCTGTTACTTTTATCTGACACTGTGCTTGTCCTTGGGTTTAATTAGCTCGTGCCTGCAAGGCGGAAAAGGCAGTGATGAATTCTTTCTGAAAACCTGTGAGTTGAGTGGGGATTTGTACCAGGCTTACTCCTCTTTTCCTTGCTGCTCTGCTGTATGCCTGTGGCACAGCCTCATGCAGCACCTGCTGCTTCTCCTGGGTGTGGGGCCATGTGTGCAGCCAGTGTTGGGCAGGGAGCAGAGCATTGCTGGTCTCTGTGTTCTTGGAGACAGAGGGAACAGCCACCATGGCCACCTTCCTGTCTCAAATGCAATATCTGAGATGAGAAGTGCACAGAGCTGTTGTACCCAATGTCATGTAGGGGTGTTGCCAGCTTGTGCATGGCACTAGTAATTATTCCTCTGGGCCTGATAATCTTCTCTTGATTTTTTCCTGAAAGGGTCTTAGCTTCCTTGGATTTTTGATCAAACTGAAAGTCTTAAACAGCATGATATGCCTGCTTCTTGCACCCAAGAAGGATCTGTTCCTTTGCTTCCTTGGGTGAGCCAAGTCTATAACTTCTATCCTTGTTTGCATTGTTCATGTGGGATAATGATGACAGCCAGGAGTCAGGATGGCATCAAACTCACTTCCCTGAAACACGAGGGCTGTAGCTGAGCACCAAGCTGCCCCACAGGTGTCCTCCATCCCTCAAGCAATGACCTCTTCCCACCACAGGTAAGAGAGCCCTGGGGCTGTTCATGTGCTGCCATCAGCTGTGGTGCATGGCAAATGTTTCTTTCACTTCCCTTGTTTTTCTCAAGCTGGGGCCTTTTAGCATTCTGAACTGAATACTTATAAGGCAAGGAGATTTTAGAATCTGGAAGGAGGAACTGGGAAATATTCCTGCAATGGAACTGGGATGGCATCTCTGGGAGCCATGAGGTCACAGGCAGAGCATCAACCCTCTCTCAAGTCTAGTTTTGTAGGTGCGCTGAAGAAAGTTTGGAGGTTTTAACAAAAAAGTAGACAGGAAAGCATCGAGAGTACATGACTCAACCAGTGCCCTGAGTTCAACCTGCCACTACCAACTAGGAACAAACAGGTTGGGCTCCTTCATCATATATTCTCTGTCTTTGGTTTTGGGGCTGGCCAGGGAATGTTTTCAGTGGAACTAAAACCACTTTAAATCCAAGCCCCACGTTGCTCAAAGTCACCTCCGAAAGAAAGAAAGAGGAAAAAAAATAAATCCAATACCACCAGGAGAGAGAGAGATCTTTTCCCAGGACACAAATTCAAAATATACCAGATGAATTTATGAACTGGTGGTTAAACCGGTGCTCATGGAGTCCAAGATACGCCATGAAACAAGCTGCAATGCATAAATGAGCTGTGTTTTGGGGAGGATATTTTGCCCCCTTTTTGCTCTAACATTGTTTCTAAAATTTCCCAAATCACATCCTGATCGTTCTCTCTCCTCTCCCTGGCTTAAAAGCCTTGTTTTGGCTCTTGCTGCAAGGAATAATGTAACGAAGAAGGAGAGGGAAAAAGAATCTCCGTCAGCTGCTAAACATATAAACCTGCAGATTTATTTAGTAGTAATAATCCCTGAAGGAGAAACTTATTCAGTACTTCATCATCGGCGAAACTGCCCACATCTGTTCAGAGACAGCAACAGGCAGTCGGCAGCATGTGCCAGCAGCAGCACAGAGGGAACCAACCTGTTATGTTGCTCTCCTCCTGTTTGAGCCCCCTGTGCTCACCTGGACTATCAGTGCTATTTATGGTGGTTTTTCTCCTTTGTGGAAATGCTGTTGTCCTCTTTCCAGGTTCAGTCAGTGAGCTCCTCTTTGGGAAGTACCCCAAGGCAGAGCCAGAAGCTCTGGCTGAAGCCCTCTCCATGCCATGTGCCCTATTCAGGGTCTGCTGCACCATGCCATGCATTTTGGGATCCATGCAGGATGGATTGCAGCTTCCTGGGCTCCTTCATTCTTCCTGTTTGCACTTGGCCAGTGACGTGGGAGTGCTGGGGATGCAGAGTTCCTTGGCTCCTCCAGTTTAGAGGGAAGTGACCTTTTCTTGGGCATGAGCCACTTCCAGATTTCAAGCAGGGATGTGAATGCAACTGGATGAATGCAACTGGTGCACGTGCAGAGTATGGGCTGTGGGCCATGACTGCTGAGAGCGGGATGGGGGCCGCTGGCCTCTGGGATTAGAGTTAATGAGAGTTCTGAATTGCTCAACAGAAATTAAGGAGTGACCAGACAGGAGTGAGTATGGCTTGCAGAGCTGGACCTTCATGTCTTGTCTCCACCTCCAAGAGCTGCAGAAGGAGACAAAGTTCCAGGAGATGATGTACTGTCCCAAGCAGGATGCACTGCCCCATGCCACCCCAGGATTCAGTGCACTCCAACTCTTTCCAACATGTATCGCTTATTACAGAGGAATTCCCGGCCAAGCTGCCCATTGTGGCGCAGGGAGCAGTCCTTCAGAATGGCAGAAATATGAGATATGGCACTGAGATTTGGCACAAGGAGTCCTCAGCAGGGGGAGAGGAGGAAGGACACTGCTTTTGGACTGGGATCAAGCACTCACACATAGACACATTCTTCACTCAGGGCTCAGATCAGACTCAGGAGCCACAGAAGGGCTGGAGATGCTGGTTGTCCTGAAGCTCCTGGTGGATCTCTGGCATCAGAAAAAGGCAAAGTTCAGCCTGTAAGCTGCAGCAGACCAGCCCTGGAGTTAGGGAGTTGCTGCTTTACCTCTGCAGCTCAAGGGTGCTGCTCCCATCTTCTGAGCAGCTGGAGCCAAGAACATTCCTGGTTTGTCCTTTGGTTTCCAAAGCTGTGGCTGTCACAGCCTTCTACGCTGCTGCAGTGTTATCTAAAATGAGGGCCATGTCCAAATGATACGCGTTATCCTGCAGAGCTGAGTTAGGCTATTTCCAGTGCGTCATTCATGGTGATTTTGTTTCCTCTAAAGTTTTAATTTCTTCATCGACACATGCAGAGAAATAGTTTAGAATTGCTCTAATCCCAATTGCATTCAAGCTGAGTTCCTTTTGGCTTGCAATCTAATTTTGTTTTCATTGGAAAAATGGATCCTGTTTATTTAATTTTCCTCACTGAAAACAAAATATGTGGGTGGAGGAAATGGGACAGATTGGAAAATACTTCGACTGATAAAAACAATCATTTCGACATTATAGGCTTTTATATCTGCAACAGAAGCCATAAGAAAGTCATTACCGAAGAGTTACTGCAGATATCTGCAACTCCAAGCATAGGTGGAAATGCTGATAAAGTGCTGATACTCTGTGCTAGCTGCTGGAAGAGGGAGACTGCATGCTGGATTTTAATAGGCACCAGGGAAACTGCAGGTTGATTAAATGGATGTGTTGATATATGCTCTACAGCTGGTGGGAAAACATGCTTCACCCGACTGCAGAAAAGCTTCACCCCAAACTCAAAAGTCCTGATCTATTTTCTGAAAAATACAAATCAGAAAGGATGGAATTTTCAAATTCAGAGATATATATTTTAAAAATATATATTTTGGCCTTAGATGGTGGATTCCTTTGCTATAGGTTGTGCTCAAAGGGCTGCATCTTATGGATGGCATCTGGGACTGCTGTTGGGATCTGCTGCGTGGTGCCAGCTGCCTGGCAAGGGCCTCATCAAGGGAGGCTTGGGAAGCTGTGGCTTGGGAAGATATCCTGACTCTTCACCTCCAAGCTGGGATGAGTTCCTTCTTCCTAACGACTTACCCACATCTCAGGTTCAGGGAATTCTTGTGTGAGTCATAGTCTGCCGAAGAGTTTTTCCCTCTCTCCCCAGATACTAATATTTTGAACAAGTCTCACTCTTTATTATCATGGAGATATAAGGCAAATATCCCACAAGGACAGGGGTAGGTCTGAACTGCATGTCAGAAACTTTGCTGTTAAGATTACATGTGATGTGTGACCAGACTGTTTGGATCTGCGGTCGGGCCCCAGAAGATGTGTGTGGTGACTGACCACATCCCCTCCGGAAGGGGAATGTTTGAGTTCATTGTGTCAGTGAAGTGCCGGGGTTTGATCATGGCGTGGATGTAGTGGAGGTGGGAGAGGGGAAAGGGGCTACCGGGGCCGCGCTCTGCCCCGCACACCCAACCGCAGGGAGCAGCTCATTTGTCCAGGACACACCGGACTCCGCCGTATGGTGGATGCATCATATTTCTGTCTGCGATTTCCTGCACGGAAAAATGAGAGCCAAGAGCAACTGCTCCTACATCCCTTGGGGTGGTCCTAAGCTAGGGCTGAGGCTACAGATGTGCTCGCGCCTCCCCATCGCCGTCCCCTCCCAGATGGCAGAGCACCACGTTTCGGAGGCTGCTCGGCCACGTATCCACTTTCTTTGGAAATGAGTCAGGAGCAGTTTCTGGTTTGTTTGTTATCTTGAGTTCATCAGATATCTCTCTGGTGGCGCTTGTCTCAGCTGCCAGGGCATATGTAGGCAGATACCATTGGATCGGGTTGTGCCAGGAACCTGACAATACTGTCCTCCACCAAATTGCATCCAACAGAACACCTACATGCTCAAAGCTAGCGAGAAGCTCTTGTCAGGAAGCCTATGGTAGTTCACAGATTTCTGGAAAGATTTGCAAGCCCTTGATTTGGTGACCCAACACTGCTGTGGCAGCTCCTGGGAAAGCTGCAAGCTCCATCAGCAGTGCTGAAACCTTTATTCGTGGTGTTTACATGATGATGGTTTCATGTTCACTGTTTTTTAAGTTGCAGCTTGATGGGGGCACTCCTACAGAGGTGTTTCTTTTGCAGAAACTTATTCCTTCCTCAGGTCTTGTACAAACTATTCTTGGAGAAGAATTGGCTTTTGTTGCATAATGTGTGTTTGCATAAGAGTTAGTGCACTGCTGCTGTTAATGGCGGTGGTAATAACTGTGTCTGCTCCAGAGACAGCAGCTGCTCAGCTGGGATAGCAAGGTAAGCAGCCTCAGGCAGATGCCAGTGGTGCAGCTGTCCTTACTGCTATCCTTGGATAGTTGGATTACAGCTAAACTGCTTTGCTACATGCCACAGAGATGCTCTCTAACATAACTTGGAGGATGCTACCAAATATCCAGCTTGTCTAATTGTAATGTGATGTTTCAATTGCTGCACGCCCTGCACTGTTTTGCATTCAGCCATGTAAAACGCTCCCAGGTTCCAGTTCTTACAGATTTATGAGGTTGCTCACATTTTGTTGCTGGCGTGCTCTTTCTCCCCACTGGTGCAGCGGAAGCCACTTAAAACTTGAACCGAAACAACTGTAACATGTGGAAGGTTAACTCCCACCATCACATATTGCTGTGTGGGGAGATGGGGGTGGCTTCTCTTTCGAATAAACTGTGTATTTTTATTAAAAATTGTGATACCTTGCCTGCGTTTTATTATTGACAGTGTAGCTGACTGTCAAGAGGCCAATTGGTAGAGCATGGATGGGTCAAGGAGCAAAAGCAGGCCTGGAACAACCTCTTTGGTTTGCCTTGTATCCCCAGTTGGTGTTTTGATTGGAGATAAGGAGCACCCTTTCCAAGGATGAACAGGGCAATGTGTCCCAGACTCAGTAATGCAAAAAGTGGAGTGCAGTGGAAATCCCCTCCAAAACTACATGCAAGTCACTTTAACCTGTAATTCTGTAGAATAAGTGCTAGTTAAAATGTTTCTCCCTGTCACTGGGGCAATGCCAGCTTCTCTGGATACTGTGCCACTTCATTGCAAACTGTGGGACCCTAATTCTGTCATTTAAATAGTGACTTAGCTCTTTGGGAACCCTAAAATAATGAATAACCCAACATCTCAGTCTCCTGTACATGATCATGACCCTCCCAATAGTACAACTGTACCTCAGGACCAAATTAACCTTCGCACCAATTCTCAGACAGAAAATAGGCACTGAAATGCAGGGTAAAAGGAGTCATTTTGGTGGCTGGGATCCCTCAGCATAGAAACCTATTGAGAGCAGGACATAGCCAGACTCCAATCAGCTCTCAGGGGCTCCAGGATTTCCAAGCATGTGCTCTCTGTGGTTTGCCATCAGCACTGGGGCAGGGAAATCTGGGCTGTGGCTGCAGCTTTCAAAGGGCAATTGTGTGGGGTGAGGTCTGCAGCGGTGCCATGGGGTAGGAAGGAGTCATCCATGGAGAAGCCCAGCTATGAGTTCCCTGCTGGAGCCACATGGCTCCATTGGCTTTTCACACCTAATTAAAAAGGAGAATTTACCAGGCTCATGGTTCCCTTTGGTGGGATCATGGTACCAATCAGCAAACAGCGTCACTGTATTCAGGCTGTCGTTACTTTTGGGGCCCAGGGTCAGATGGAAAAAAAAAGCACTTGAAGAAACTGTCTGTCTAGAGAAATATCCTCCCTGAAGAATTTCATTGTCCAAGTTAATGGTCCAATAAAATCCTAAAGTCTGGGCCCTTGGCTTTGCAGCGTGTTGTTACAGTGCGCCGCGATCTGCCTCGGATGGATGTGAAAGTGCAGTCTGTTGGACATGGTTTGATGCCCATGGTGCTGAGGGTGGCTGTGCTGGATAAGGCAGTGGGCACACAGCTGTGTACCAAATTTGGGGTTTCTGTCTGCAAAATGGTGCCTCCCACAGGCCTATCTACAGCACTTTGTCAACTGCACTGAGCCCATGGAACCTGGATAAGTGATGATTGATACAAGGGAGCTCACTGCAGATTGACACTGCCTGCGGGTTTGCTGGGGGATCCCTGCTCTGTGTATTACCTGTAATATGATTTTGAAAAACTAAACTAAAGACCCTGCTGCAAATTCTGACTCATTCTGCTTTCCCATTCTTCTTGGCCTGCAACACTCACCAATAAATGCTACGGAGTGTACCAAAAAAGATGATTTGTGTGAGCATGTTCTATTAGCATAGAATGGACCATTTTATACTTGGCTACTTTTTGCTTACTAAGTTGGAGAACTGCAAAATGCAAAAGAAAACACACAGCTCTCACCTCAGGAAGATTTAATTCTCGGTCAAAAGCCACAGTTTATGTCACAAAACTCTTGGGAACAATAGCTGACGCATAGAGCTGAACAGATACCTTGGAAATCATGATAGAAGGGACTTGCATAGAAATTCACAGTTGAGGAAATCCATTTTTTTTTTTAGATGGAAAGCAGTTCTTTAAAAGAGTTGGATCCAATAGGAGAGACATGGATTCCTGGGGGAGAGGATGGAAACTGCTTTATTTTTTATTTTTTTTTTCTGTTGCAGGATCACATTACTGGTGGAAAAAATGACCTGCAGAGACTGATTTCCTTCTTTTTGTCACTGACCATCTGCCAAGCCCTGATTCTTTCTGGATATTAAGAGGAGGGCTCAAAATACACATACTTAAAGCCCACCTCTTCAAACCAAGCCTTCTGCCCTGTCCCATCTCCTACAAAACCCCACATTCGTGCATCCTAAAACGTTAACCCCTTCTGTTCCAGAACAGGCTCCCCAGTCAATCCTCTCTCCAGGCAGTGCACCTTTTACCCCTTCTCTCTCATCTTGTAAGGCACCAAGGCCCAAACCACTCTTGCCTCTTTGCTACCACAATAGCTTCTGCACTCCAGGCCAATCTCAGCAGGGTTTCTTCTGTCTTGCCATATGGTACTTACAACATCATTTCACAGTGTCTCAAGCCATGCTAAAGGTCGTGAGAGGCCAGGAGTTATTGCTTTGCATTTAAATAGCTCCAGCGTGAAGCATGTTGGTAGGGCAGAATCCAAGTCAGGTCCTGTCTGCCTTTCTCTGCTCTTCTCTTTGCCCTTCTCAGGACCAGATTCACTCCTTCTCAGGAGTGAACCTCAGCTGAGGTTTCTTCTTGTCACTGTTTGATTAAAATGAACTTGGAGGAGAATTCCTCTCAGCAACCACCTGGAATGTGTGGAGGAGGAGGTTGGATTTCAGGTTTGGTTTCTTTTTGGTTTTGTTTTTTTTTACAAAGTCTTAGCTGGGTTTAGGTTTGGAAACCTCACACTCAAATGAAAGATTGGTGACTGAGATAAAGGAGATCTAAGATCCAAGTCAACCTGCTTTTGCTTTTGCAAGCCCCAAACCATCTTGGTTTGCCCTTCATAGAAATGAAGGAGGAAACCCCCCAACCTTTTATCTGACCCCTCCTCAACATTCTTTTGATGCCAGAGATAAAATGGAACCCAGATTCATACAAAGTCCTGAGGGAAGAAGGGGCCTCATAAGAAGAGGTTCTGGCCCTGCTAACCACCCTGGGTGGATGAGACCCAGCACAGCTTGGCAACCCGAATTCTTAAGTCATTGATCCCGAGAAAGGCAATAAATCATGTTTGACAGCATAAGAAAAAACAGTTTGACCTTGTGCCTGATCTTGGTCACTGAGTTCAGCACTGAGGCAGCTGTAGACCTCAATGAACATAAAAATGGCATCTCGGAGCCCATGGCCAACTAGAAAGTGTGCAGAAAACACCCTCCACACAGTAATTATATGGGGAACATGGAAATGTCTGTCCTGGATGGTGGCCATCCCTTCCAGACCAGTTGTTAGCTTGAGTTGTTAAAAAGATGTAAAAACAGACACAGAGAAACTGAGAGAATGGAACAGAATAGATGAAAGCGTGAATCCAGAACAGAGCCATTTCATTAAGAAAATGGGGCTATGGCCAGAAACACTTTGCAGTTGAAAAGAAAAGCATTTCTGTGCACAGCAGGCTGCAGTATCACAAGATGCAGATAATGATGAGCCAGTCCCTATGGGGAATGTGCTGTGACACCAGCTTAGCACCCACCTATGAGTAAATCCTCCTCTAGCCAGGCCTTGTCCCAGGCTGCAGGAAGCCAAACCCCCAGATGCAAAGTCCGAGCTTTCTGGATGCAGAGAGAAGCTGAGAAGAGAGATTTATCTGTCCCATTTTGGGAACCCATATGGCATCCAACTGGTTTCATTGGGAACAGAAGAGCAGCATCTCCCCACCAGAGATGTTTATCCTTTCTCCCACCACCTCGCACACTTCACATCAGCCAGGTCAGGCTTTGGAAGTTCTCAGAAGCTTTGAAAGCTGCACACAGTTTAGAAATGATCCTCACCAGGCCAAAAAGCTTGCAGCCCTCCAGGTCAAACCCTTTTAAGATCTCTTTTACTGCGACTTTACCAAATCCTTTCTAAAAAGCAGCTCTCCTCCTGAAGATTGCACCTTTGAAATGACAGCTACCTACAAAGTTTTAACACAGTAGTTCAAAGTGTTGGAAAAGACACTTTTACATTTTGCAGAGAACAGCAGGTTTTAATCTATTGTGATTTTTTTTTTCTTTTTTCTTTTTTCTTTTTTTTTTTTCTCCTCAGCATGTTTTGAGTCTGTTACATGAGTGTTATCTGTCCAGTTTCCAGGTTTCTGTAATCCACTGGGGCCTGTGTAAATCTCAGGATTTCCTCTGCAGACTCGGCTCATGTTCCACAGCTGTGCTTGAGCACATGTGTGAGGAAATTAGAAATGAAATCAGCTGATCCAGTGTGGATTAGGGCAAGGAGAGAGATCCGAGCTTGGCGGGTCGGTGCCACCCCCGGGGAACATGCCCTTGGTTGGTGCTGAGATCCTGATTGCGATGTGGGGCTTTTGCATCCCATGGTCAATGCTGAGCTCTGCATGGAAGTTGGGGCTTTTGCATCTTGGGGTGATCCTCCGCATCTCTTGAGGAAAACAGTACATTTTGCATCACTGTGTGCACAACAGAGAGCTGCCAAGAGGTCCTGGCTCAGAGAAAACCATAGGTGAGTGAGGGCAGGGTAGAGGTGACAGCCCATATTTCACAAAGCTTTGCTCCGTCTCACCCAACCAGCCTCAGTCTGCCCTGGCACTCTTGCTGTCTGCCAACACCCCATCTGCCCGCAGCAATGCCCGCAGCACCACAGAGCTCACCACCTGCTCCAAAATTCTCTGCACATCTCCATGCCAGCTCACAGCATAGCTCACCCAGGTGGGCTCCCACACGGAGCCAGGCAGGGGGTTTCATGCGATGCCCCATGTGCCGCTCATAGAATGCGGGGCCGTATCAAAGCACAGCAGCAGCGTGGGCTCATGGTGCCATCTGAGGGTGAAACAAGCCCCGGGGCTCCCTCAACTCAGGGCTGGCCCCCTGCCCAGCACCGCATCCCACTTCAGAAAGCTTCACCCCACATGGTAACTTCTTGCCCATGTGATGGGTTTGCTGTGAAATCCCTGAGCCAAGTGAGAGCTTGTCGTGTGGTGCTGCTGAGCCAGACCTTCTCACTGCTTAGTGATTCTGCTCCTCCTGGTGAGATCTGTGGCATCACAAGGAGCAGATTCCAGCTGCTGGACCATTTACCTCTCCTGTTAGATCTTGTGTTCTGTTGTCAGACCTTCCCAAAGATGGGTGCAGAGGAAAAGGGAGAGATAATGATATCTCCTACAAATGAAGCTAATTGCAGCACTGAGCACAGGTGAAATGGTGCTCTGAGAAACTGTAGACAGACACGGGTGAGTCCTGCAGTGCACTTGCCCAGGGCAGCCTCATGCTTTGTAAATGGAAATGCCCTTATATTGAATAAAGCTACTTACCTGGATGGCAGTGCACGCCGCTCATCAGCGCCCACGTGATTACAAACATCCATTTATCTTTAAGACCTTCTCATGTGGAAACAGCAACTGGGGTTGCTTAAAGCGTCTGTGCAAAGTTTAAAGTCTTTAAAGACTTTTCAAGGGGCAAACTTTGCATTCCATGGTCTGGCAACCGTCTGCTCCATTCCTGGAACTGCAGACAAAAGGTAATGAGGCTCAGTGAGCGAGTTCCCCGTGATGCCTAACGAAATGCATGGCTGTGACACACATGTGGCTGGAAAACCCCATTCCTTTTCCTTTTAAAGTAGTTGAAGGAACACGAGAACGGGAATCTAGCCCAGGTTTCCTGCACATTCAAGCAGCATTTCTCCCTCTAGGCCACAAGCTTATGCGGAGGGAAGCAGAACAAAGGTAAAACACAACAGTTATGAACTGAGATGAACTTCCAGCCAGAGCTGGTGAAGGCTCCAGCTTTCCAGGGCTCTGTGGTGCTGTGGCCGTGGGTCCGGACACTGCAGGGTATTCAGTGAGCACATGCAATCACTTTAACGGTTAATAAATTAATAACCTAGTTAATAAAAACTTGCCCCAAGGGTGGGCTCCCATGCCAGGTTTGGAGAGGGCAGTGGATCAGGTCCTGCAGACCCTGGGAGACTACTTCAGAAATGCAGCCATATCTCATGGGGCTGGAAACTGGCTGCCAAAAGTCATCTTTGTGCTATCACCTGGGATCTGGGGTGCAAGGCCCCTCAAGGCAGAAATGTTTGGTTTCTCACTGAGCAAATCCAGCAGTTCGATGCCAATCATGTCACTGTTTTGCAGAAAGTAGCATTTTGAAGAAAACAGGGCTGGACTTAATCCTGTACCCAGTGCTCCCATTAGGGTGGAGGACTCCCCAAAGGCATTTCTATGATCTTGGTAAGAAACAGCTCAGCACCAGAACTAGTAAAACTTGGTTTCCTATGCTGATTTCTTACTCTTCTGAGGCTCTGATATCTAAGACATAATTTTTCTTCCTGATGAAGCTCCTCTGAGTCTGTCACTGACGTGATGTTCTGGTATCTGATGTTGCAGGCTTTTCCCAAATGTTGTGATGTTACTCAAGGAAGTCAGACAGGAGTTTGGGAGGGTGAAGGGCTCAACAGAGTGAGCTGAATGATCTGGAAGCAGTGCTGCTTAACAGAAGTGTTCAGCAAACAACTGCAGCATAGAAATGAGACAGGTGCTTCTGTCACTTTGCATTGTAAGATCCAGGATGCTGGCCTGAGAGAAATGAAAATGCACAGGTGATTTCTTAAGTGTATAAAGGCAGAGTTAAGAATGCATATAGGAAGGGAATAGCATCTTCGTAACACAGGACTGTATCCACACTGGAGGCAGCCTATAGCAAGGTTTCTGCTCTATGGACCAGGCAAATCTGGCTGGGTTGCAGAGCCAGAACTGAGCTTCATCTGTACCCGCTGTTGAAATATAGAGCAAGGAGCTGGAAAGTCAGTCAGGTGCACTGCTAGATGGTCTCACCACCTGCAAAGCTAGGGCATGGCCATGGCACCAGTGAAATGTGGCTTGGCAGCCCAACTGCCCCACGGGAAGAAAAACCCTCTTGGAGCTTCAGAAGACTTCAGTGGGTTAGCCAAACCCATCCTGGCAGCCACAGGAAAGGTTTGGATGGATTTAAGAGTTTTCTCCACCTGTTGCATTGTTGTTTGGCTCTTTGGCCCTGGAGAGTTCACATGCTGAGATTTATTGGATTTCGGTGGTTTGCACACAGCTTCAATCCAAAGCAGTCCCTGGACACCTGGAGGGGGCTGAGAGTGCACAGCCCCTAATGTAATTTATCCTTCCACCCCAGCACCGTGGGAGGCCCCATCCCCCTCCCCATGCACCCACACTCCAGCAGCTCCTGCCTCCAGCGCGTCACTGCTCGTGTTCTGCATCCTGAAGTCCCAGGTCTTCTGTGACTCAGTGGACGCTGATTCTCTCAAACCACCCAGAGCGCATCCAGATGTCCTCTCTCAGATCCAGCTGTTTCGGGGGAGGCCATTGGAACCACCAGCTGCTTGTCACTGCTGTGCTGCCAGCGGGGCCGCTCGGGTCAGCACTCCCTCATCCATCTCTGTCCGAGGAGCCCTGTTAGCACAGAGCTGCTGCTTGCTGTCTTTCTGAGCTTGGCTTACTTCAGGCTGAGCTTGTTCAAGAGGGAACCAACAAACTGGCCAGCTCTGCACTGCAAAGCTGATTCCCTCCATCAGCTCTGCCTGCCATCCTGGGCATCCAAAACACCACTGAATACTGAGCCCATCTTCTTGGTACTTAAAATACCCATGCATTACTCACTACGGTGTATATTTTAGACTGGATATAAGGAAGAAGTTGTTTACAGTAAGGGGGTGTGTAATGGTACAGGGTGTCCTCAGAGGTGGCAGTGCCCCGTCCCTGCAGACACCCACAGTCAGTCTGGATGGGGCTCTGAGCACTGATGGAGCTGTGGGTGTCCCTGCTCAGTGCAGGGAGTGGGACCAGACGGCCTTTAGAGGTCCTTGCCATCTCAAACCATTCTATGATTCCATATTCTGCACATCTCACCCTCTTCCCTTTTTCCCCTCTTAGAAATGCATTTCCATCCCTGGGGAAGTCTGGGCCAGTGGCTGGAGCCCTGATCCTGGGCCAGGAGCCAGCAGCTCCTTACCACTAATCCCATCTCTGCCACTGACATGTTGTGTGGCCCTGGGCAATGCACATATCACCCTGTCTCAGTTTCGCCCCAGTTTGTAAAAATGAGGATAATGATGCTGACTGTTACCTACCTCACTGAGCTGCCTTGAGGATGATTAGATAGTGCTCACACAGTGCTTTGAAAACACTCAAGGTGTAAAAGTCCAGTTATTATGAAAATCAAAACATTTTCATCGCTCCTCGTGAGTGGGAACAGAGCAAATATGTTTCCAAGCAGTTCCCAACAAAGCAGCAGCCACTAAAATGTTATAAAACACAGCAAATGCACTGTGTGTGTGCGTGCGCGTGTGTGTGTACATGTGTGTACAGAACAGCAGTCTGGACTCAGCTTGAATTGATTCATGTGGTTTTTGACTTAGATTATCCAAGCTTACAAGGAACGAGGCTCATATTTCTGCTCCTGATTCCTGGATTTTTTCCCCCTTCTTATTTTCTCTCACTGTTTCTTCCTCAAATGAACTCTTCTGGATCCTTCCTCACTGAGTTATTGGAAGGGCTGGGTGTGCTGGTTTTCATCTTCTAGCCTGAAAATCGTGGCCTACCTCACTTCACTTAAAACCAAAGGCCAAGAGTAGAGGAAAATTGCCCTTTTTTTTTCTTCTTCTTCCTTTTTTTTTTTTTTTTTTGACATGCACAATGTGTTCCCCCGGCAGAAAAACAGCAACACATCTGGACAGTGTTTTACTGGGGCTGCTCAAGAAATTATCAGAACAGCGTCCTTAGCTTCATATTATTATGTGGTACGCATTAAAATATGGTGGTGGGGGTTGAGGGGGGGGGGGAACCCACAAGAACTATTAAAAATCTTAAAGAAGAAAAAAAAAAAGGCAAATTAAAAAAATAATAATAATAATCCAACCTTCTGCTATAAAGAATTTCCATTTGGTCAGAACACAAAACAGCTTTGCCAAAAGCGACACTGTTTAGGAGTCAGCAGTTGCAGGACCTGCTCTGTATTTAATCCCACTTTCTCCATCAGGAGGACAAGGGCTACGGATGGGGACCCAAAATGCAAGAGTCTCCCATCTGGAGACATGCATGGCAGGGCAGTGATGAGATGCTGGGGTGGAACAGAGCGGGGATTCGAAGGGTTTTCAGCTGTTTGAGTTTTTAGCCAGTTGGTGAAAGGTGGATTGTGAGGCCGCTGTGAATGCGCCCGTCTGTCTGCCTCTCCTGCAGTAACTCGGCCAACTTCAGCCCCTTTGGACAGAGACGCCAAGACTGGCAAGATACCGAGCACTTACAGGTCTGCTGAGAATAGACCTTTGGAAGATCTGGGTGATTTCAGAGGCTATTAAACCTCTGAAATTTCTGGGAAATACGTATAATGGCCTTTGAAATTCCTCCGTTGAGAAATGGGGTTTATTGAGCCCCACTCGTGCCATCGCTGTAAAAGGGACCGCAGTGCTCACTTAGTGCTTGCACAGGGATGCACAGGTAGTCTCACTCTGTGACAGTGCATTTGTCTATCCTTGCACTGGGCACTGCAAGCACAAAGGTGCTATTTCACTAGGGAAAAGCATTCTTGAAGAGACCAAATAAACTCCAAATCCAGAGTTAGTAAGTTGCAGTTGTGACAAATATGTTGCTTCCTGCCCTTCCTTTCCATACATTTCTTGATGAGCTGCATTTGGCAGGTTAGAAAGCACCTGAAATCCTTTATTGGCGTCTTCTGAGGGGATATAAACCACTGCTGGGAACCAATAGAAAGCAGGTTACTAAAAGCCATGGTGACAGCTGCATACCAAAAGCAGACTAATAGCAGAGAGACAAAGGAATGGTAGAATAATCTGTAGCGAAATAAAGATTTTAATAGCAAAACCAAGTCTTCGGAGAGTGAACATGATCCAAAGCAAACCATACCTTTATACACGGGGATCTGGGAGAAGGAGAAAAAAAAGCCATCTTATTTTTTCCCCCCTAAAACAAATTACTCCTCACGGAGCAGTTTCATATGTGCTGCTAAATTATTAAACTCTTTCTCTGGGGAAAAGAGATAAAATAAACATCCATGATTCCATTTTTTCCATAACCGAAGTAGGCTTGGGTGAGTGGAAAAGCAGGCTGGCCAAGAGTAACCGAAATAAAATCATCAGATGCTTGGTGATGCTGGGAAGATGTAGAGACTTAAATAAATCAACAGCTTAAAACTGATAGAACCACAGTAGAATCATCAATGTGATGCAGTGGGCTCATGGTGCTGAGTTTTCCTGTTGGTGTCTGTGGCTGGAGGAAGCGGCGTGCAGCACGTTTGATGTAGGAGGTGAAAAATGTGTATGCGTCTGATTGAGGCTAGAAGGAACAAAAAGAAGGAAATAAGCAGTAACTGATCCGGGATTATGTCACACGGTGAAGGGTATGGGCTGGAGTGTGTTGGGTTGTGCACATGAGAAGTAATTGTTGAGAAAGGCTGAGGAGCATTGGTGTGAGTGTGGAGCCAGCACAGATGCGATGGGGAGCAGAGTGGGATGGTCTCCTCGTGCTGAGCAGCAAAACCAAGGGCTGGGGGAAAACCAAAAGGTAAGGGAGCTATGACATACCCTTGTGCCTTCTCACCCTTGTTCAAGTTTAGACTAAGTCATCACTGACTTCACCTGGAATCAAATCTGGGTCTCCCCATGCAACACTAGAGCAGACATACAGGTCAGGGCACAGGGCTGGTATTAGTTCTTGCTGTAGCTTGAAAGCTGCCTGCACCTGCTCTGGCTCTGCAAAGCATCACTGTGCACCAGAGGTCAAACAGAAAGGACAAATTCTTCCCTTTGTTCATCACTTCTCTGCTGTGTGCACCGGAGATCTCCTAACCCCAAGCTCCTCTGGGTTGTATGCTGGGTTTGGGAGGGCTGAAGGTATCAGACACTCCCTGGTTTCCCAGTGACTTTGGAGTGTGTAAGTGCACAGAGCTTTGGAGAAGCCTTTCTTGTCAGAGCCTGTCCTCAAAGTAATGTCATACATTCAAAGTATCACAGTTGTTGCGATTTCAGCTAATGAATTCAAACAGCTCCTATAGAGGAAACCTCATCCTCCAGTCTGCAAGAAGAGCTCTTTGCAAGCCCCACACACTTCAGGTTTTCACCATCTCCGTTTTCTTCACAGTGTATTCAGTCCTTTATTGGGTGGTGCATGGTCACCACCGGCACCTTGCACACTTCTGGATAAGATTTCTACCAAATATCTTTTGCCATTTTCCTTTCCCAACAATTTCAGCTGCAAAACAAAATCTCTTTTCACGTGTGCACAAGTACTAGGGCACAGAAAAAGGAAATGCCAAGCGAACAGAACCTTTGAGTTTGAGCAGTATCTTTGGACTCCACAAGTATTACACTTAACAAGTCGGAGGGACTTGATGGAAAAGGAGAACTGACTGCACTTACCAGATTGTGTGGAGGTGAGTGGTGCTGGGATAAAGCAACGTGTTTCAATCTCTGGAATCAATACCATCAGGAAGTAGAAACATTTGCCATGAAGTGAGAAACAACACATGGTTGTTTCATTATATTTACCTAATAAAGTACCATTCTTTCATGTCGTACTGAAAAGAAGAAAAGGTCTCAGGTGGTATTTAATGAAAGAAGGATGCTTGGAAATGTTGTGGCAGTTAAGGAAGAATAGATGAGCAATATTTCCCTTGATTTTTTCATTGTGATACAGCCTGTATTTTCACAAGTAGGAAGTTATCCTTCCCGTGGTGCCTATATTGGAAAGGCAAACAAACATTCTTCATTTCTGAACTATGATTATCTGCTGGGGGGAAAGATTCCTCTTGCATCCTTGTTATACATTCAGACTCAGTATGCAGCATCAATCTGCCATGCCCACTGTAGGAGTGAGCCTGGAGCCCCTCAGTGCTGCTGGGAGTGATGCAGAGGAGTGCTTGCAGAGCTGCACATCCCCCAGCTCTGTGCCCCCACCGTGTCCCCTACCAGCATCCTTTGGGAGGGCGAGAAAGCAGTGCAGAACGCTTGGAGAGTCAGGCTGTTTTCTGAGTTTTGATTGCCACGTGTGTGGGATCTCACAGGAGGAGCGTGGGCAGGGGAATAATAGAAAGAGCACTTCCACCTCCGCAAGGCATTTAGTGAAGGAGTCACCTCCTTCAGAGCTGAAGTCCCACTGCCAAGACTTGAGCTTTTGTAACCACGTGGCACCCACAAGCAACTGCACCCAGGGCTGAGATTGCAGTGGGGTGGGGGCTTGGGGACACAAGAGTGCTGCCAGCCTGATCCTGCACAGAGCTCTGCATTGGGATCCTGGTATCTCATGCTGGTCCAGGAGTGGTGACAGAGCCTGAGCCAGCTGAGGAGCTCTGGTTACATCAGGGCAGGGCAAGCAGGAGGGCTGTCAGACCACGGCTGCTGTTACTTTGTTCAGGAAGGGTTTCAGTACATACTTACAGATTCGTCTTCATTAACATGCTGTTAATAACACACACATGTTGCTCCATGTGGGGAGGGGATGAGCCTGAGCCTGCACTTGTGTCAGCAAAGCTTTGCGTTCCTCAGGTTTGTCCACCTGAAAGCCCTGCCTGTCTCTGCACACCAGAGTGGGAGGCAATGGCAATTCCTTAATTCTCACTGCTCAGAGTGGGTGGGGACAGAAGCGTGGCTAGCACCTGTGCTCTCTTCCACTTCTCATCACACTCCTTCAGTGTCTGACATGAATTCTGACAGCCCGGCACAGCTTAAACTTGCTGGGTGTCCAAGCATCTCCCAGGCTAACAAATCAGCCTCACACAGAACTGCCACTAAGGGTGGACTGTTCTGCAGATGGGCAGGAGGAAAAGAAAGCCCTGACCCATGTCCAAATGACACTTGTTCATGTTCTTCATGATTCCTAGCCTCAGCCCATTGCTAGAAAACCCCGTCAGGGCACGTTGGGGAGGATGAGACAACTGCTGAACAGGAAAAAACAACTTTCATTTTCTCTGCGAGCCTGCAGCTGTCAGCTGAACTGATGCCTACCCTCTCCATAACAACAGCTGGAGTGGCCAAAAATGGCATACCAACAGCAGGCTGCTGGTAATGAACGGCACAACTCCTGGCCGGATCGGTTACAGGCAGCACCTCGCAGATGCCACTTCCGTTAAAGAATAAAAAATGGGGGGGGGGGGAGAAAAACACAGATGGAAAAATTATTTGCCTGACACTGGAAATTCTTTTTGTTACATGAACCCTGACATATGTTACACCATAAAAGGCACGAAGGCAAGAAGGGGGGGAAGGGGAGGGGGGGGGGAAGAAAAGAGAAACTGGAGGAAGAAGAAATTCTCCATGAACTTGCTTTTCACCTGTTGTCTCGGGACGGGGTGTCTGGGGAGCAGTGTCTGCTCTGGTGGGGGCAGGATGGGGCCAGAGCTTCTACTCTGAGCACCCTTTTCCCCAATATATTTACAAAAGAATGGAGGGTTTTATTTTGTAAGGAAGCAGCTTTTTGTTCCCTGGCACATCCAGCAACTACATTATATGTTTTTCTGCAGGAAATTTAGCTCCAGCTCAATTTGGTGTCAAAAAAATAATAATAATAATAAAAAAGAATCTATAGCAGTCACTGTTGGGAACTGGATCGATGCAGTGTTCATTCTGACACAAGAAAATCATCGAACTGTACAATCATAGAATAGCTAAGATTAGAGGGGACCTCAAAGACCACCCTGCCATGGGCAGGTGTGCCACCCTTCAGATCAGGCTGCCCAGGGCCCATCCAGCCTGCTCTTAAATGCCTGCAGAGATGGGACATCCCCAGACACTCTGGACAGCTCTGCTAGCACCTCAATACCCTTAAGTCATCCTCTGGTTGGAGAAGGTGGTAGGAGGAGATGGTGGAGGTGAAGGAGACGTAACAGAAGTCCTTGCTGCAGCTGGTGTGCGAGAGGCACCCATAGGCTGAGGTGCATGGCAGCTGCCCTGTGTGCACCCATTACCTCACGCAGTTTTGGGTGGGGTGTAGTGGGGTGGAGGCAAGAAAGGAGTCCCATCCCTGGTGCGTAGGGATCAAAGATACGGGGAGTGGGTGATGTGGTGCGTTCACATGGAGAAACCATCATTAAAATGTTCCTTCTGCCATTGCTGTGAGGATTTTGATATGATTTGTCAACATTGTGCAGGAAATGTTCACAGCAAACAGTTCTCAGCAGATGCTTTCCAGGTCCAAAGTGCTTGCAAACACTGATTAGTTACAGTACTGCAGCTTATTAATCACTACTGTTTCTCATTGCTATAGCTCATGTCAACATTTCAGTGCTTTGTCTGGTGCTTATTTCCAGCATAATCCACTTAATCAGAGCTGCTCCCTTCCAGCGCTCAGCTCATCCCTGCTCCTCCACCAGTGGCTGCTGTGCAGTGCTGGCAGAGGGATTCAAGCTGCAGCCAGAACCTAACACAGCCACAGTATTGCAGGGTGCAAGTAGCCAAGAATACTCGTGAGACAAATCACCACTGTGTGGGGATGGTGCCCATGGTGGTGAAGCAAGAGTGGATGGTGGCTGGAGAGGAAGGGGAGGAGGAGCTGCTCAAGCCAGCAGGCAATGAGCACAGCTTGAAGCTGCATGGAGCAGCACATGGGGAGAATAGTGACAGCAAGTGGTTGGGTGGTGGCACAAGGACAGAGGGAAGCTGGGCAGCCCATGTTCTTGGAGGCAGGGACAAAGTGCTGGGGCTACACCTGTTAACAGCAGGGGGTCGAGTTGGAGACCAGTTGGAGGCCAGTGTTAAACAGTGACATCAGCCTTCTCTCTTCTACAATGTTCCAAAAGCCTCCTGAAAATTAACAACCATATACAAAACTAATCAGCCATCAGAATCCATACGGCAACCCTGTAATAACAGCACAGCCCTCACTCCTTCCCCCTCTCACCTCTCCCTACATCATTAGCATCTCCACAGGAGCCTGGCATTAATTCATCTCAAACTCCAAACTGGAAGCTTTCTGTGCAGGGGGGTGCAAATAGGCAGTGGGAGGGAAGGAGTAGGTGCAGAGGTAACTTTTGCTTCGAACTTCAGCCTCTCCATTAGTGCTAGCTGGAAGCATTTGCTGGTGGGAGAACATTCCTGGTGACAGGTCCTAAAATAATTGTGGAGGTGACATGAGTGAGCGACACTGATAATGAAAGTGAGTTGGTGGAGCTGGCATAATTTCCTGCAGAGCTCTGCGGTCCCCAAGGATGCTTTTACGCCCCCGCTGGGCCTAATTTAAGAGAAAGTTTGGGAGTTTGACTTAGCCCTGAATCTCGCCGGCTTGCTCGAACTTTTCCCATTACTCTGATAAAAGATAAACATTAACTCTTGGCTGATTTCTATTGAGATTCAGTGTCCAACTGTTGTTCAGCCCTCTGGGGAAACATAACTCTGTGGTGAATCACTCTCGGTGTCGGTGTGGAGGGGAAAGATGTGCCCTGTCCTCACCCACTGGGGTGACATCAGATCAGGAACGCATCACTTCGATGGGTCATTTTGCTAATTGCTTTTTGGCAGCTGTGATAGAAATGTCGGGGAGGAATTCAGCCTCCCCCCCCCAAAAAAAAAACCTCACTATGGTCACGGAGTTGTATTTTTGAGATAATTTTAAGAGGTGTTTGCAGCACAGATGGAAGTCTTGCTGTATTTACTTGGTGGATATATTCCAGCTCTGGAGGTTTAGATAAAGCCACCGAAGTGCTTTGGGAGGAACAAAGCTCTCTGGTTTTGGAGAAGAGGTAGAACCTTTGGCCAAATAAATGGAGAAGACCTTTGGTATGTGGCTGCGTGGGATTGAGAAGTAACACCAGATGCTGGGATGGGATGGACCATTCCTAGTTTGGGAACCATATTGCAAAGAATTAAGGACCCAGAGCACAGGTCTGGACCCAGGAGTGAAGTGCTCACACTGGAGACATTTGTAGAGCTCATGATCCAGTGTGGCAATCTGTTGCTTTATCATACACCAGATATACATAAATTCCAATCCCTTTTGCATGCCAAACCCAAACCTAGCCCAGCAGGAGGCTGTATTTATTCTTACTCTCAGGTCTTTCTGTTGGCTTCCAGTCCTTCTTTTGTGCAACTGGAAACAGGTTTCCTGTGACACTGAGCAGGAAAGAACTTCACATTTTGCTAAAGCAGTCAGCTGGTCCATAAGTGAATATCCCTCCAGGTTTTTGCATAACTTTTATGTCCAGACAAGCATCCATACTTCCCTTTTGCGCTAATCCCAGCAAGGACACCCAGCCATCTCTCTCCTGAACTCAAGCCAAATTGAGAGGGAAATCCACGTTTCCTTTGAGACCAGTCCTCTACCCAGCCCAGAGATGGTGCTGTACAGAGAGGTTTTACACGTGTGCATGTCACCTTCACACCTTCCCTTCATATGGGTTCAAACAACTGAGGCAGCTCAATCCCCTCCTCATCTCCAAAGGGTTTCCATCACAGAAATCACTGCCAACACTGAAGTTCTGTTGTGATTCTTCATTCTACAAGCCCTCTTAGAGCATCAAAACTGCCCTACATCATGTTGCAAATAATTTAAAGTTCTTTCCTAAACTAATTAAAACCCATCCTAATTTTCTGACCCTCCTGTTTTCATCTAGGGGATAATTTTATGATGAGAATTACAAACTACCCCCTACTTTTCTTTTATGTATGTTTCCTCTAAAAGCATCATAATTAGAGATGCTCATCTTTAGCGCCTCCAGATTATTGCAAATGAATGATGCCTCGTAATGAATGGCACAGTAATCATGATATCAGCCTGCATCATTTTTAGACAAACTGCAAAGAAATGATTACATGCTCCATTTATGGAGCCCTCAATATAAAGTATGGATGGCTTAGAACCAATTCATTTAGTTTTAGATATGAACATCCCATATGTATCACAAATATCCGAATTAGAGATAGTGTTATCAGAAAAAGTATTGCTGAGGGGTACGTTCTTCATTTTTCATCTACATATGTCAGTGCTTAATAGAATTCATAGAGCCTCGGGATCCATTGTTTTTGCTCATCACTGGCTGGGATAAACGCAGTTAATACATTTCTTGCTGTCTCATGGAATTCAGCAGCAATGAGGAACAGCATTCACTTGGTGCCGGCGCAGGCGGCTCCAGGCGGGCGCTGCGGCTGGTGGATTGCAGGATGATTTCCAGCACTGCCTGCAAACCTCAGAAATATTATAGATCTTGGTTCCCCTCTAGTGGCATATCTAAAAAAAGACGTTGCAGAGCTCAGCTGCTTCCACGGGGTCAGACCTATTTCCTGCGTGGGTAAGGAGTTCAGTGCCTGCTTGTGCCAGAGGCAGTGACAGCTTAGCTGGGGAGAGCACAGAGGTCATGCTGCAGGGCTGGGAGAGATTTGCTGTCATCCACTGTGACATGAAACCAGAATTCATCTGGGGTCATAGAATCATAGAATCACAGAATCATTCAGGATAGAAAGGACGTGTCAGATCCCCAAGTCCAACCCCACCCCATCCCATCACGTCCACAGACCACATCCTTCAGTGCCACATCTCCACAGTCCTTGAACACCTCCAAGGACGGTGATCCCACCACCTTCCTGGGCAGCTGTGCCACTGCCCGACTGCTCTTTTGGAGAAGAAACATTCCCCAATACCCAACCTGGACCTCCTCTGATACAATGTGAGATCATTCCCTCTCATTCTATTTCAGTTACCAGAGAGCAGAGGCTGACCCCCACCTCACCACAGCCTCCTTTCAGGGAATTGTAGCGAAAGATAATGTCTCCCCTGAGCCTCATCTGCTCCAGAATCCTCTTCTTCAGTCCACAAACAGGAGCTGTCAATGGGGACACAGAGAATGAGCATCTTCTGTACTACAGTGGTGCTGGGAGGGTAACAGAATGCTTCACAGCATGGGAAAAATAGCCTGAGAAGCTCCTGGGGAATGCTTTGCCAATGGAAAACTATTCTGAAATGGAAGTGGAGATGTGTCCTCAGTTCATTCAGTTCAGCTCTGGGTGCCCAGTGCCAACAAGCAGGAACTTGACACAAAATATTTGGGACTTTCAGAGCACGTATCCCCTAACTTGTGTAACCCTCCTTGCCAGCCCTCCAGGTGGTGGCTCAAGCACCGTCTTTAAACCTGCAGAGAGGAAACAAAACAAAACAAAACAAAACAAAACAAAACAAAACAAAACAAGATCTCTTTTCTTAGCTCCATGCTCTGTACCTATGGAATACTTCATCATCATCCTCATCATAGCTGGAGATTGGGGCCATGCTTCAGCCTACAATGCGCTGCTCCCACCCAGCAGTGTCCCCTGGTGGTGCTGGTATGGAAGGCATCCGCCTCTCTTCCCAGTGTGCAATAAAACGTAATTAAGAGGTAATTTAGGGCCTCCGAGAATTCTTCCAGGAACACAACCCACTCGTAGAGATTTGCCCAACAGCTTTTCTGATCATTGCCCGGCATGAGCTTTCAAAGAGAACTTTTGCATTAAAAATCAGGCAGTACAGTTTGGAATGTTTCATGCTTCTAACATCTGCCAGCTACTTTTACAACGGGAGATGAAGCTCATCCCGAATATGGTTTCTTGTTATTTTTTTTAATATATATTTTAATGGAAAAACAAACAAAGAAACAAACATATATTTAAAAATCCCAGTTCTGATTTCTCCCGTTTCTCTATCGCTTCTCACGCTCCTCACCCGCAGCAGGCAGTCACTGCATCCCTGCTCCCCCCCCCCCCCCGTCCCACTGGTGGCCGTTCCTTGCAATTGCTGAGAAAGAAATAACGACATCAGTGTGG
This sequence comes from Excalfactoria chinensis, assembly GCF_039878825.1. Lineage (NCBI taxonomy): Eukaryota > Metazoa > Chordata > Aves > Galliformes > Phasianidae > Excalfactoria > Excalfactoria chinensis. The sequence goes on along the minus strand of NC_092838.1, from coordinate 3,007,382 downwards.
CAAAGGAGGAAATGCCCTGATATGGATAATATTAGATCAGGGCATTTGGGAAAAAGAATGTTACAAAAGCCTCGCCAAGTGATTATTACCCTGTTTTGGAAGAGAGTTTATTGCACTTTATTACCAGCGTGCTGCACTTCGCACAGAAGCATTGGTGGGACAGGGAGCAGCTTAATGCCCTACAGAGCTGTATGGGCTGGGAAAGTCCCAAAGGTCCGAGCTGAGGTCTCCTTCATCCATGGACAGCCTTTGATTTCCACCTAATGAGACAAACCCCAGCAGTCTGATGGAATTGCCTAAAAGCACCGAGAAACAAGCTTTAGGGATGGCAATTGGTGCCCACCCTTTCAGGAGCTGTGCTAGTGACTCCAGGTGATTGTTTTGATTACTTCCCCTTCCTGCTGCCAAATTCATCCCTCCTACTTTGTGCAATTGCCTGGTAATTCACCATGATGCTCTCGTTGTCAGGTTTGGTGAGAACTGAAATGATGATAAATAATGATGCTAAAGAAGACAGTGACAAGAACAGCACTGGAAATTTGGGCAGAGCAGTAAATCATAAATCACACATTCCCTGTTGGGAATGAGAGTGAATGGCTGCTCAAGGTTGGGTGTTTCTTGATGGGCTGGCAAGAGCTGATCAGAATCAGACATCTCACAAACAGCATCACTTATATATATCTTATAAACAGCATCACTTATATATACCTGGTGTGAGTCACAGGAGGAAAACTGAAAGTTTTGTAGCAATTTTTCCTCATGTTCCTGGATTAACAGAAATGTTTAGATCTGGCTTTGGTGGTTTAAAGTTGACCCTTTTTGCCTTGGCAATGAATCCTTACCAAGTGTGATCCCATCACAATGTTGTTCCTTCTCTGCGTAGCCCTGTGCTGTTGGGGAATAACTGCAAAAGGAGAGGGAAGGAAAATTAACCCAAGAAGACCCAACAGGCCCACTGAGGAGCAATGGGACCATTGAGGAGGACCAGCAGGCACACTGACAAGGATCAGGGCTTGCAGGTGTCTGCAGGAAGGTCACCTTCACTGTCCTTCACTGATGGACAGGAGCATGGGAGGGAAGCCAGGGCTCTGCCCACTCTCTGCTGCTCACTCGTAACAGGGAAAGCTGTCCCCAGTCTGCACCTCACCATGCAAGAGCCAGCTTGATTTTCCTCAGGTGAGCAGTGATCTTGCCCTGACCTTCAGGCACACAAGCTGTTCCCACCACAGAGAAGGTCCATCTACTCAGCAGTGCCACTTCTGCACAGATTGTTGCAGCTGGACTAGGAAATTCGCCTGTTAAAAGCTTCTTCACCAACTCTGGAGTCAGCCAGTCTGAGTCCACAGGGTCTTCCCCACTCAGATCATTAAAAATATCAAAACAGAGGATTAGGATCTGAGGATCTTTTGGTTTGTCAATTAAAACCAGCAGGATTTGTGCTGCAATCGCCAGTCCCATTTCATGTCCTCATTTCTCCCTCAGAGATGGTGAAGTCATGTAAAATTCAATAGGTGGCCACAGATGCAGGAGCCTGGATGTGAACGCAGCTCGAGGGGGAATGAAACCCATTGTGATGCACTGGTAGCTGTGTGTCAGTCGGTTCTGCCCTGCAGCATGTCTGTCTGGAGGCACATTACGGGAGGGACATGATGCAGGCGGGGGGGAACCTGCAGTTATTAGCTGCGGGCACATCCTGTTCTGCTGTCTGGCACTGGGTTTCTAATTAAATAATTGCAAGCCTTGTTTCCCCATCTGAAATAGTGTTCTCTTAATAAATGCAGCTCGCAGGAATTAATTCTGATTCAAGGCTTTTGCAAAGTTAAATATAGAGTCAACCTTCATTATTGCATGGTATTAGAATTGGGGAGGGGGCTGAAAAAAATACAGGCTTTACCTTTTTTAACATGTTGTGTTTTTTCTACCTGTCTGGAGGAGGTAAGAAGAGAGTACGTACCTGCCAGGGGAAAAGCACTTTGCGCAGTGTGCTACTGGGTGCTACAGGGAGGCATTACGTGCTTTGCCTTTCATTCTCAAGGACAGCATTTGGTGAAGCACCCAAGGAGCATGGACCTTGGAGCACAGTGGAGATGCTGCAAACTTTTCTAAACCCTGAAGCTCATGAGTAGCCAAGGGCTGAGCTTTTTTCTCTCTGTCCTTGGCTCAACCCAGTTTTCCTATGCGTCTTTGCCATTTTAGGCAGATTCCTGTAAGCTAGAAGCTTTCGCATGTGGTGCAAATCAATACAAAGTGCATGTGACAGCACCCGAGATTCAGGATAAGGCTCAGATCAGATGATAACTGACGTGGACTGAATAAAACATTGCAAGCACAACAGCAAGCCCTGTGCTACCCATCTGCCTGCTGCAGCCATCTGCTTGACGTTGGTACAAACTGAGATTGTAACCTCTTTGGGAAAGGAGCCTGCCTTGGTTAGACATTGGCACTGTATTTATCAGTGCAGGCTCCACTTGCTATGGAGTGCAGAAAATAACGAGTGAGGAGACAGGCAGGTTTTATAGCTCAGGCATGGGGCTGGAAGGCAGAAGATCAAAGTTCAGTTCTCTGCTGGATGTCAAGCAAATAATATCATTTGTCTGCAAAATATTGTTAATTCTATTTCTGTAACTCACAGGATCGAGAATAAATTCATTAATATACTTGATACACACCAGAGATAACACGGGCACTTGGAAGACAAGGGAAAAGCATCAGAGGAGCCGAGCAAGATCTCCTGAGCCTGATCTCCATCTCCAAAATCTTGCTCCTCAAGGTCATTAGGGTTCACATCAAGGCTGTCCAGGGTATGTTAGAGCATCTCCACAATCCACACAGGAATGTCCTCTGCTCAAAGACTGAAGGAGCAAAGAACCATTTTATCCCGGTCCATCTCCTTTTGCTTATCACAATACACTGCAGCATCAGTGATGTCCTTCTCCAGTGACGTGCAATCTTCACTCCCTTCACAGCTCCTGGCCATCTGCACCACTGCGTAGGTGCAAGGAGGATGCAAATAATGCCAGGAAATTCCACTTTCTTAACCTTCACCTGGCAAGAGACTCAGAAGGGTTTCCAGGGTATCCATGCCTCAGTCTTACAAGGATCTGCTGCCACCAGTGGGTAATTTTCTCATCGCTGCTTTTTAATTTCATTTTGGGGAAAAACAAACAAGCAAACAAACAGCACAGGCAATCCTGGAGGGTGAAGCAAATGATTGACTAATTCAATAAAAAACACTTAGATGAAACTGGCTGAGATGCAGAGCTGGTGGAAGCACGGGTCACTCTACTTCAGCAGCGGACTCATTCTTAAGCATGCAGCTGAAGGTACCCCTGTTTATTGCTGGGGAGTTGGACATGATGACCTCTACAAGTCCCTTCCAACTCGAGTGATTCTATCGCTCTATGAAGTTTTAGCATCAGAGCAGAGAAGCGAGGTGTGTGATCCTAATTTGAGGCAATGAAGGTAATCAGGGCTCTGGGAACTCAAAGTTGGAGGATGCTAATGAATGGGTAAGCTAACAAATGGGAAAACTAATAGTATGGAGCTGCATTTATAGGATATTGGGTGAAAGACGCTGCCACAAACGCTAACAGAGATGGATGGAGCAGGTGCGGATCCTGAGAGATGAGTTAGCTGTGTTCAGTAATTAGGGAAAATGAGACATAGATTATAGTGCGTGACATTTTAACACCACTCCACTGAAATCAAATGCAGTCTTTAAGGGTGTGGGCTTTTTAGCCAGAAGCCAACTTACTGGAGCTCAGCATTCAGCAATGAGCATGTTACTGCGGCCTTGCAGAAATCCTCCTCATTCAGTGAGGAGCCCAGGGAATTCCTTCTAAAGCACAAGAACAGCTGGGAAAAGGCAGACGATAGCATTTTAATGGCACCCACGGTGTGTTTTGCAGGCTGGAGTGGCACAATGAACACCTGGCTGCAAAGCATATACGCCAAAATATACTCTGTAATTTTTCCAGTGCAATATGCTTTCTCTCTTAGGAACTTAAGTGGTCCTCTTTGCTGTGAACACTTCACACCATTGGTAAAGACCCCCTTCCCCACCTTGGCAGGATGTGGGGGGGATTATCCTCTTACATACTCCAAATGGAAATGAAGCCACAGACAGACCATGAAAACGGGCTGCAGCCAATGTCATCACAGTCAATGTCACTGCATGGGGAGAAGGGAAACCTTGTGATGCCCTTTGCAGTCAGCACATCAGTAGCAGCATGCTACATGTGCAGTGCCAGCACCTGTATTCCCCAGCCATTTTCACCTTTTGAGGAAATGCTAACGGCATAAATGGGGCTCTCAGCCACAACATGTGCCAGCCTGGGAGAAACCACGTCATAATCACAGCTGTCTCAGGTGATGCACACTGCAACTTTCTGGACACATCTGCAGCACTATCTAAAAAGAAAGTCAGTGCTCAGGTCCAACAACTGGGTGTCACTGCATGACTCTGTATTGCTGTCAGCTCTCTGCAGGGACAGGATTTGTCCATCCTTTTGTCCTTTCACAGTGCCAGGACTGATCTTGGGGAGTGCACTACTCTCTCTGCATCACAAATCTTCAGCACAAAGCACGGACACTTCCCGGACAGCATGAGAGGCTCAGGCATCTTCCTATTGACTCATTGTTCTCGGTCCATGGAGCAAAATGTCAAGACGAGTATAAATGTCAGGCTCATGTGAAGCTTGTCAGTCCTGGGGTGAGCATCTTCCGCAGAGCAAGGATCAGCCGATGTAAGGAAGCAGAATGCCCTTTTGTGTGCACGCTTTGCAAGCCCCAGGGATCACAAGGCACCATCCATATCCTGAGACATCAGAGATCTCTGAGTTTGACCAAACGTGAGCAGAGCACAGCACAAAACACTTTGGAGCAGTTGCTTCTAAGCCTCAGCCTATATGGAAAATGAAAGGGGATGCCCAGGTGCTTTGAAGCAAGGAGACGGGTGTCCAAATCTGGATGTCAGCGATTAAAAGGCTGTTTATAATGTGTCTTTCTGAATGATGCTGTTTTGTTCTAAGGAAGTATAAAACTGGAAAGTATTGGTAAAATTTTCCCTGGAGATAAAGCCTGTGTACTGCTCCGGAACAGTACAAGCATGACAAGCCTGTCTCTGTGTTCTTTCTCGCTAGCAAGCTGTCTCCCCTCTCCTAATCCAAAGTGGCATCTTGGAGCAAAGCAAAATCAGCAGCCAACGTTAGAGATTAAGCGCTCTTATCAAAGTGATAAAGGCCATGTTCTGCAGCAGCCCTACAGCCAGTGCAACAGGAGGAGATGAGCAGGGCAAGGCTCTGCAAATCTATTGCTGAACTTCTGCTCTGCTCCAGATTTGCAGAGCTTAAGGTAGGCTGCAGTAGGGATGTTCCATTGAGAAGCAGTTGCCCCAGTGGCTGCAGCTGTGATCCATGGGGTCATGAAATAACCTAAGTAGGAAAGCAGCAACATTTATGTTGCTTATTCAGGATGGGCTGCTCCCTTGAATGTTGAGAAGCATAAACACAGCCATGCACCATGCTGCTGCCTTTCCTTTGCCTCTCTTCTAGCTGAGCTCAGCTTTCTTCCAGGTTTGCTTGAGTAAAGATATCCTACTATGTGTCTGACACAAAAATAGAAAGTTAAATAAGGTGAAACCCAAGCAAATCAAACCAAGACTTCACTCTGAATGGTGAAATGCAAGGCAGCAGGGATCCTTGCTGTGAATGTATTATCAGGTTGCAGTGAACATCTGCTGCTGACAGGTAGTGGGATGGTGATATTCCACATGTGGAAAAAGAAGAGAATTAAATAATCACAACTGTTTGGGAATACATGAAACCTAATCTAGGATGATGTGGGTTACATTTATCTCATGGAGCATGAATAAAAATTTAGTGACAAAAATCTGCGAAGGTGGTAAACACGTTGTTCCCTGTTATATCTGTTTTGTTTGTAAGACCTGGTATTTTTAACTGAAGGGAAAAATCCTAATGCAGTTGAATGCAAGGTACAGAGACTATTGTTTGCAGTGGAGCCTAAGGGATTCGGATCACTAGATCCTTTAATTCCTGTGGAAATCCTAGCTAATGTAGCTAGCTTACCATGCTGTCTTATCTTGGAGGAGGGTTTAAGAGCACAAGATAAATGCCAGTGCCTCAAGACTGAAGGAAACAAGCAGCAACATCTGGCAGGGCAAGGAAGAACCAGCTAACCAGGCAGGCAGAGAATGCTCTCCTTGTCTGCTCTTCCTCCCATTGCAACAAGGGAACATCGACAGCGTTTTACTGCAAGAGCAATGATATGTCTGCAAATGGTTCTCAGGTGAACATCTTCCCAACAGAGCACAGTTAGAGTATCTATGCTATGACCAAGACTCAACAAGTGATTTTAAAATGTCTCTAAATGTAGTCAAGCCCAAAGCCAACAGAGCTCACATTCTTGCTTAATCTGAGATTCTTTCATAAAGCAGTGATTTTTCCTGGATAATTTCTTTTTGAACAAAAATCCTATTGAAACTATTCCCATAGCAAACCCTCAGCCTTATTTAGTAATCACTGATTTAAATTAAGGGTCAATTTATAGAAACCAATCCTTAGAATTAGATTTCAAGTCTCAGTGATTCAGTCACAATACCAACACAATTTGGCCCCTAAATAGCCAGGAGAAATGCTGTGTGAGCAGAGTTCTCTTCTGCCTCATCCAGTTTCTTTGGCCACAAGGCTTCATTTCCAATTCTGAGCATGTGCAGGAGTCAGACCAGCAAAATGGGGACTGGATGGGACCTCTCTTCCTGGTTCTTCAAGTAGCATTGGTGGTTGTTTTTGTGAGTAAATCTCCTCTAACAACAGAAAGAATTGAGATCTGCTCTTTACTTCCCCCTAAATGAATTCCTGGGTTTTTATTTGTGCCTTTCCTCTGTGGGGATGATTACAGCGGGGTCATAATTTGTCAGGTACTGGGGCTGCAGTGGAACAGTCCAATTATACAGAGTTTGTCTCAAACACCAGAAGAACACATTTGGTGACAAGCAACCTGAGCTGTCTTGAGGGTGGGGAACTGTGATGGGAACCTCTGAAACCCTGAGATGGAGACAGCTTGGTGCATCCATACAACACACTGCAAATAGCTCCTGCTTTCAGTGCTGGACAGCAGTGACACTGATGCATGTTTTACTCCAGGAAACAATTTTTAATAAACTTGTGCAGTGCTTCTTTGAATGTCACTTGACAGCTGAAACACAGAATGCTAATTCAAGGATTCTCACATTGCTGTGGAGAGGACAAAGTGCAGAGCTTGGATTTACATGATAGATGTTTGTGAGCTTCCTCACGTCAGCGAACCTCCATGATTTTTTATCCCTTTTGCTAATTCTGATGTTTGATGAGATGAAATGCTGTTTTGCTTTGACCGGGACCATATTCTGGATAGCAGTTTAATTGCAGTTTAATTATTCTTCTCTTTAAAGCATAGTAATTAGACCGCTATGTATGTTGTAGCATTGGCAAACAGAAAAGCTGCAAAGACCATAAAATTCTGTTTCTCAAGCAAGAAAAGAGGTAAATACCAGTGAGATACCTGAAAGCTTTTTAAGCTGCCTGAAATCAGAGCCAGAGCAGGCAGCCTTGTGCTTCCTTCGTGGCTTTACTCCCTATCAAAAGGGGATCAAACCAAGGGTAAGTGGGGATTAAATTCTTATTGAGAATGATTAGATATTTGCAGTGTATGATGCACCACCAATGTACATAGCAGCCCCTCAGACTACTGAAACAAGCCAGGGAATTTTTTTTATGTGTAATGAAAAAGATGCTTTCTAAGCCACTCTTTCCAATTGTATGGAAACTGTTAAGTCACAGCCTGGACCACTGATTGAGCACCTGGGGAAAGGACCGGTCAGCCCTGGGAGGCAATTCAGCTGTGCAACTGGGAGGGGTGGAACCTGGCTGCACCTCTCCTAGACCTCATTTAAGGGCTGACTGCCACTGAGGAAAGGTGTCTTTCTGGGGATTCCTCCTTGGTGAAGGAGGAATAAGGAAGGATAAGCCTAGATAAGAAGGAAGCATAAAAGTGGATAAACCTAGAACCTTCAGGTACAGGTGAGCAATCTTCTTCCCTTTCTTTATAGTACCTTTCTATTGTGCAGGTCTTCCTGTTGTCGCACCTTTGTTGTAATGCTTTTCCCATTGTAATGATCTGTCTAACTTTTGCATCGTTGCTGAAGTGTTTGGTTAGCTATATGAGGACTGAAAATTTAAGCAACAAACTCTGACTGCTCTAACTGGTGTGTATTGGTGCCATATCTCTTACAGGGAAAGTTTGTGGATGAGAAGAGGAACTTGGAGAGGGCAGGTGTGAGAAAGAATAGAAGGACTTGAGGTTTCAAATGTTATTACATTTCAGAAAACACAGGAGGGGAAAGACATCATAAAGCAAGCTCAGGTTTTCCAGCTCCTCATGGATCTTGTCGACATATGTTTAGATAGATGTATACACAGTGATCTATAAGGAGATGCATTTACACCCACAGAGAGAAATCCCTCTGTATTTAATGCGTATGAGTTTTATAAGGCTAGAAGTGCTCAGTGTAATAAGTAGAGATAGTTATAAAAACAATAGGTGTGGATAAGTAGACTATTGCAATTCACTTTCAAAAACACAAGCCCTTTGAAATTTTGGTCTCTGATCTGCTTAGGAGAATGACTGAACCGAGACTACATCTGTTATTTAATTTAAGCATTGTGCTGCTGTCAAAGGAAACTGTGCTGGCAAGCTGAATTTCAGCCTGCCAAGATCCTTTTGTAAAAACACAATTCAGAGCTTAAGAGGAGGGAGGAGGGAGAAAAAAAAAAAACAAAAAACAAAACAAAAAAAAAACACTAGAAAATAAAGACATAATGGCACAATCTCTGTGGGTGGAAGAATTGCAGAAATAGTGTTCTTCTAGATGCTCTTATCCTTCTATTTTCCCTCTGCTGTTCTTGAGGGCCTCAGATACTCACATACTCAGACCAGGGGAAGATGTGCATCTCTCCATTCACCTCCACTTTATGTCTTCTCAGAAGCATTGGGTAGCTAATGGTATTAATCCCTACTCTTGATTGCTCAGACTGGGTGGCTAAGACTAGAAAACGGGTAACTTTAAAGAAATGTGTAAACTTCTTGCATGTAATCCTCAATGAGACTATTACTGGAGTAAAATCTGAGCACAGAGACCTCATGCTCTGACTCTAAATAGTGGATTTCGTTCAGAGTGAAGAATGACTCAGTACTATGATTCAGGCTTAATATATTACAGATCTGGTTCTCTCTGGCTAGACTTTATGTTTTTGCACTCTTGGGGCCCTCAAATTTTCTCTTCTGTCAGAGAGAATGAATTTTACCATGAGCTCCAACTCTTTCAATGACATTTACTTTGTAAGGCTGGAAAACTCTCCAAGGAGGGCAGAGAGAATTTAAAACTTTTTTTTTTTTTAGACCCTCAATGAATAGACTCCACAAATTTTGGCAGCAATTCTGAGGTTTTTAGCCTCTTCAGGTTTTTAAAAGAATGTTCTGAACGAGCTACTAATTTTCCTATCAAATGTGAGACTAGATAACGAGCTATTCTGGCAAGACAAGTCTGAATTTTATGCCAGGAATGACCATGATATTTTTAAAGACTTCTACCTTGGAGAGAATTATAAAACAGATACACTTCCTCTTTCATACACAACTTTGGATGATTTCTTTTTTTAATTGGATTGCATCATCACTGCTTCTATTTTGATTGTCACATTATTATTGACTATAAACTCTTCATGTCTACCAGCACCAATTTTAACAAAATCATGAAACCATTAGAGAAAGACATCTTAGATTTGATGGCACCAGATTGCCCCAGAATGGGATATAGTGCTGAGAAAAGGAGGGAGTTAACAGTTCTGTGAAGATCTGTTTTGGATTATTACTGTACAATGGCAGAACATATGCAGAAGCTTGATCCTAAAAAAAACAGGTTTCAGCAAATCCTGAGATACTGTTAGCTTTTGTATTTTAATCGTAGTCAAGCTTGAAATGATGATAGGGAAAGTTTAATTTGTCATTTATGTTAATATCTTCATGTAAATGTCAAGAGAAAATTCAGCTGAAAACCTCATATCAAAGCACTCTTCTGAGGAACAACATATTGAATTGTGTTATGAAGCAAAGAAGTCATTAGTACAAATATCAGGACCATGTTTCCCTGAAGTCTATGCACGTACACGTTGTCATTTTCGTTCTGTTTGAAATTCACCTTGTGTAGACAATTGGTAAGATGCAAAATGCACCAAATCTCTATGGATCCAAGTTATTTCTGTACAAAGGGCTACAGGACAACCTGAAGACCATTAAAATCCCTCAGAGCTGTTTTGACAGTGTAATGGCCTTGAATGACTGCATTGGTGGAGTAGTCCTTCTGCATGACACTAAATTTCTCCCTTTTATTCAGTTCAAGCTATACTTGATTGCAGTAAAGATACTGCTAAGTAGATCTTCATGTTTAGCATAGAAAAATGCATCATATTGCTTCTATTGTAGACAATAGAGAATGAATAGTCAATTTTAGTTCCTATTTTAAAACTAACTGTGATTAACAGCAGCAAATTTCAGAACAACTCATATTTAAAAGAAACCTCCATACTGTGCTTTCACAAAGGACTATGTGCATAACTATTGCCTTTACCAGCCATAGAGTGGCATAGCTTCTTACCTTGCAAGTAAGGACAACTGTCAATCCCAGATCCCCCCAAGGTGTTGAAATGCTTAACATATTTTAATAGAATATTTATGCCTAACTGTTGTCCTAGATGGATAGAGTCCCTTTGTGTCCTTTCTATTTTTGAGAATTCTGCACCAAACATCTTTGTGATCACTTGAACGTGTACTTTAGAAAGAACACAAATTCCAAGAGAGAAGAATGGAAACAAACATTGATTTTCCCCTCATTTAAAACACCTCATAACCTATGACACCAAAGTCAAGCCCATTCACACATTTACATGGCTGACATACTTTGTTCTCAGGCTTATATATATATATGACTGTGGCTTTGTATCAACACCCAGGGAAAGTGCAAATAGCCCTCAGAAACTTGTGATTAGGATGTGACTCTGGTGTTGCTAAATAAGATTAGTTAGGATGCCTTATCCAAACTCAACTTGATGGAAGACACTAGTAATTTTCAGGGTGAAAAGATCTTTGTTCAGATCAGGCATATTTCCTTGTGTCTGTCGGTCTCTCATTTTGGGTAGTGTTTGGTTTTGTGCATGTTTTTATTTTTGTAAGTTAACATCAGCGCTTAGACCCTGCCTGTATTTTCTCTGGTATCATTAGAGTCAAAAAGAAAATAAGCATTAGAGGGAAGTCCTATAAATAATACATCTGGTAGGTGGCTACAATCTTGTTGCTCTAAGAGTGGTTAATTTAAAATTGCCCCTTGGGCACTGCACAAATGGTAGCAAATTTGAAACAAAACCTATGCCATCATTTGCTGTTCTTATCACAAGCCAGAATATCTGAAGTGCTTTTGGCCACAAAATTAATTAAAAAATCCAGAGAGGGAAAAACATTTATCACAGAGTGTTTTCATAGTCTCCTGTTGTTCTCTCTTGAAGATGCCCACACACTTGTTTACAGTAATCTGAATGACTGTACTAGCTTAAAATAGTACTAGGTTCTCCATTTGAAGCTGAGATTTGAATTTAGCAAACTGCTTGAGTAGGAGCTTAAAATATCTCCCAAGGCTTGGGATTTCTTCCTCAGTGAGGCAGACACACTGCAAGCTTCAGAAGACCTCACAGACCTAGACATTCACACGCTCTGAGAGCCTTTGCAAACCCCAGCACAGCACACACAGGGATTTTGAGCAAGAACAGATTTTGCATTACCACAGCTTGTAGGTATATTCATATATAACTTCTGCTGAGGGGAATTAAATGGAAATGCCAAGTGCAGGGATTTCCCAGAGTCTGGGAGGGTCGCATGATTTATCTCTTAAGTATGTCTCAAGAGATCGGCTGTTTCCACTTCTGTGGTTTTAAGAACCAGGCTCCTGAAGAAACCCTGGGGGTATCAGCTTCCACTCTGAAAAATTCGGTGAGATTATTTATTGTTTATAATCAAGTCACGACTACGCTCCGCCCCAATATGCGGTGAGCAGCACCATGGAGAGCAGACGAGTTGCCCACGCACTCTGATTTCCTCATTAAAACACAAAATGCAAACCTCTCCCATCTCCCAGTGAATCCTTCGGGTTTTGGATCACCCCTATAGGTGCTGATAAACATATAAATTAGCTAGTGGATATTTAACCCATCACTAAGCAGATGAGGGAATTCTTGCTTTAAAAATCATATTGTCAGAGCAGCTGGGAGGTGAGACAATGAATACTTGTTACAAAAATCTGCTCACCGTATCTGTGCTTGGAAACAACACAGGTTTCATTCTGTTTGAGCTTGCAGGGAGGGCATGTAGTTGTTTTCCTGTTATTGTTTTTGTTTGCTTTTGGCAAAAACAACTTGTTATTTTGTTATTCAAATTCGGCTTGAGCTCAGATTCTTTTCAGCAAAATAGCATTTTTCTCCTGAAGCTTATTTGACCCTAAAGCACACACGGGTGGTGTTCTTTGGTCACCGTGATTCTAAAAATTTAAAGAATGTTGTTTGAAGAGTTGGAATGTGATTGATTTTTCTCCTTCAAACTCTAAAACTTACACAGATAAGGGTAGTGACATCTAATCACGGTGTTGAGTAAGATGCTAAAGTTCAGGCCTTCTATAAGCATTTGCTTTCATGTTCTAACAATATAATAATATTTTTAGCTTAGAGCATAAACACACTAAACTCATCCTGGTAAGTGGAGAAGAATATGAAAAGAAATGCAAAAAAAACAAGCCTAAAGCCAGTTCTGATGACTCAATTATTTACTGTAACTAGATAAGAACATAAGGAAGAACTGCAGATCTTGGACCCAAATACCTATGAAAAGGTAGATGAGATGTGTGTTGAAGAACAGACAGAACATAGCTTCACCCCCTCCTACACTGGTCAGAAGAAACAAGATTTGATTCCCACTTGACGTATTCAGGTTAATGAACTCCTTTATACCTTTACTTTAAAAAGGGCTTACAGACTTGTTTATGCACTCTGTTCTCTCAGCATCACTGAGCATGAGTGGACAAAAAGGCTCTATCCTACAAGGAGCGATCTAGAGCATCAGTGCAAGCTAGACATAAGAGAAGAATGTCAAAGGCTGAAGACTGAAAGTCAACTCTGTTAGGATAGTTTAAACATGACCACAACTTCCCAATAGCCTCACGGTCTTTAACTAGTCAAATCATCGTCTGTTTTAAATCAGGTGGCTCCAGTCATCACTTGTTGCCCCCTACTTCCCATGGTTATCAGTGTCAAGAGTGTCCTAATCTTTCAGCAGCTGCTGCAGGGGAAAGGTTTTCTTAGTAACATCAATTTGTGGATTCCCATGCCAAATTCAGAAGAAAGCTCCCCTTTGAACAATGCTAAATGTGAACTATTAACATTTGAGAGTAAATTGGCTTTGCAGAATGATTTTCCTTACACAGAGCAGGACTGCAAATGACTTCTGTACTCTTGCTTTTATCCCCAGCAGTAGTAAATGCTGCTTGATGTGGATATCTTAAATTTGCAGAGCCACTTACAATATATCTGTTGAATGTTTCTGCCTTGCAAAGAAAACAATACCCCAGCTCTTATCGGTATCATTCAGGCACTCATTTATGCAAACAACAAAAGGAGATGTATGTATACATCCAAGGGCATGAGAACCCAGAGTACTTGGCTTTTTGAATTATAGGACTATCAGAGTACACTGGCCTCTTTCTAACTACCCTCTGTGAACTCCAGTGTGACTTTTCTCAAAATGATAAGATTGCATCTCAGATGTACTTGGGAGAGACTGATCTGCTAGAAGAAATACAAACAGGATCAAAAAGGTCACCGGCTTCTTTGGAAGGACTCAAGAGTACAATAAGCAATATTGTGAATATTCTGAAATCGCTGATAGGAATGCAACTGCTTATCCCTTTCTTGTAAGCAGTGAAATTCTGGGATGCGCTCATTCACTGCTCTTGGAGTCTGTTATAAAGAATGGGGAAAATAAGGATGGAATACTTCAACCAAATCTATGCTCATATACTACAAATAATGCTTCAATTCTTCTTTTATTTTACTTTTATATATATATATATATATATATTGATGAGAATAAGACATAAAAATTTAAAAGTAGAATAAGTGTTGCAGCATTTCTCCTAGCCAAGTGCAAAAGCACATTTCAGCCTATAGGAAACTTGCTGACCTTGCTATGTTTAGCTCATAAATTTAAAAATTTCCCCTTGTGTGAATGAGTTTGGTCTGAGTTTAAGCACTTCTGCATATCATAAGAGGAAAAAAATTCTGTGTTAATGTCTGAATTTGATGGAGTATGTCTCATCCTCGCTTCAATTGTGGCAGCAGAATGAGGCATATGGTTCTTGAGTCAGCTGCCATGCACTCAAGAAACATCACTCAATCACAGGCTTTCTTGGCTTCACTAGCTCTTACCAAGAAACATCCTGAACAGTTTGATGTGAGTGTTCAAGAAGAACCAGGTGGGATAGGTACAGTTCTTTCATTGCTTTCTTTGAAATAAAACTTTTCTTAGCTTTCATATGACTCACTGAACAAAACTGTCCTTATGCAAGGAGCTCAGATGGTCTTAAAACATGTAGAATGAAAAAAAATATGTATTTGTTCTTTTATAGAGCACCGCTGTAGGACTGCCTGTACTTAGCTGGTCTTCTTGCACTTTGAAAAATGATCTTAAAGGAATGGACTTGTAGAAGAGACCTCTGCATTAACCAGTGTAATTCAACCTGTGCAATCCTATGATAAGATTTCGGTAAAACATATCCAAGATCTGCATGTAACTACATTGTTAAAATGGTCCATGGTTTCTTAGTAATATTGGCAAAAGCACATATTGGGGGTCAGGGTAAGACTCTATCATTCTTGCTCTTAATCTGGAGGGAGTGAAATTCAATGCTGCAGCTGTTGGTGGTTTAGATCTGGGAAGGTGAGGATGAAGAGCAGTGGAAGCACAAATGGTTGGAGAGCTGTTAGAGATCATGGGGGCCTGGTGGTCTGGTGGTGTCCTTTGGAGACTCATCATTGTCTCTTGATGTGGAAGTGACTGAGGATTTAGGAAATGTGAGATTGATATGGGCGCGATTGTTTTTTCTTCTCTTTCTTCCTGAAGACTACTCTTGCCCAGCCACCTTGTATACAATTTGAAGATTGCACTTATGCCTTCCCTCAATCATTCATTTTTTATTTTAATTCTAGATATTCTTTGCTTTCGTTTTTGGAACTCCCATCTGTCTCCCTCTTGGATTCTCACCAATCAGTTCAAATCTTTCTTGAAAAGCAGCACTCAGACTTGACTTACCATTTCAGATAAGGTTCCTCAATTTTTACAGACTATATCCTCTCTATTTATATGTAGACATTATATAATGCTCTCACACTGAGATGGAGTTTGCTTTTCCAAAACAACGTAGCACTGCTGACTCACAATTTTCTTTTCTAATGGGAAACTTCTCAGTTAAATGCTATCAAAATCACAGTATTCTGCGAGAGAATATAACTTGGTTTGTCTCTTTGCCAGCGAGAACTAAACTAAGTTGATTTTGGATTGGGGAAAGTGCACGCAAACAGCTCAACTGACATTCAGCAATCTGATTTACTCATGATTTAAGGTTAGAGCCCAAGAAATTCTTTTCTGAAGACAAGTGAAGTGAATGCTATTGTAAGCTTTGCATCAGAGGAAATAGATTGCATTTGAGAGTGTAAGCTGGAACTTTTCTCAAGTTTTACTGAACTTAAAAATAAAAATCTTTGTTATATAAATGCATATCCATTTCTAACCCATTCTATGTTTCACAGTGTCTATCAAATATGCAGAGCTCCACAGCAGACATTTAATGCTGCTCATATCATTTATATTCCTGAGACTGATAGATAACCTAGCAGATGTTGTTGCACATGTGCAAAAAAAGTCTGGGATATCTTCATTTTGGAGTTTCTCTTTTCAACCTGCCTAATTGATGGAAGAGAAACTGGCTGGCAGTGCAGTATTCCCAGAACGGGAGCTATGTTATTGGCCACCACCAGAGGTCTGGTGTATTGGGTGTTGATTGTCCTCATTTTGTCCCTTTTTCTGTTTGCAGTTGGCATATCTAGTTCATAACGCATCCAAATTGCCTCCTGGACTGGCATTAACAATGGCAGGTGCAACCTTTAGTCACCTAGAGAGTGTTCTTCTTTTTATATCATTCCTCATTCTGCCAAATCGAGGCAAACTGTGCAGGGAGATCTTTCATCAGACCAACTGACGTGGTTGGCAGAGGGAGCAGAAAAGTTTCAGGCATGGAGATCTCCTGCAGAGCAAAACTGCTTGGGGCTTTTGCCCATGTTTCCCAGCAAATCAGTTCTCCTCAGTACTACTGAGGCTGTCTGTATTATCTCCAGTTTATTTAGGATGAAAAGTTTTATCTGCTGGGTTTGGTCTGCGTGCATGTAACAGTTGTGGGTTTGGAGCCTCGATCCCTCTTAAAGCATATTTTATTATGACAGATGCAGTGGCTGAATGGAGGAACATGAGATATGTTTCATCTTCCTTTTCAACACTATCAGCAAGACAGATGAGAGGAGCAGTGTGAGGTGCCTCATGTTGGATATCATTCCCTTACCCTTTTGATGCTTTTGCATGTAGATACAGAGTAATTATACTGTGACTGATTATATCACAGTGCTACCCGGTGTGATATTTTATTAACAGAGCAGGGGCATGTGAGCATTTCATTACCAGCCACCTCTCCATGCCAGCAGTGTTAGCATTCCTTCTGAGCTATAGCATTCAGACAGTGTCATTCTTTTGTTGGCAGTAGACTATCATCTGAGTAACCGTATTAATTAGGAAGATCACAGAGAGGTGTAGATGAGCATATCTGTGTGGACTTTGAGATGCAGTAGTAGAAATGTAAATGGATCTAAGATGATGTGTATATATGTGTGTGTTGTCCTCATGGTTCTCATTTACACTGAATTGATATTGTAGCTTCTGGCCTTTACCATGGGCCTTAAATTCACTATTCAGTGTCTCCAACTTGTGCTGTATATCTTCTCAGAACCTCTCTAGACTGACTCTGAAAGCAGGGGAATAAAAATGATGTTCCCTTCCAGTCTCACAGGACTTGTGTTCCTATCTAGATGCAAACAACTAATATGTATGGAGGTGTGATCCAGATGATGACATCACTTATCTTCTGCCACTGTTCCTCAACACCATCCACAAAGCACCCCTGCACCTTGAATACAGCAGAGCTCTAATAGCTGATGAGCAATGGTGCAGGGCAGCCTTTTCCTTTTAGCAGAAAGGTACTGATATTAAAGATCTTTATATTCAAACACAGTTCCCTACAGTTAACCAAGGCTATACAAATCTTTGCAGCCAGAAGTCCTGTCCCAAGCAAGAGTGAGATATTTGGTGCTGAGTTTATTTTTCTGCTGTGTCTCTGTGAAAATATACAGAAAATATTGAGTTGGATTACCAGAAGACAGGAGTTAAGACACGGGGGTTTTACAACCCATTGTTCACCCCCTCTTGCCTCTCCACTTGTACAGACCCCACCATGCTTTTGTCTAAGAACATCCACCCCAGCTTTAATGGGATTTGACTAAAATCTCTTCAGTACAAACCTCTATGCTAAGTGCCCCTTGCAGACATACCCGTATTGAGACCCTCAAGCCAAGGCTATAAATCACCTAATAAGGCATGTTGTGGTGCATTAGTCTCACTGTAATCTAATTTAACATCTAAGGTATTGAGAACTGGCTGCTGGCCACAGGATTGAGACAGCATTCTTCATTAGGGCTTGATAAATCCTACAGATGTGTATAGCAGTGTTTGAGAAAGCAGACTTAAAGGCTTTCTATGTTCATAAGAAGGTGCTTTTGTTGGGCTCTGTTTTTGAAATAAGAGTACATTTTCACATGCATAACACAAATATTGAGGCTTGGCGTCTCAAGATATTCATTTAGAAGGAAAGATAAACAAAGATAAATAAAGCACAGCTTGACTAAGCTTGATGGAAAGGAATCTAATGGCCTACAAAATTCATGAAGTTGATGTATGCTTCAGCGTTTACTCATACTGAGGAGCATTTACTCATACCTATCATACTCTTGAAGCCTATGCTATTAATCTTTGAGGTCAGCTTCCCAGAGAAAGATAGATCCCATGCAAGTGTTGCAGAAATCTAGTACATCTGGGGGTAAATGCTTTTTATAGCAAATGAATGATGCAAAAAATGACCCAAATGAACAAGAACTAAGATGAAATAATGTAATAGGATATCACAAGGGGCAATGAGGTGGAAGTATTGGAAAATATTGAACGCTTGGGATTTTTAAATTTAGAATGGACAGAGTGCTTATAAAAATAACCAATGGGGTATTCTTATACCACTGACTACACTGGATGAATTAAATATTAACTGTTATAACTGGAATATCTATAGAATATCACAGTCTGTTCTTCTGTGGCACAGAGATAGCTTGTGGTTCTCGAATATTTTATTCATCCTAGTACAAAGCTTTGCAAATACCGAACTCAGATGTGGAAAACTCAGAACTGTGGAAAGCTGAAGATCAGGACAGGAGCAACACATAGGCTCGTGTGACTGGTGATCCTTGTCCACTGAACTGAACTGCCAAAGGGGAGGTGAGTTCTTCAGCAGTAGGCAGCTTTAAGTTGAGATGGCTGGTTGGAGTGGTTTGGGGTATCTCCTCGCTTTGTGTCGCTACAGTCCAAATAACCATGATGGCCTTTTGTACTCTCAAAAATCTGACATTCCCTGGATCTGAGTCCTTTGGTGTGAACTTTCCTTCTGCTTTGCTATCGACTCCGACCTGGGCTTTGAGAACAGCAGAGGATGGTGACTCAGGCGATCAAATGGATTCCTTCTCATGGCTCCACTTTGCCTCCCTTCCCTCTCCAAATCCAATCCAGCTTGTCAATATACCAAATAAAAGCCAGAAAGGGAAGTGATACAGGTAATAATTGTGGCTGTCAAACATTTGTCCAGGCTGAAAGTGGAGAAAGTGAATGCATCCCTGTTTCCATCAGCTGATATTCACTTTCAGTCATCCAGCAAGCTGGAAACTCAGGATGAATTTGTGTGTTTATCTTCAACCTGACATTAAGAAAATTGAGTTAGCATTAGAATAAATTGGTTTGCTAGCTTAGTGGATGCAGTGCAGAAATGCTTTGGATGCAAGCTATAATTAAAACGGAGGAATGAGGAAGATAGATCTGATATGAAACAAGAGGAAGGAAGTCAATAAGCATCAAGAACTCCACTCGCTCCCCTGACGCAGTAGCATGCAGAGGACTCTGGGTGGAACACGAATACCAGTTGCTCTGGATGTAACCTCATTCCAGTTGTGGAGAGAAAAGATTCCCAGATTGGAAGTATGATACCTGAGAGCAAAGGAGAGAGAAGGAGCAGATAAAATAAATGTAAGCTTGGAGAGTACTCTATTCTTGAATTTAGGAGAGCTAAAAACATTAAAAGTATTTCAGAGCACTTTTTCTTTCTGTGTTTGAAAATCCGAGGAAAAAATGATTGATGGTGAGGTTTCGTTGTCATGAAATGTACTTCCAAAGACACCAGAGAGACAAACAGGAACAAACAACAACAAATCATCTTCTTTCCTATTCCAATGCCTGTATTTACAAAATCATTGTAGTTAAAGTAATTCCAGAATTAAATAGCATTCCCTCTGTATGTACAAAACCCCATCAGGGGTTCTTCCTCTAATTTCTGACCAAGGAGAATGTCAAAGCAGTAATAAGTCACAAAATTCTTGTGTGTCTTAGGAGAGAGGAATTAATGTACCCCATGCTATATTTTCCCAGGAGAATACCTGGCCAGATGTGTAAATAGCACTGAGATGTTTGGATCCTGACATGCTGAGAGCCACAAAGAGTTCTACATTTTTTGTGTCCTCAGCTTCAGAAAATGAAGAGTAAGAAGCAGATACATGCAAAGTCTGGATGCAGAAATAATATCCTGACTTGTTCATATCTTGACTTCCAAACAGTGATGGAAAACAGTTGTTGGTAAAAGTTGCAGTGCTCAGTAAGCTTATCATGACTGCATGTTCCTGAGAAGAAGCAGACGTTATCAGCGCAGAGTGGGAATGTTGTCTAAAATACGTAAGTAAAATTACTATAATAAGTCCACCATCACTTGATGAAATACCCCATTGAAGGTTGCAAACAGAGAATTATTTAAAGAAAACACTATTTTACAAGAAATTGTTGCCTTGACTGCATGTGAATCTCGCTGGGAAATCTGTCATCTTGTTTTTGACATTTGTTCTGAGAAGGGAAGAAAAAATCTGTTAAGAACTATGCCAAGATAAGCAGTGGTAAAATTACCAACTAAGGAGCCTCCAGTAGAATGCTATAATAAGAAGGGAACAACACAGAGAAGACAACAATCTTCTTATGTAAGTTATGAACCTCCATGGTCTAATAGAAGATGTTATAGCCACAAATTAAACCTCTCTGACAAGAAGTCCTACTGGCCAAGAGCTATTCTTTTCTATTAAAGGGAAAAGCTACTTTACTTCTCTAGCATAGCAGCCAGGGGGATGCTTTACTAGTACAAAGCTGAAGAAGAGAAAGAGCAAAATAAAACTAATAAACTTTAAAGGACGTCGTAGGAAAGATATGTCCTCCTCTAGATGCTCATGTCTGCCACAAAGTCAATTTAACGCTTGTTTAAGGCTGTCCCTTGAGCCCTAGGGCAGTGCTGCCCATTGTATCACAGTGTGAAATATCTGTTATGTTACAGAGCACTATACCTGAAAATAAAAGTGGTTTTGAGGGTAAATCCTGCAGGTTTCTATGCAAAGAGCAGCTTTCATCCTGCTCTGCACTCCTTTTACCCCCAACCTCTGAGCTGGAAGTCTCACTTTTGGGTCTCGCTCTAAACAAGTGATGGTATAAGTTATCAGGTATTACAAATGGTTGAACCTTCAAGCATGTTCCTGAGATGTTGCGTTGAACAAACACAAATTAAAAATACATTTAATTACCCAAGGAAGAGCCAGGATGTGTTGCAGCCTTACAGCAGCTAGTTCATTCATTGTCAGGGAAATAATAAGTGTTATATTTGCATTCAGGCAGAGGTGAAGGCTGAGAGCTCTCTGCATATACATCTGTATTACCAAAGCCCAACTAATTTGCTTTAAGGTCATGGCTCTTCATGTTTTTATTAAGGCTCTCTTCAGTGAAAATCATTGTACTAATCATAATATTTGGCATGTATACAGCATTTTCAATCCATAGAAATCAAAGCCTTGTAAGGCTTGTATGACAAGGTAAGGCAGGCTAAGAACCAGGTGCAGATCGTCATAAAATGAAAGAATGACAGTGTGTTCACAGCAAACAGTGTCCAATCAACCCATCGTGATCACATCTCGGCTCCAAGTAACACTTCCCTGATTGCATGTGCCCTGTTGCTCTTGTCCACCAGCTGGACCCATGAGTCCCAGGGACAAGCTCCAGGTTGTTACCATTTTTGTGCAGGATAAATGATGTAGCCAAGCACATTTTCCTCTAAAGAGATCTCACTAAAGTTCACTAACAGAACAGTTTTTAGTAATCACTTCAAATCCTGGTTACTCAGTGGAGTGATTACTAAAACTGATGAGGTGGATGCTTCACACCGGGCACAAACCTGGCAAAATAAATGTATTGCACTTCTCCATCTGCTACATTTCAGTGGAAATTATAATCAGTCGCTTAAAGATCAGTCCTCTGCCTATCAAACCTTTTGGTGTGTGTAGGTTCTGTTTTCCATGACTGAGTTTGTTTTTCAATTCCCCTCAACTGGTTTCCCAAACACTTGAATCCATCTGCCAAGGCCGGTTATCAGCATGGGAGGAAAGAAATATTCGGAGTTTGCTGCAGCCTAATCAGAAATATTCTGAACACCAAAATTAAGCCCTTCCCTCTCGTGCATTAGAAACAGTGAAGATCACAGGTAACACATCCACGTGTGTTTGAAGTACTCTGGGAGGTGAGTTGTTCCTCCCCAGAAATGCTATTGAAAGTTGATCAGCCTGAGTCACAGTTTGAAAAGTGGCACTGAAATAACAAATGTATTCCTTTTTACCAAGTTTTATCTCCAAGTTTCTCAGATGAGAGCATTTGCAATTCCCTGAAGCAGAAAATAAAGAGGCGAAACCAGAGCTGTGGGAATGAGGTTTCATTGCAAGCATCCAAACAAAACCTCAACAGAAATCGATATCGCTTTGCAATTTAACAAGAAGCAAATATTTTGACTAGAGAAGAAGTAAATAAAAAGCAAATAGATGCATTCTAAATGTTGGTCTCAAAACTCGTGGTCTCCTACAAACTCCAAACACTGAAGTGGAACCTGTTGGTCACTGTCACAGTGTGTTATTCAGCATACAGCCGGCGTTTGTTCTGCAGTGTGAGGAAAGCTATCAGCACTGCTTTTCCAACGTTGTTATCAGCTCACAGTCCACGCTCCGCAGAACAAACTGTGCCAGAAAAATGGGCACGAGCCTCCCTGAGGAGAGGAATTGAATAAGTATCGATAGGGCATTTTTAAAGGGTGAAATGAAATATTTTAAGCACAAGACATTATCGTTGATTGAAAAAAACAAAAGACACAACTGTGTAATGTTTGTTCTTCATACGGCGAGGCATGCAAAGTGCCAGGAGGAATCCAAGGAGATGTATTCTGCCCATTAACTAAACACTTACTAGCAATAGAGAGCCTGCTAATGAGACAGGCTCACTTCAGCACTGAAGCAAATTTGACTGTTGAATTTAATAATGAGGCTATTATGTTCCACAAATTGGCACATGCGCATTGGAAGTGTTTTTAATATTTCTTTTTTCTTTCTTTGTGTGTGTGTGTGTGTGTGTGTGTCTGCTTCTCATTAAAAGCAAAGCAATAAATTGAAGTGAATTTGTCTGTAGACTTGATTTCTTAACAGGACAGAAAGCTCCATGTCATTTCCACGAGAAGATGGCAAAAGTGCTAGCAGAGACCATGAGAAAGGATACATGCAGGAAAAAAAACAGCCTGAATTGTATTATACTACAGATTTTATTAAAGGCTTGGGACTTACAGCCTTCTCCCCCTATAAGGGATTCCCCGAATGAGAGTCTGCATGAGTGGTTGAGATACGGGTATGTCTATAACACCTGTTTGGAGTATGGGAAAACCTTTCTGGTCTCCAGTGAAACAAGAACAAAAGTCCAAACCTCGCATGTTTTTCTGGCTCTATTGTTAAGAGAATATGATTTTGGTTACTGAAAATATTATGGTTATGGTTATATCACACACTAGGGAATCTTGTTGCTTCTACAGTCCATGAGGATTTCATTGGAGAACATTTGGAGGCCAAAGGATCACCTTCCCATACTTCTTGGAGAGAGCAACAAGTTCTGGATCTAAACCTGAAGCATCCAATAGTTACCAACTGCCTGATTTTACCACATTGTTGCTATTACTGCTTTCAGTGCTACAGCAGTTCTCCAGCCTTGTAAATATTCGTCATTAGAGCTCGGGAGCTTTCTATTTAATAACACTTCTCTCCTTATTTAATAAAGACTGTTCTATTAAATGATTTGCCTGTGTTTACCTGTGCATAATGAGGAATCTGGCAGAAAACCAAACATGTTTGGAGCCTCGAGATGCCGGATGTTGATCCCATTAATAACTACAAAATGAACAATGAATCATTAAGTTACTCACCTCGTTGCTTTGCTCCCCAGTGGCAATCACAGCAGTGCAACCCACCGAAGTCACAAGAGACCTATTGATTTCATCAGCTCCACTTCTCACCCAACAAAGCAAATTGCTGTAAATGACAGAACAAGCCCAGTCTCCATTTCAGTTCTGAACACCTCAGTAGCACTGGTTTGCCTAGGGGAGGAGGGTATTTATGCAGGGTAATTGTGAAGAAATATAGTGAACTTTCCTTAGAAGATACCTGGAAAGAGTTACATGCTTCCTAATAATTAATAATGTTAGAAGATAAGCAAGATCCAGGGTAAATCAGTCTGGTTCTGAGAGATCTGGTCTCCTGAGGTATTTTGTGTGGTTCTATCATAAGGTCAATGGGAGAAAGCCACATTCTGAAGAAAATAAACTGCTTGGACCTCATCTCCCTGAAAACCAGGTCTGTTAATTAAATGAAAATGCATTTAATCATGTCTTATTACAGTCTTTCAGAGTGAATCTCTGCAAACAATGCCAAACTCAATACAGAGAAATACACTCGTTTAAAACAGGAAAAAAATGGCACATACAAACATCTTCCAATACATGTTCTGCTTCCAACCATTGGTCACCTCTAATATTTTTCCTGTTTCAGTGGAACACAGCAATTCTTTGGAAAGGATTTGCTTTGCAGCTGAAAATCTTGCCATTTTCTTCTTCATTTCACCCAGAATCAGAGCTCCAGAGCTCTTCCCGTCTTCTCAGTACCCCTTGTGCCATTGGAGAGGGCTACATAAAGGACAGGAGCATGAGGAAGGACAGGAGTGGTGGGGAATTACTGAGTGTGACACCAACACATGACACCATGGTCTCTTCAGACAAGGTCACCATTGAAGCTCATCATCAGCAAACTGGCAAAGAGTGATTCAAATAACTGCCATTCAGGACAGAAACAGAAACGGTTCACTAATTGTAATTGTTGGTTTAAAAAAAACAATTGAGAGAGTTAAAAGCAAGCTCAGCTCTTTGGCCCAGGTTTTCTCCTCCAAGCGTACTTCCAAAAGTCAGAACCATCCATGGGTGCATTGCCACTGTGTGGGATATCCTGGGCTGCTCAGCAGTGACCAACCAGGCAGATCTTCATGCATCTCTGCCACAGGCAGTTCAAAAATTCAGCAACAGATGGGCCTGTAATTACAGCCCATTTGAGAGATTTTTAATGCACTGATTTGAAAGCCATTGATTTTTCTTCCTCATAAGGAGAACAACAAAGAGAAGAGAAAACACCTCAACCTCCCTCTGATTCCCACTACTTGGCTTTTTGGAGGATATTCTGCAGGCAAAGTGAAAACATTTAGCTTCAGCCAGCCAAACCATGACTGTTACTGAATGGAGTAACTGTCTTCCAGTCAGAAGCCGAGATGAAGCACGTTTTCTGTGAGCTTTAAAGTGTTTAAGCTGAATGCAAACCAATCACCAGAAGAAAGACAAATCTCTGCTGCATGCGGAGTTGCTGAGAGAAGAAGAGATTGGAAACTCAACCCCATGGCTGTGGCCTCAGGTTGGAGAGGTGATGGATGGGTTTCTGCAGACAGTGTAGTCTGAACTGAACAGCAAATGGCAGAAAATGGATCCATCTATTTCTATGGTAACATGAATAGCTCATGACTAAACTATAGCCCGTATCTCAGCTGGGTTTGAAAACTCAAAGAGCAACCATTCTCATCCCACAGGCTTGAGGGTCTTCTTCCAAGCCTCATGTACCTCCTTTTCCTCAAAACTGACAATACTAAGAAAATAAGAATATTATATTTTAAAACATCTTAGAATCCTCAGAGAAAAATACATCTTAGCCTCCCAGCTGAGACTAATTGAGACTCAAGTGCCACAGCTTCATCCCCCACAACTCCTGGTGTTGCACATCCCCACTGTTCCATGTTTTGGGGAGTCTTGTGGGGATGAGGAATCGATGAGGAACAACCCAATGGGCCACTTAGCCAAGAACATACTTGTCTCTTTACCACGGGGCAGATCCTTAGCACTCCATCAGTTTTAGTGCAATGTCTCCATAAATGAACTGGGAGTAAAACACATTCTGCTCCTTCTCACTTACTCTGTTCTCCGAATTTGGAAGACATTGCTATTGCACTGCCACGGTTCTTCCAACCAGAAGAAATCCAGCCCTAAGGCTTCTGCTTCAACACCTCCATCTAGTTCAGTTCTGGACCCAAGTCTAATGCTGGGATGTCTTATGCACAGATAATTTTTCCCTCGCCAGCAATCAGTCTCTGTTCCTCACTGCCAGGTTCAATGGGAGCGGCTGCTGACACGAGCTCTCCAGCAGTTCTTCCTTCTAAAAATATTGATCACAACTCATTTTTTTTTCTGCTTCAGCTGAATTTTGACAAGCCTGTTCCAAAGGCGCAGGAGGAGCTTCCCATGCAACCTGTCCCTGCAGCTCCCTTGGAGCTGTCACTTCCCTTCGTGTTACACGTAGACATCGTTTTAAAATGTAGTACAACCATTTGTCAGCAGTCTCATCATCACTCAAGATCACAGTTGGAAAAGAAGTGTTGAGGGATCGCGTTATGACACTGAACTTTGGTATGCGACAAGGAATGGCTAAATCAATAGGCTTGTATCCAAATTATGGCCATTTGGGAGGCATATTTGCAGAAAGAGAAGGGGGGAAAAAAAAGACAATAATGTGATTTGATTTTCAGCTGGGGCAGCCCACTCCTCCGTGCATCCACATTTTTGTGCCAGGAGCTATTTTTCTTCCCATGTTTATAGGTCTGGCATTGCTGAACTTTGGTCTCTGATCAGGGCCATCAGCCACTAAAAGCATGGCAACAGGTAGTGTTCACAGATAGCCTTTGTGCTCCCTTCATTCAGCCCAGAAATACAGTGCTGCCATTGTCTAAAGGTGGGTAAAGAACTCCATAAGCCTTGAGAGCTTTTGGAAATGCTGTCTCTGCCACAGCACAGATCCTGCTAGGAATACGTCTGGTGAGGTGCAAAGGCAGTTTTCATCAGGGAAAGTTGGTGACTTTCATGTTTTCTCAGCAACTCTTTTTTTTTTTATGTCACAAATGCTAATAAAATGCTAATAAAATATATGAGGGAAATTCATTAAATTAGCCCTATTTTGATTCAAGCTGATATTCACAGTGGGGCTATTGTATCGCATTTTGCTTGGCACATTTTCAAAGAAGGTAATCAAAATCTCCTCTCCTCTTCTGTTTATCATCCCAAGTCTATTTTTATCAGATGATTCTCCCCATTGTCATGGCAAGAGCAGACTGGAGTCTTAGTTCAATTTAGCAATACATGACCATAAATACATCAGCAGATTGAATTAGAAAGTGACATGCCAAAAGCAGCTTTCTCCTCTCTTTTCTGCATTCACACATCTGACTCAATCACAGATCTCTAATTGAAAAGCCTCAGCAGTGGATTAAGATCATATACATTATTATGAAGCGCAACGTCCCGTGCATGCTGATAACAGCAGGAGTGGTTGGCAGGGCTGGGAGCCCAGGGTTTGCAGGTAGCACAGCTGCTGCTTTGACCCCATAACGTGTACATGGGGACAGGCTGAGCTCTGGGTGGCACCGCTATGGGTGTTCATGTGTGTAACAGTGAAGGGAGAGCACAGGGTGGAATACAACTCGATTTCACTTGTTGCATTCAAAGAGCAAAATATCTCAGTGGAGCTCCATTCAAGTCAGTGGGAGTTTGGGAGGGAGTAAAGCAAGCACCAAGTTTAGCCTGACAGCCTGCATAGCGAACCCCGTATCTTTTTGCTAGCTGGCGGAATGAGACTCCAACCCCCCCACACACAAAGGATTGCAGCTCCTGCAGGGTGCTGGCCGCGATCCTGTCGCTCAGTCTGCCCCAAGCTCCGCGCTCAGGGACAGGCGTTTAAAACAAAGGTGACGAGCGCTACGGTCCTGTCTCATTGCCTTGCAAGGAGCAAGCACGGTCAGGTGCTCGGGGGAACAGCTGAGAGAGCCCGGCACTCTGGGAGGGGGCTCGTACCAAATGAGCCTGCGGGAGTCTTTAAAAGCCCTTCTCAGAGCTGGGAGAAAACTAAACCGGGGAAGGAAATGCAGCTCTCCTTCGATGTCCCTTCACTGCCGGCACGGCGTGGGTGCTGCCAGCCCCTCCCAGCTCCCCCCGTAAAGAGCAGAGCCCTCACCCATGCCGTGGGGCTGCAGCCTCTTGGGGGTCGGGGGATGGAGCAACGGGGGATATACAGCAAGGTAAAGGAGCTCGGGAAGGAGGTACGGGTATGCGGGGAGAGCGCGGAGCATCCCGACGGCTCCCCACCTCCAGCCCAACTTTCTGCAGCGGAGGTGGCCTCAGGCTGCCTCCTCTCGGGCTGTACCACCCTCCCCTGCCGCCACTCAGTTCCCTCCCTCCCTCCCTCCAGCCCCGGCTGGGAGCCCCGTCTCTCCTCCCCGGGGGAGCGGCTGCCGTCCCCGCCCGCCGCCGGGGGGGGGAGCGGCGGAGCTCGGGGTGCGCTCCCGGCGCGGGGAGCGGCCCGAGCGGCTGCAACCGGAGCAGCGCGGCAGCTCCGGGGGGAGCGGAGCGGCAGACAGCACTCCCTGCAGCTGCAGGTAATCGGTATCGGGGGAGAAGAGGGGCAGCGAACGCGGTTGGGGGAACCAAAAGGAATGGGAGAGGCAGGGAGGGATGGGGCCAGGACAGGAGGGGGCTTTGCAAAGCGCACCTCGCTTTTTAGGCTTCTCTGGAATGAAGGAAGAACCGGAGCGCTCGGTCTCATTTACAGCTCCTCCGAAGCAAGCAGCCATCCCGAGTCTGCCCTCTGCACGAGGCTTTCGCTGTTGGAGAGCGGAGTGGCCCCATCCCGGTTGGAGGGATGGGGAGATGCGGTGTTTGAAGCAGGACAACCTTTAGAGGCGCTTTGAAGCGGCTGCTTGAAAGGCACCAGCGGTCGGGATGCACAGAGACAGCCCGACACACGACCTGCTTGGAGCTGCTTGAACCCTGCTGTGACCCAAAAAGCTGCATAGCCCTGAGTGTTCTTAGCCCGGCACAATGCTGGATGGGGCATAGAAAGCTGTGGGGAGCTATTGCTGAGTGTGTGATGCTCCTTAATGATAAAACAGAGACTAGCAGGGGGTCGGGAGTGCTCCGGGATGGTCACCGAGAGGCTGACAGTCAAGGTCAGAGCGGAGTCCTGGGAGTCATCATCAGTCAGAGTTGGGAGCAACGCTGTGTCCCAATGCCTTGGTATCTGACAGCAGCTCTCAGCATCTACAGTCACAGGCAGAGCTTGTTCTTACTGTGCCCAGACCTTTGCACTGAAGAGCAGGGAGAGAGCACCCCAGTTCAGGTGTTTTGACCTTGCATACTTGTAAAGATAAACCCGAGGCTTTTAGTGATACTGGGCAGTGAGGATGCATGCAGGTCATACCAGTAATTAGGGTGTGGGAATCAGCATGTTGGTGCCCGTGTTGGAAACTTCAGATTCTGGGGTAATCTGTGGCCAGGGCTTGGTGGCTGGGGCAGAACTGCACTGCTGGCATGGGGTGCATAGAAACAGGGATGTCAAACTCAGGAGGGGGCACAGGGGGGACTGCTGCACCTGCTTGAGACACAGGTGCTCCCAGGGCTCCCCTCCCAGAGGCAGTCCCTGTGCTGACGGTATCTCTGCTCTTTCCAACTCTCTCTCAGCCCGGGAGCAGGTAGAGTCTTAATTGCTCCTTACCTGAACTGCCTTTGATTCTGATATCAGCTTAGTTTCAATAGATTGCAGAGAAGAAAAATATTTTGGTAAAAATCCCTGTTTGCACTGGGATTTGAGCAGCAGTGGGAGTGCAGCCCCAAACACACCTGCCCAAGTGTGAACATGGAGGTGTTCCTCTGGCTCCAGTTGCTTAAATAACTGCTCCAGAAGCCACATCAGCAGCATGTGACTTCACAGCTGTTCCTGTGACAGGACCCCCCTCAGCTAAAAGTGAGTAATCTCCGAGTATAACAGAGCCTGAAATTTGTGTTTTTTTCAGGGAAGAAAAAGTATTTAGCAAAAGCAAAATTGCCTTATGGGCCATTTGCAAACTGAAAATAGGATCAAGTTATCAGGTAGGCTAACCACAGAGTGCTGCAGGAAATGCTGGGCTGAGGAGAGCAGTAAAGTGCTGCTGACTTGAAAATACAGTTCCTAGAGAAACTGATAGAGCTAGAAGTGGCAAGACATTATTCAATTTTGACTTCAGTTTATCTCTGCTTAATGCTTACACAGCTAGTCAAAACAGAAAACCAATTTAGTGTAAGAAAGTTGTTTTGATATCTTCTATAGAGAAAAATCAATCATCCTGGGGTTAGGGGTTTTTTGGGTTTGTTTTTTTCCCAGAGTGAAATAGACACCTAAGAAATATCAAACAAGAGGACTAACAAGGAAAATGTTCCTGTCTGAACTGAACGCAGTGGAATCCAGTGGGGGGAGATAGGGAAACCCAATAGTATTGTGTATGAAATGATGAGATTGAGAAGCTGTTTTAGAGATGCTGGCTTTGTGCAGCTGCAGCTATTGTAGCTGTAAGAATGGCACGGTGCTGTATCCCTTCCCAACCTGCTCCCTGGGTAATGGGATCTGTGTCCACCACTGCCTCCCCCCCATCAGTGCACCTACAACTCACTGTTGGGCTCTGCCTGCTCCACCCCCTGCAAGCGTGGAGCCTTGGACTGCATGGAGCACATCTGAGGAAGTGGATGATGAACATTCATCCCCCAAAGGGCAGAGTACTAAAGAGCAGTAGAGGTTTTTTCCCTCTTTGTTATACCAAGTAGCTCAATTAACATGAGGCAGCCAAGTCTATGGGACTGGGCAAGACACGACTTATCAGATACTTCTTGGATAGATACTTCTTAGACACTTACCCAATTGTGTTTCTTCTAATTACTACCAGGGCCATCTGTTTTAAAAGCAGATCTGTCTGAGTTACTATTCCGTTTATTGCTGTTGGTTATTCTGAATCTGAAAGCAGTCGCCTGCCTTTCTGTTGTTGTAATTATCTTCACAGCAATTATGTTTGATGCCGAATAAGAGAGAGTTATGATTCCAGTGGTAAACAGGCAGCAAGATCAAATCTTGACTCACCAAATTAGATTTCTTTGTGTAATTCCTTCTCGATCCTGGCTGTACTCAGCTCCGACTTAGATGCCACGCACCTCATAGCATTATTTTGCTTTGCTATTGAAACCGCAGCCAGGAGGAATTTCAACCTTGATCTACTTGGACGTCCAGGTTTGTTCTTCATCGTGTTATGATGATACTCCAGTCACTAGTAGGATGCTGGATGCTATTAGATGGAGACCTGCTCTTGTGCCTGGCAAAAGCATATTTGTTTAGAGCAGAGAGGTTTTCACAAAGTCAGATACCTTTTTTTCTCTTCCAGATAGCATGGTCTGTGCCATAGCACCTCTGCTATTTCTTCTCTCTCACTTTTTCTGGATATGGACACAGACAGTCAGACTTGTTCAGCTGAAGTGGATACCTGGCTATTTTCAGGGTACTGCTCTGTAGAAACAGAACTATATCAGTGTTTACTCTGGATCTGCGTTCTTAGCTCTGTTCTCCTCTTAGGTTCGTATATTTTAAGCAAAAAGCACATCATTTATGAAACCTATTTATGAATCTACTTGGTGATTCTGTGAAGTCTTCAGGTAGTGCGTCTTGGAGATCAAACACTAAAGGGAAAAAAATCTGGGTGAGAAGTTGTCCCCTCGAGGTGTTTTTTTATTAATCCATTAATAAAGAATACCCAAACAGGATATCATTCAGCATCTCCTAATTACATTTAGTCATCTTTTGTTGAGGTTCGTGGTCATTAACTGCTGTAGTGGCAATTCAGTTGAGACAAAATTATGCTGTTGAGGGGAAAGCTATCAGGCAGGGGGAAATTCACCTGTGCTGTTGTTGTTGTCGTGCTCTAATGAATCCCAGGATATCAGTGGCTATGATGGATGGCATCAGGGTATAATTGGCTAAGTTAATGTTCACAGTAAATGAAGAGCAGAACCCCCAGACACCAAAGAGATAGGGAGACCATCCCAGATGCTGCTGAAGGAGGCTGGAAGGGCTGATGCATCTGTGGAAGATGTACAAAGGTCCATCTCTCCAGAAGATCCTTTGGGTGATCAGAGCTGCCAGCAGTTGGAAGAGCCTGAGGCTC
Source organism: Excalfactoria chinensis (assembly GCF_039878825.1). Lineage (NCBI taxonomy): Eukaryota > Metazoa > Chordata > Aves > Galliformes > Phasianidae > Excalfactoria > Excalfactoria chinensis. The sequence goes on along the minus strand of NC_092838.1, from coordinate 2,975,330 downwards.
TTGGCAGCAGGGATGTTGTTCAGTAGGTTGTCTTCAGGGCGAGTAGGAATTTGAGGGCATCCACACAAAGGAACTCCTCTTCCTTGCTGCCTCCCTTAAAACTTGAACGCTAAATGTGGTGGAAGTTGCGGTGTCTACAGCTACAGCATCAAGATCCCAGATACCATGGCAGCTTATTCAGAACCCATAGATTCCCTCCCTGTTTCTCATCTCCATCTCCAAGCCAGCATTTGTTTGCACTTTGGCAGCTCTCAGCTTTACTGTCCCTGCCACCCTGGATTTCTGATTTCTCTGGTACATCTCCTCCCAGCCACAGAGTTGCATGTGAAACACCTACTCCCCATCTGCACGTTTCCAAATCAGAACAGCATATTTATGATCACTACTGGTAGCTGGAGGGACTTTCCTTCTCACCCAATGAGAAAGCACAGTAACCAGCCCATGGAGGTGTTTGATTTCCTCTTAGAGATAAACTTGCAAAAGTCTTATGTGATGCTGAATATTGCTTTTCCTTGAAAGCATGGGCGCAATGTGGGCTGGGTGTTTCTGGCTTAATCTTTGAGATAGATTCAGGCCCCTGGATTATTATGGACACCCAACCATCAGGCAAATGGGAGCAGAAGTTACTGGGCACATCCTCTTTGAGCACCATAACCTCTGTGTGCTGCCCAAACCTGGGAGAGAACTTGGGCTGCGTTTTGCATTTTATACCACTGTCGCATCTTTTATGCTTCTCCTTTATTGCAAGAACCTTTGACCCTTTTACAGCAGAAAGGTTTATAAACCTCTACTTAGACCGTGCTCAGACAAAGAATTAATAAATATCCTTGTGAATCAAGCATGCCAGAGAAACAAAACTTGAGAAAATTTCAAGCCTTTTCAGGCTGTCTGACAGAAAGCATCTGCCTTCATCAAACCAGCTCAGCTCTCCTTGCTTCAGAGGCTGCCCACCAGATTTTGGATTTTATGTAGAAGAAAGGAGTTTCTGAGGTTAAAAAAGCACGTTTTTGGGTGAGAGGTGATTCAGGAACACTAACGAAAGCAAAATCTTGAGAGATGGGAAAGAAATAGTTTTTCTTTTCCTTCGGAGAGCATTTGTGTGTGTGCATGGCCTGACCTGGTGGAAAAGAGTTCCCAGATGTGGTGCCTTCTATTTGGGCATTCACTGATACTTATTTATATATATATATTTATAGGGTTTTGTCAGTTGTTATGCAGGGTTTTGTCTCCCCACCTACACAGCTGCCGTGTGCTCTGGAGGCTTTCAATTGGCTCTGACAGGCAGCAAGTGGCATTTGAATGTATCAACTGAGACTGTTTCTATGTAAACAGGGAGACCTGTGAAATATTGCAGCGGTGCTTCAGATGCAAAAAAAGCCAGGAACTATCTTTGGCTCTGGGTTGTGAAACCCCGGGAGCTGTGCAGGACTGAGATGGGGGGCTGTTGGCTCCTGAACCTCTCCAGGCACCTCAGCTAAAGCAATAGGAGGAGCACACCAAGGACTTTAAAGCTTTTGATGCTAGAGCTGGGGTGGTGCTTTCAAATCGCCTTATGAACTCACTGCATGGACTAAAATTACTTTCTAAGTCGTTTTTTGTATCAGACTGTAGACAGAAAACTAAGAGGGGAGGGATGGTTTTGGGTTTGTATGTTTTTGTCCCAGTTTACTGAAGGAAAGCTGCTATGTCTGATTGTAAATTGTGATGGCCATCACGCTCTCTCCTCTCTCTTGAATTTCCCAGTGGGATGCTTGCTGTGATACTGCATGCAGCTCCTTAGAATTAAACAGAAACCATCAACAGTGTGTGATCGCTTGGGCTCTCATTATGAGATTCCTTTGTCCAGGCTTTGCTCTTATCCTATGCGCTGAATGTATAATTCAAACAGAATTCTGACGACAGTTAGGAAACTAAATGATGAATCTTTGAATTCACTTTTTCTTTCTCTTCCCTCCTTTCTTTTTCCTTTTTTTTTTTTTCCCCTTCATGTTTTTAGGAACAAGATGTCCATGAAGTTTAATCTCTCTTAGCCTCAAAAGAAGAACTGGGGAGTAACAGTTATGGATCCTTTATACTTTTCCAACACATTTAACATGGACTCAAGTTCCAGTGATTTGAACTCCTCGCTGCTGACAAATACAACAGAGAATGGGACACTCTCAGAGCAGCTTCCATTCAAATATATCCACAAAGTCCTGATTCCCATCTTTTACATCCTGGTATGTGCAGTTGGACTTAGTGGCAACACATTGGTCATTTATGTGGTTTTGCGTTATGCCAAGATGAAGACTGTCACCAACATTTACATCTTGAATTTGGCTATTGCTGATGTACTCTTCATGTTGGGCCTGCCCTTCCTGGCCACACAGAATGCCATCTCCTACTGGCCTTTTGGCTCCTTTCTGTGCAGGCTGGTTATGACTGTAGATGGTATTAACCAATTCACAAGTATTTTCTGTTTGACTGTGATGAGCATGGACCGCTACCTGGCAGTAGTTCATCCCATTAAATCAACCAAGTGGAGACGTCCCAGGGTGGCCAAACTCATCAGTATGACTGTCTGGACGTTCTCATTCCTGGTGGTGCTTCCAGTCTTCATCTTTTCGGATGTGCAGGAAGACTTTCACACCTGCAACATGAACTGGCCAGAGCCTGTCAACATCTGGTCGGCAGCGTTCATCATCTATACATCAGTCCTTGGGTTCTTCGGTCCTTTATTGGTGATCTGTCTGTGCTACTTGCTGATTGTGATTAAAGTCAAATCTTCAGGGATTCGTGTTGGGTCTACAAGGCGCAGGAGATCGGAGAGGAAAGTGACCAGGATGGTGGTGATCATTGTGGTTGTCTTTGTGTTCTGCTGGCTCCCATTTTACATGATGAACATTGTCAATTTGATATTTATACTGCCAGAAGACCCTGTGCTGGTGGGGGTGTATTTCTTCGTGGTGGTCCTATCCTATGCGAACAGCTGTGCCAACCCTATTCTTTATGGATTTCTTTCCGACAACTTCAAGCAGAGTTTTCAGAAAGTCCTTTGCCTCCAAAAGGGCAATGGCGTAGAGGATGGTGACCCCATTGAACACAGGCAAGAGAACAGCAGTCGCTTGCAGGAATCAATGTTAACCCAGAGGAATATTGAATACAATGGACACATGCAGACTAGCAAGGTGTGAGGGCATGGTGTGAGACTGCCAAGCACTTGTAGACCTGGAAAACTTGAGACTTAAGGGAAGGATGAAACCACAACTAAAATCTGGAGGCCCATTGGCTTCAATGAATGTACAGAGTCTTCTTTTCACTCCCTTCCCTTTCACAGCTAAAAGTGCTCTGGGTTATACTGAGCTGTGTGAAGTTCTTGTGGTGTTTTAACTAAGGCAGTCAGATGTATGTTACTGCTTCCTGTACTCTAGAGAACCAATCTACTGGTACCCACTGCCAGCTTTGTCCTCCTCCAGTAATCCAAAACAACACAAAATGTGTTCTAACCACTTTGGTAAGCTGAGCTCATGGCTGGGGTCAGCTGGAAACAGAAAACATCTCAAATAATTCCTGTGAAAATACCTTTGAAAGCCTTCATAGGGGTCTCTTCAAAGAAATGGCACTATTTCTCAACAGAAGTTCCACACAGAAAAGGTCACAGCACTGATCATGAAATTATGTAAAATCCATTGTTTTAGAGTGCTGTGTAGTCCATTTGCATTGTTTTACTGTTATTAATCCATATAAATCTCAAAAGTATTTGGGAGTCTTTCAAATAGTAAGAAAGAATAATAATTATATATTTAAAAAAAAAGAGTAGGAGAAAAATGTTGAAAGGATTCAACATGTTTGTAATACTTTCACATTCTAAACCAAACTGCATATAAAATGTAATGTAACCACTTTATCATTATGTAAGTCAAAATGATTGTGAAGTGCTGGCAAGCTGTTGTGTATATTTATTGGTTCTGAATGTAAGTATGGACGTGAATTTCAGCTGTATTTTCAGAAATTAAAACAAGTTCAACCCCTTTTCGACTTTCTATTTTGTAGCTTCCTCAAACACCTGACAATACAAACAAAGAGGTACAGCCAAGACTTACCTCATCATGGACACAGTAGAGTTTAGTTGGGTTCAGTATGGGAACCTCTGTCTTGCTCAGACACCAAAGTCACTGTGTCTTATGGTGCTTGAGAGCTCAACAGATAAACAGAGATCAAGTGACTGATGTGAGACCATACAGCAGGATGGGGAACAAGGAGCAGTGTGCAGATCTGACTCCTGTCTCATGGCTGACCTGAAACACTTGCGCAGTTAAGTGAGGGATCTTCTACAGCCAAAGGATGAAAGCAAATTACAGGTTTGTTTTAATGTAGGCAGAAGCTATTTAATCTCTCCAGAAATTGCTTTCTACCACTGCTGTCACCCACGCAGGTCAAACAGTTCTGCAAGGAAATTCATTTGTATGTAATAGAATGCAAGGCAGTGAGAGGAAAGGAGAGGGCATCCCAGCTATTTCTTCCAACCTTTGGTGGCCTTTAACATCTCTAGGGGACGTGGCTGGGCCCCAGCAGCAGCAGGAAATATCAGCCTGATAGTGTACAAATAAAGCAGGTTATTCATAAAAACTCCATGAAACTGACATGGAAACTGACATGAGCATGAAACTGACAAGGAAACAGCCCTCAGAGGTGACAGATGAGTGAGAATGGAGAGAGAACCCTCGTGTTGAGATTACTGCAGAATCTGGGGCAAGGACTGAGCACACCAGGCACATGCTTGTAGGATTCGCTGATTCCTAAGTTCTCACTCCTACTTAGTGCTGTTGGCTGCATATGCAGCATTTCCTTCATGCTGTCACTCTCAGCCACGCTTGTGTTCCCTAAGCATGAGAACTTGCTGGATGCTATGAGAGACAGCTGTGGGGTAAATGCAGAGCCTGCTGTGCCTCAGCAAAGGAGCATTTGAGCTTCTTGCAGCAGCGGGCTGTAGCCCAACTTCCGTGTACCTGCACTATACCACGAACTCTAATTCAAAACTACAGCACAACCAGGCATACATTGATTAATTAAGTCAAGCAAAATCTATTATTTCTGGAATTATCAGGCTGTTCAAGGTATAAATCAACTGTCTTATCAGTTCTTGAGACACATGGAGTAATTAGCGCAGGCCTTCATGTCATCTTTGCCAACTCCATCTGCCTCCAGTTGATTAGCCAGAAGTTCTTCTCCAGTGACAGAATTAGAAAACCCATTTTAGTTCACAGATCAGTTTGCATGCAGCGGTAATAACTGATGCTTTCACGTGCTTGCGTGCACAACATCAGTAGCTCACTCTGTAGAAGCACAGTTTGCAGGGTACATCCATGCCATCCCTTGTCCATCACAAGCCTCTGGAGCAGCTGAGCTCTTGAGCATGGGGAAAAGGAACAGGGTGAAGAAAGGAGTGCTCATCATAGCAGTAAAGGCGAGCAAGGCTGGTGGCTCTCATCAGCCGTAGGCTGTATTAATATTTGCTATGGAAGAAGCAAGACACCATTGTGATGTAGGGGAGTGGTCAGAGAAAGCAGCAGGGAATCCATTCAGATTACATGTGAAGCTGCTGGAAAGGAGCTCTGCAGAGAAGAACCTGGATGTCTTTATTAATCAGCAGTTCATCAACAGTTGACCAGCAGTTGGCCATGAGTCAGCAGTGGTGGCCAAGAAGGCCAATGTAGATGAGGGTCCAGAGGATGAGGCCAGGCTGTGTTTGGTGTCACCTGGTGTGAGGACAAGGGGCACTGGGCACAAATTGGAGCAAGTTCCACATGAACGTGAGGAAAGACTGTGAGAGTGACAGAGCCCTGAGACAAACCACACAGAGAGGAGAGGGGGTTTCCCTCCCTGGAGATATTCAAAACCCTTTTAGATGCTTTCCTATGCAATCTGCTCTGGAGCATCTGCTTCAGGGTGTTTGGACTCAGTGATCCCCAGAGGTTCCTTCCAACATCTACTGACTGTATGACATGATTCTCAAATGCATTTCCTCCAAGGATCGGACACCTCTTTTGAACATCTTTCAAACCGAGGGTTTATGTGAGTGCTACTTTAAAAATAAAAACCTATTACTGGGATGAATCATGCACCTAGAGATTAAGCATTATAACAACAAGTGGATGGTAGAAGAAACTTGAAAACCAAAGAAAATAAAAAACTCCTCAGCAGATTAGGTAAGAGCACGGAAGAACTGAAGAATACTCACAAGACCAACACTTGAGCAAAAATTGGCAGTGTAGAAATATCAAAGATTTCTGGGTAGCTTCTTACTCACCCCTCAGGGAAAAGCTAACATTCATTTCAAACCTCTTTGATCACGGGAGAGAGCTAAAGAGGTGCGATAAATGAAGATGTAGAGTTTTATTGCTCCATCACATTAATACTGTGCCGTATCAGGTGATAGAAGTGTAACAATAATCTGGTGCATTAGGGATGCTCTGTTTTTCTTTCCATGATGATTTTATAACATGCTGGAAAGAAAAGTCAACAGCGATTCATGCCAAGATGCTTTATAAACATTAATATAGTGCTAACAAAAGTATCATCTTTTACCACAGAGGAAGAGTTTTAGTGCAAACTATAAGCACTTTGTGTACCCAGCAAAATTTCCCTGTTCTTTTCACTGATTCCAAGTCAGTTCAGCATGTATTGCGTGGAGTCACTGTGCAGTGACTACAATATTGACAGTGTTTTTCAGGGTTATGCTAAAGAGTCTGTCCTCATAGGTGTAGAGCCACTCTGGACAAAATAAGTAATTTATACACTGAGCAAAACAAACCCCAAAATTGCTCACATCTTTTCTGGGTCCATCAGCACGTTCAGACTGACCCAGAGCTCACTCACTTCCAGGCTGAGCCAAAGTGAAGCAAATCAGCCTTGATTTCAGTACGATGGCAGATTTGCAGGGCACGATGAAGAGCTGGACCTTGCTAATCACCTCGGAGTCTTCAGTGACCCATTTATGTTCTGAACACAAGTGATGAACAGAAAGTCATTAAGGACGCTGGGAAGCATGATGTCTCTGCTCATGAAGCCAGTGATCCTCTTGTCATTGGTTTCAAAGGAAACACACCTTGGTGAAGCACTGAAGATTAACTCCATGCAAGGATGGCATCAGAATGTGGAAAAACTCGGAGGTGTCTGAATTTCTTTCTAGTTCTTCTCTCGACTCAGAGTGGGGCAGTAAGGCTGGGATTCTATTAATCTACCATAAAAAAAGTGAAGAATGCATTTTGTAAATGCGTGCAGCATTTACTCGTGAGATTGAAAGAGCCTTTCCATTAGGGTAATGATCGATTTGTTTTCCAATTTAAAAAGAATCAAAACTAATTTTATTTACTAAGCAGAGAAACGGTCACGGTCCCGCAAATGAATAAATGTGCACTTCAGCAGAAATACTTGTTTTGCAAACAACATTAATTTAATGCAATATATTCCCACAGAAACATCAGAAGCAATGAGGAGGGGATGACTCTGTCTTGTTATGCACTCTGTGAAGAAAGGGTGGGCTTGAGCTTTTGCGGTAGCTTATGGCTCCAGACATTTTGGTTCAGCTCCTGCTTTTAAACTTACAGCCTTTTCCAATGTCATCTCCAATGTTTTCCACCTGAAAAGTAACCCAACACTTCTTCTGATAGGTTGGAAAAGCCCTCTCAGATCACCAAGTCCAGCTCCAACTCATCCCACCATGCCTGCTGACCGTGCCCCTCAGTCCCACTCTCCCACTGTCCTGCACAGTTGGAATATTTCTAAGTCCCACCACAAGGGGCTTTTACATCAAGAAGTGTGCATCTGTTTTTTGGAAGCTTACATCTATTTTATCAAAGTCACGCAGGAATAGTATTTTTTTTATATTTTTATTTTTGAAAATGAAAAGTTTTGCTGCATTGATTTTATGTCTCTTTGACATAGCTCTCTTTCCTCTTATCCAAGCAAGGCTATTCTGGTAAAAGCTGTGCTCAATGGGCAATCAGGTGGCTCTCACCAACAATGTATCTCCAAAAAATGAGCAGCTGGCTGTGGGCACCAAAATCATTCTTATCATTACCTTCTTCAAGAGGGACCACTTTGGAAGGAAATTGGGTTTCTGTATGGCACTCTTGGGGTGAGGAAGGTTGAGTAATCACCCACCTGCTGCATTAACACAGCATTCATTGGGTTTGTGGCTGACAACAAGCCATGCCAAGCAACACCCCCTGGGACCAGGACAAGTACTCAGTGTCACAGATAGCAGATGTGGGCGATGCTTGATGGCTACAGTAACGATTAAACAATCTGGCACGAGCCAGATAACTTTTGTCAGCATTTAGAGGTGATGTATTTGTGTGTGGTGTGGGCTAGAAATAATATGCTCATTTCTGGGGAAAATGCAGGTGATTTGTACACTGTGACATAAGAGACATCTGGATGAGGCCTTGGGAAATCTCATCTCTAAAGCACTTGAAGGAACATTCCAGTGCACAGCACGAAACAGGAACTTTGACATCCTGAATGCTGAAATTGGAGCAAAACCATGTTGGTGTTCCTGCGGCCAGCCAGGCTCACTGTGATATACCTTATCTGCCTGCTGCCATGTCTGATCCCCACCCTGCCCTGTCTGCAGTTTCCCCCCATCTCCATGCTGTGGGTGCTGCTGTGCTGCCCGTGGTGGGGTGACGTGCTCTGCACACCTGCAAGCTCTGCCTATGTGTCTTAAGTAACACTTACATGGAAAATGAATCATTTTTCCCCCTTCCTGCAAGCCACCACTATAGGTAGGTCCTCGGTCTGATTTTATAAGAGGGTTTGCATCCAGCATCCATGCAATTCTTACTATTTGGAGATTTGCTACTATCCAAACTGTTGGAGTAAGACAACTCTGACCAGCATGATCACAGTGTCCAGGGCCTTCTGTGGGTGAGTTATATACACAGTGTCTGCCAGGTTGTGCTGATGACTAAAGTCAAAGCACAACCAGCAGAAGTATTCCGCTAGTGCTTTATAATCAGCTGTGTCTTATCTAAACAGTATTGACTGATTTTATTCTCTGCTTGTTGCTAATGACTGGCAAACAAATGACTGCGCTGCATAAGTACAGAAAGGATTACAAAGCGGAGAAATAAGTTGTCTCTTGCTAAAATAACATAAAACAGGCAGGGAACTGTTTTTGCCAAATTCTCTTTATACACATTCAAAATGAGGCATGATTCTAATTCACAGTAGAGCAAATCTCTGGCTAAACAGACTGAGCAGAGACAGAGTAGGGTTTTAGGCAGACTGTGTCTTCTGCCCTTTGAACAGTGAAGAACAACTGTGGTCACCCAGCAGTCCTTGGGGTGTCACTGGCTGTCTGTGACCAGACTGAACATAGTCAACTCTTCTGGTCTACAGAGAATGAGGAGCAGAGCTCTGGTTGGCCCCAGCCAAGGGCACTTCAGTGAGATGGATCCACCAGCTGCAAACTGGCCCCAAATGTGGCACTGAGTTGAGTCAGCAAAATAGAAATTGGCAGATGATCATGACTCTTCAGATGTCACAAAGCTGCAGATTTCAAACAGCTGATGCTGTAAAGCTGAAGCAATCTATCTACCACCAGAGGCATCACCGGTACCTGGTTCTATGCCTTCAGGCATCTGTGGTGAGTGCTGAAGGCACTGGGCATAACCAGTGACAGTCCTCTTTCCTTTAGCAGAGCAGTGACAGCAAACAAATGCTACCTGCAACTAGGCCAACCCTTGAAGGAATTAAATCATTAAGGACGTAATTATGAGTTGGTTTAAAGGGCAAAAGACGAATGGTAACTCAGTGAAGGACAAAGAAGATTGCCAAGTAAAGGGATGCTGTAGCAGAAATGCTAAATCACAGCTTGAAACAGTTATTGAGCACCTGGTAGGAAGGCAGGGCCAACCCAGGGGAGCTCAGGTGTGTGCAATGCATCGGAGTAACCAGAAGGGATTCAGCCAGGATCCACCCTTTCCCAGACCTTACTTAAGGGTTGGCAGTGGAGGTGTGAATATCTTTCTGGAGATCCTTGCATATCTAAGGCCTTCTAAAGGTAAGCAGCTTTTTTTTCCCCTCTTTATTTCTGTTATATTTGTAAATGCTTGCTGCAGCCTAGGGCTTTGCTACTCTTGTGTCATTGCTGTGCTTCCCATCATGTTCCCTGTCAAAGAGCGGGGTCGTATGGAATGACAGGTGAATGGAATAGGATTTTTTGGGATGAAAAGAAGGTATTTGCAGATATTCTCAGTTGCTGAAACCAAGCAGGATGCATATTCAGATCCAACTCAGTGCTGGAATAGAACATGGATTTATACATTTTCTTCTTTCCCCATGAACTATTTTCCAGTCAGATAACAAATAAAGAGGACTTTGACCCAATCTAACTATTATTCACATTGGATGACGAGGTTTAGGACACCTCCTATAAGCTCAGGCATGGGAGGTGTCTCTAAAAATTCAAGCCTGGGGCAGCCAGGTAAGCAATCAGCCAGGCTGTAGCATTATCTGCCAAAGCAAGCTTCCAAACTGACAGAAATGGTTTATTAATTCTTCTTCTCTCCAACAGTGACAGAACAAAACAGAACATATTTCTCCTTGTCCACTGTCAATGTTTCAAGCTGAACCCCAGCAATGAAATGTCCCTGTTCAGCCCAAAAAGCATTTATGTGTGACCGTTGTTGTGTTCAGCCTTTCAGTTCATTGAGAGTGAAATTTATGCTCTGAAGGATGATGAGAAGGGGCATGTTATTAATCATGAAATCCATCATCTGTCTGAAAACCTGATGGAAGTGGTCCCACTGAGATACTAACTGTGTTTGCCAACTCCTGAGATTGCTCCTGGGATCCAACCTGATTCACTTCTGAGTGGCAACATATGTGCACGTGAAGGATCTGCCTGCACTAAGCACAGCTGCCACATGCAGCAGAAGGAGAAGGCCATCCATGGGGAGCTTGGTCCCACAGCATCCATTCCAGCTTATCTCCCACCCCTGGCTGCCAGCAGGATGATCTGGCTCTCTGCTGCTGTAGGAGCACAAATGAGCCTCCCTGAACTGTTTTAGTCCGAATCAGACCAGTTAGCAAAGCTTTCATATTGAAACACCCATTTGGGCTCAGATAGACTGGATGGTGGCTTTTGCATAGTTTTTTTTCTTGTGTGTTACTCACGCTGTTCAGCAATTGATAAATCAGTCCTATCACAGCTCTTGCGTGATGCAGTAATGGTGATAGATAGTCACTCTCTTCCCTGGCCCCTTTTTGTTTGCTTTTTTGGAGCAAGTTTCTGAATGTTTTCTTGTTTTCTCTCTGTTTTGATCATGCCCTGAGGTTTGGCTGAATGATCAAAGTAGTCAGAGCATGGTGAATTGAGCTCTGTCCTCAGGTTACATCCATGCAAATCGAGAGCAGCAGGAAGACTGTCTTGGACTTTCAAGAAGGGACTGAAAGGAGAATTGGCCTTAAGGTCATTAAAGGGGAGTCAGTTGCAGGGATTTTAGAATAACATTGACTTTTTTTGTGACAGGGAGTGAAGTTGGTATGGTACTAACGTGGGTGCCACATCCATCCAGAACATGTAGGGTCAATAAGGATGTGGCCATCCTATTAGACCTCAGCCCACAGAGGTAACTTGATGGAACACGGATGGAAGTGTTATGGGAAAAGCTGCAGACTGGTCTGGCATTATATCACCATGGTCTAAAGCCTAAATTTGCTGTCACACTAATCTATCCATGTAAATCCAGTCTAGCAGGCCCATGGCAGCTATTCAACCTTTTTGGTGTATATTGATGTAACTATTGATTTATTTATTTATTTTCACTGATATTGGAGATAAGCCAGCTATTACTAAGTATGCATATTGCTCTAGTATGCAGGCACCCAGAACAGTACTACTTCTTGCTTAGAGTTGCACATACTTCACCTGTGTGCCCTAAACAGCAGTGGTGGAAGAAGCAGGGCATCCCAGGAGGGCAGAGTGGTGCTGGTATGCTTATGTGCTGACCAAACATGAAAAAAGCACTTGGTCTTCATCTGAAAAAGATGTAAATGAGAGACAGGGAAAGGCAGCAGGACAGGCAGTTCTGAGGGCTCCTGCAGCTTGTCTGCATTTCAGGTTTTTCATCTGCTTCTTTCTCTGTCCCCACTGAGCTTGTGTTTAACATCAGCAGCTTTCTGTCATCACCGTTCTGTATGTGCATAGTTTATGATGAGACATGTCTTTAGCTTCCAGGTAACAAAACAAAAATGACAAAAGCCCTCTGCCTTACAGCTCAGCAGCAAGAAGACTGTTTTCAATGGAGGTTTTGGTGCTTTAACAGCTCCCACCTCCTCAACAGGACAGTTGTGGACTTCAGGATCTGACTCATGGGGTGCAATTCAGCTGTCGTTTTGGGTTGTGTTCCTCTTACTCCATCTTTGGTACATGCCTGCCTTTGCCCATTATCCACTCCTTCTGCAGTGCTTCCAGTACTCCAGACCTAATTTCTTCCTCTCTCTTGTGCTGTTTTGTGATTACATATTTTTCTGTTCGATAGGTAGAAGTTCTCCTGTTGGTTTCTTCTTTTTCTCTAGTTGCTGCTGCTACCATTGTTTGCTCTGCTATTGATATCCTACACTTCATCTGCGCTGCTCTTGCTCAGGCTCCCTTGTCCCTACATTGTTTCTCTGATCTTTGTCAGGAGTGGGTATTTGCAATGACTGTGCACCAGATCTGGGGCAGGGAAGGCAATCCTCCTGAGCTGGTGCTGCAGCTGTGAGCACTTGGCTGATGGAGGCAGTTCTGGGTGTCTCTAGAAACTTCCAGATGTGAGCTGAAAACTCCCGACTTTGGGGATGGTTTTGGGTGTATGTACCCAGCAGTGAAGCTATAGACAGCTCAGGAGGCACAGGAGCTGCACTCAGCTGGATTACACCACAGGCTCAAGGTCATCTAGAAGAGATCCAGGTGCTGGTTTTGGGCAACCGAGTCCCACTGGGCAGCTGAAGGCAAAATACGGTGGCAGTGAAGATTTTCCTCTTCTGTTTAACACTGACAAAGACTAAATACAGAATTTCACCATCCAGAGGAGTCAAAGTTCTGCAAAGGATTTTCTGTATCCTCTTCTGGGGAAGGGCAACATGGTAGAATGTTAAACTGAAGAAATAAATGCCTGTAGAAATCTAAATGCTGGCCAGATGATGCCTGGGCACACTGCTCAGAGGGAGTGCTGGGGCTGATCTGCTGGCACCAGCATGTAAAGTGGATTTTACCACCCACTTACCCTGTCTTGATTTGTGAAATCAGCCAGGAACATCTTATGCTTTGGAAGGGAAAAAGGTCTTTAATAAATGAAGATGCATGGGAAAGAATGAGGACCTGGCTTTGCATTAGGAGAGCAAATGTTGTTTTTTTTTTTTCTCCTTCCTCTGTAAAATTGGATCATATGTGGAACTGGCCAAGAAAACTTGTGTCAGAAGGAAAGAGAACCGGTGGCAGAGCAGGGAGTGCTGAAGTTGTGGTTGTGCTTATGTGCCAGGGTTCTTTATTTGGCCATCCTTTCTATGGCAATCACAGCCTAATACAAGCAGGGAAGCACCAGAAATCAGTCAGCCAACAAGCAACTTGCTGCTCACCTGAAGTGCTCGGCTTTGTTCCAAACCTGCTGCTGTCAGAGTTTGGAGCACACAAAGCTGTGGTGGGATTTAGAGGCATGGTTCCTTTCAGCACAGCATTGCTCAGGTCAAGTCTGCACCAGATACCACCCAAAATTGCAAGGAGGAAACCTGTTCCTGCATTATCCTAATGCTGGAAACTGTCTGCTTGCCTTTGATTCACTTTCAGCCCTGTTTCCTCTGGTCCCAAGTCAACATTAATCTTAATTATGTCTCAGCTAACAAGCCTCTAAGAGTTTATTAAACAGGCTTTTGTGTTCTCTAATTGAAAATCTCAGTGCAAAGAGTTTCCACGCTGCTTCCGACTCTCATGCTGTTTGACAAATGGCAATGGCAGGCAGAGAGGTGAGGGATGGGATACCTATGGCAGCACTGCTTTTTGGCTGTTGCATCCTGGCAGGAGAGGATGGGAAGAGCCAGGAAGTCTGCCTGCAGCTCAGCAATCCTCCTGGGAGGGTGGTGGTAACTAAAATGCCTGTTGTCAAATTGCCTGATGTGTATACAGAGCATCATGTGGCCACTAAATGTCTCTAAGAAGAGAAGGCAAGACTGCCAGGCACCATGTGTGGGTTGGAGTGCTCATCACATCCCTACCTGAGAGGAAGTGTTGATCTGCCTGAGAGCAGGGAGGCCCTATGGATGGGTCTGGATAGGATGAATGAGCTGAGACCAATGGGGTGAGCTTCAGCAAAGACAAGAGCCAGGTCACAGCAACCTTAGGGTGGAGATGGGTGGACAGTTGGATTTGATGATCTTATAAATCTTTTCCAACCTAAATGAGTTTGGAGCCTTCCTGTGGCTCTTATTCTTATCTTCAAATCTGTCTCACCTCAGCTTTTTCCTATTGCAACTCTTCTCTAGCAGGGATCAGTGGGTCTGACCCTGCCACTCAGGCAGGATTGCCACAGCAGCAACTGCAGCCATGGGGTCACATCATGTTCTACAAGAACAAGTTGGTGTGACTTGGGGTCCTGGTTTTGAATAGGAGCTAGACCAGCCCCTCTTCTGTTCCTGCTACCTCTGAACCAGAATTGGGACCATGGTTGCTGGAAAATAGATGTTCTGGCGAGAAGCCTGCCTGCCAACATTTTTGTTGATAATGTAGCAATGCATCATATTTAATGAGCAAATTTAGGAAAGCTTTCAATGCATCAATTTTCAGATAAGACAGCCAAATGACCTTTCCAACAAACAACTGTCTGGGGAATTTTGTTGTGTAACAAATGCCTGTCTCCAGCTGGGGTCTGAGAAGGAAGAATAATATTCAACTGCAGCTGAGAGCACACATAGGGTCTGCTTCCCACCCCAGTGAGAATCTAGCCCTAATTCAGCCTTGTTGGTGTCCGAAGGCATTGCTTCTTCAGCATGGCCCAGTCAGTGCAGCTTGGTGTAAGCCTGGCTGCTCTTTCTCAAGCCCAGGCTTTACTTTCCAGGAGCTGCTCTTCTCCTTGCATTTCTCCACAGCTCTTCTTCATTTTCATCTTCCTCAGTGCTGTGCAGCTGCAGCCCCATGAGATCCTCTTCTAATCCCAAAACTTTTCCCAGGACTGAGCTGTGTTTTCTAAAAGCTCTACTTACTCTTTCTCCAAGTCCCACCTACATACCATTCTCATGGACACATGGGCTTCCCCTGCATCCTGGCAATGGGCTTCTGAGCAGCCAGGCAAGCTGAGAGCACCTCTGAATGCATTTCATCAAAACATGTCGTGCTTTGACAAAGACTGACAAATTCAGATGAAAATCTGTCCTCCCAGCCAGCTGTTCTCAGAAAGCAAGAGACAGAAGTGATGCTCCCAACATGCAGGGCTTTTTTGACATGCTGCAAATCTAGTCGCTAAGCCTGAGGGACTGACTGACATTTTTAATACCTCGACAGACAATTCATCAAATTAAAACTATTCAGCTTTAAATACGCCTTTCTTGGCCAGCTCTTCATTCTATTAAAGCACAACAAATGTTAGCTTTCCTTCTGCTCTGCTTGAAACATATATTCAGGTGCCTGTGAAGGTGAAGGAATCCTTGTCCTGTGTTTCTGTTTGACCTTTACAATGTGGCGAACTGTATTTTCTTGTTGCCACCCTGGTTTAAGTCCCCAGTTATGAATATTCATTGGCTGTCATACAGGTCACTCTATAAGCAGGTTTTCAACAGCTGGGTATAAAAAGGCTTTTGCTGGACCATGCATACATAAGGAAAGCACGCAATAGACAGGGTGAAGGAGCATCTTTTTTAAACATCACTTTTTCTTCCAATAAAAGCAGCTATGAGTGAGGGGAAAAGTCATGGATTGTATGTACAAGTGGCATTTGCAGAACAAATACCAGAACAAGCAGGAGCTGGGTGCTCAAGGTAGCAAGCGTGTCACTGAGGCTCATGCTGTTACAGTGGCCCAAAATGTGGGGTTGGCCAACAACCAGTGAGCAACAAGTGGCCTCTGCATCAGCTTGGTATTGGCACAGCCTTGACACATGCAGCATCATCTCTAGCTTCTCCTAGAAGCTTCTCCTTGGTGCAATGAGAAGGGAAGTAGAAGTTGCTCATTTCAGACCATTGTGCCTTGCTCCCAGGACTGCTTACCCAGCTCTCCTCACTCATTTACCTGAATGGTCTCAGCTGATCACCTCAGCGTGAACTTTGTTTTCACACCGTATTTATCTCTGGACTATTTTTTGGGTGTTTTGTTTTTTTAACAACCATCTCAATCCAGCCTTGTTGCTATGAGATAGGTGATGTTCTGGGGTTTCTGTGTTCTCTCTCTCTCTTTCCTACATAATCTCGTAACACTTAATCCTCTGTATCTCTTCATCTTTCCCTGAAAAGTCATTAAAGGTGAAACCTTTCCCTACTTGCTCTCTTACTACCTACATCTTGAGCTTTTAAGCCAGGTTTCTGACCTCGAGCGATGAGATATCCTAAACATCAGAAGTGCCCTACTCCTTTAGCCCACTCTCCATTTGCCAGAGTGAACCTACTATGCTGCTGTAGTGCTTTAGTTATCTATCCAGAACAGCTAATGGAAAAGTAACAGACCGTAAAATAAATGGGTGCACAGAGGACATACAGTCCTGTCCTGAGGAGATGTGAGGTTATGTGATGTGAGGCCAGCAGGTAAGTTTGCATCTGAATTTACCTTCACAGCCCTGGTGCTGGAGCTGTATGCACAGCACAGTCCCAGATCTAAAGCACAGCCATGGTCTGGGAATTACCACAAGGTACAAGAATTTCTCTTTAACTTTAGTGAGGCTCTTCCTGCTGCCAAGTGATTGCAGGTGCAGAAAGTGAGTCTGGGTTTTATATTCCTAATGCAAGAGAACAGCATTTAGATGGGAGTTACTGCTGGTCCAGCGTGCTTGCTGCAGGCTTTCGTGTCCTGAAATGGCAGTGGGAGATACTGGGTTTTCCCTCCCAATTCTCCATAGAATTATTAAGGCTGGAAGATCCCTCTCAGATCCCTGAGTTCATTTCCAGCCCATTCTACTCTGCCTGCTGACCATGTCTCTCAGTGCCACCTCTCCACAATTCTGGAACATCCCCAGGGCCGGTGATTCCCCCCACCTCCCTGGGCAGCAGTGCCACTGTCTGCTCTTTCTGAGAAGAAATTTCTCCTAATATCTAACCTGGGACAAAGGGGGCAAATCTCACCAAGTCTCTGTTTGGATTATCCGAAGAAAACACATTTTCCTTCCTGAGGACTCCAATGAATTGTGCCCCACCTGGCTTTTCCCAGAATTACATCCTCCTGCTTCTTTAAATTTGAAATAAAATGGCATGTTGTCTCCCTGTGTTGGGAGTTAACTGTGTGCCTGGAGAGCACAGACAGCACTGGGAGATGAAGGGATCTTGGAAACTCCGTGTAGAAGGTTTGAGGCTTTAGGAACCCGAGGCCATCCTCAGAGCACACCTTTCAGGCTGTGCTGGCCGTGTTGCCCAGCCTATGAACGAACTGCCCCCAGAAAATAAGCAGGATCAACAGAAACAGACTCACTAACATCTATAACACGACACACTGCGTGGGCTCTCTGCCGGTCCCGGATTGACGCAGATGAGTCATGGCCATTGCTGACACCTCGGGGCTGCAGCAGCTCTGCTCAATGGGAGAGGGTTTGCATGTCACACGCCAACTGCTCCTCTGCAAAACTGAGGCTTGAACAAACAGAACAAAAGCAGCAAGCACAGCAGAGCCCTGCCGTGTCACCAGAATTGCTGCTTCTGATGGGATGTGATGACAGCCGCTCCCATGGGCAGAAGGAACTCATTGTGTGGCTCTCAGAATTAATGTGAGCGTTCTGCTTTGCTGTTTGCACCACTGCGAAGCCTCACACCACAGGCTGCGCTTGCTTTCCACAGCCACATGTGTGAATCCAATCCCATATGCCAGGTGACAGACAGAGGTCCAGTGGGCCGCCCATCTCAGCCTCGAATGCATTCTGTTTGCTGGTATGCATGTGTCTGATAGCTCCAGACAGCAATCAGTGTCATTTACATAGAATGAATTCATGTCACCAAACTGTATTTGTTTTTTTTCCAAATACAGTGAGGGAGTTTGCAATGCATTGCATTTCAGACCTGGAGTGGCTGTGCTAGATACGTGTGGCTGAGCTGCGCTATACAAGCAACGTTTGGAGGGCAGTTCTGTGCTATCCAATGGACTCATTTATCAGTACATGTATTGGGTAGCACCTGCCCTCCCCTGCCTTCCCCTTTCTTCTCCCATCTGGGATCCTTGACCAGGCTCTGCAAAGTCAGAGGACAACATGAGAGACATCAGGTAAACCAGCACTAATCTAATCTCAGATCATTCCAGGCAGTTCATCTAAGTGAAATCCTCTGCCATGCAAAAGGCCAGAACAAGGGCTGTGAACAACTTCAGTCTCACAAAGGAGGACCTGGTGCTGGTTGCTGCCCTGGGGGTGGATTTCCTCCTTTGTGAATCACTCGAGAAATTTCCCCATCGGATATTAAAACACCTCCGTATCATTCAGTGAGCAGGAGCCACCATTGTCAGAGATGCACTTAGCAAAGAGCATTTGCAATTTCCAGAAAGCACAAAAAGAGAGCGTGGAAAATGGAAGGTATGAAAAGCCCATCCACCAAGTTGTTTCTCTTCCCCTTTACAAACCACCTCCTTCCACAACGCTTAAGAGCAGCAACCTGAAAGCTGAGCCCGATCTTAATCATCTGATTAAAAAGCTGAAAGACTTCAAAGCGCTGCACATTCAGCACATCACAATGGAAAAAACACAGGATTCTCAAGACTTTTGACCACGCAGCGCTCGGACTTTAGGACTGAGAAGATCATGAGAAGTCATAAAAGGGAACCATGATGCATAGCTGAGATGTCTGAATTCAGTCTGGCAGAGACAGAGCAGAGCACGCCTTGATGCTGCAGCACTCAATCAGAGTCAAGGCAGCTTTGCAAGGATCTGCTTTGTGCCCACTGGAACTGAGCTGGAAGGAGGGGTGCAGGTTGTGAATGTTCACACTGTGGATGATCAGATTTGAGCTTTGGGGTGTATTGATGTCTGGGGTATATTCACCATCAAATCAGTGTAGCCTCTTTTGGGTCAAAGGCACCGTTTTGGGTGGAATAACATCTCCAGTTCAGCTGCTCCGCAGGTCTCACTGCTAACAGTCCCACAGTGCGAGCTCTGCTACTGCTGAGTACTCGTTGGCAGAGGCATTAAGGTGAGGAGTACAAGAGGCTGCACACATGGACTCCCACCGGTACTTTTCCAGTCAAATCAAATTTCACAGGGTAATGAAAACACAGGTTTGTGGCACTTGACAACTTGTCAAGTGTCATTTGCAGTGAGTAATGATCACAGTGAGTTCAAGAAACCTGAAAGTAACTCTTCCTGGAGCTCAAGGCTCATAAAGCTCCGCTTTGCTCTGCAGTTGTGACGTCCTATCACACCTGTGGTTCTCTAAGCGCCTACTTTGAGTAGTTCCTTGCATTAGGACTTGCTATGCACAAGGCACTTTGCACACAAAGTGGCATTATATTTAATTCAGTTACGAATGGCAGCACAAAAACACTCAGCCACGAGCTGAAGCTGTAGCTCAGGAGATGGGGATAAGGTAACACAGACACTTCCCTGGGATCTGAACACATCCCATGCAGAGAGAGAGATCAGCCTCAATAACGGTGGGATCGCATGCAACTCATCCATCACTTGGAAACCATACTTTATCCAGTGTCAGTGGGTACTGTGAGACTGAAAGCATTTGGGGGATTTTATATGGAGTGCTAGGGCTCTTTTTGCATGTTGAAAACCTAAGACATGACTTGCAAGCAGTCTGCCTTCTGACCAATATTGCCCAATAACAAAAAGCTTCCAGTACTTCTCTTTAGGTTGGTTTAGCAGTGAGAGGCCCTGAGATGAGTCAGTGCAGCCACCCAGAGACTCACCACTGCTTTTGCAGCTACACAAGAGAGCAACAGCCCAAAGCACTGAGATAACAGCTTCTGCCTCAAGCAAACAGGTCCCAGCAAACACCCAGGGCTTTGCAGATGTTGGGGGCAAGCCATCTGGATCTTATCTGTCCCCCTGTCCTGAGATGCTCCAACCTGAAATCAGTGTGTGCTGAGAACCCAAAGCTCTTTGCATGAACAGAAGGCACTGGGGGCTGTGTGATGCTGAATGCTCTGCCTGGAGCTTCGGTCAGAAGGGGCTTCTTGGCTTGCAGAGCTCACAACACCCACTGCTTTCATCCCCAAAGCCCCTAACCAATGACATTGCCAGTAATTAAGCAAATGTGGTTAGCAGTTTTATGGCTGATAAATTATAACTGCTATCCTTAATGAGCAGGGAGACTCAATTAGACAGGGTTAATATACCAAATAAAGGCTATTTGCTCCACTTCAGAGTCATCCAAAACGGAACACCCCAGCACTGGGAGATGCTGAGCACAGCATGCGGAGCACAGCCTCTCCAGAGGCTCT
This sequence comes from Excalfactoria chinensis, assembly GCF_039878825.1. Classification (NCBI taxonomy): domain Eukaryota; kingdom Metazoa; phylum Chordata; class Aves; order Galliformes; family Phasianidae; genus Excalfactoria; species Excalfactoria chinensis. The sequence continues at coordinate 2,954,740 of NC_092838.1, read as the reverse complement.
GATGACCAAACATTTGCTAATGTGCAAACCATTAGGAGACCTGTCACTAAACATCTGAAATCCCCAGGACATGGAATTTGAATCGTCTCCAGGAACAGACTGGGGCTGACTCAGTGCAGGCAGTGCTGGCTCTACACCCATCAAGTTGCTAAGTGCAGTGCATGCTCTGTCTGCTTGATTTTGCTTCATTCTGATCCCAGGGCTGTACGCTGGGGGAATGACTGAGGATTATATTAAATGGAGCCACAACCAGTGTGAGCCATTCAGCCATCACAAACGCAAGAGCATGGCTGGCCAGGAGTCATTGCCAATACCCTGTGTGCATAAATGTCCTTTCTCAGCTCTGATCCACTACTCCTGTGGGTCCTGATCGCATTGAACTCTGCCATTTCCTAATGAGCTAACTTAGTGCATTAGCTGCTCAGGGCTGCTTCAAGCCTCAGCATAATGGAGAGCAACTGAAGACACAGCCACTGCAAGAGCTGAGGTTGTGCAAGGAGCCTCTATGACTCAATGTGGTTAATCTAGCATCCCAAATCAGCGTGCCTGGCAGGATTTCTTTCTATATTTCCTGCATTGCATGCTCCTCCCAGCCATGTACTTCCATTCCCAGGAGAGCACACAAGGCTCTCTGCAACATATAATAAAGCCAAGGCATGCAGCCCTGCTGCCAAACTGGCACAGAAAGCACTGCACATCTGCATGGCAGGAGAACAAGGAGGAGCTGACATCCATGCCACCTACCCCAGCAGTTCTTTGGATCTTGTAACAGCAGGCATCAACACAGCAGCATTCTGTTCCGCTGCTGACAACTCGGTTCCCCACCCTGGTATATGGCTGCCATCAGTGTGTGATCTGAGGAGTACTTCTGACAGAAGGAGCAGGCTTCAGGGCCAGGCTCTCTGTCTACTCACAATTCTGCACTTTCAAAGCTTTTAAGTTGAGTTTAAGAGTGCTGGCATTCTCATTTTTCCCAGTTCTTTCAAGCTCTTCCCTCCCTGCTTTTAGCCAGGGCTGGAATCACAAACGATGGGGATTTCTGGTTGGGCCATTTCAGTTTTAGAGAAATCCTCATCAGTGAGATCAGGGACCTCAAACAGGAGTGGCCAATCCCAAAACCAGGCAGACCTGAGCCTGGCTGCTCGTGCCTGCCTGGACCCACTGGCCAACATCCGTACTGCAGGGTGCAGTTCACACCTCAGTATACAGCTGTCTTTTCAATCAGTGGGACAGTCAGAATTCTGCCTTGGAAAAGGACAAGAAGCACAGACAGGAAATCAGAAGGGAGAAAAGCCTTGTTGTAATTGATTTGCGTTCTTCCCTTCTCACAAACAGGGGTATATAGTCCTCTGGACACCCCCAGCAGCTGCTCATCTACCACAAAGTTCTGACATTTTGCATTAGCAAAATTAGCCCAAATAATGTGGCATTCTGTTTCCTGCAACAGAAGTTTTACTCCTTCCAGGACCTTTCAATATCAAAAGTAGGAAAAGGTCTGCAGCCATCAGGATGGCCTGTGAGCTGACACAGAGGTGCTTGTTTCACCCTGATGGAGGAAGGAAGCAATTTGTGCGAGCTGGCTTTAATGTAATTCTCCCTGGAAGAAAGGAGTTGCAAACAGCATTAGGCTGTCATGCCCAACGGATGGCAGCAATCATTGGGGTGCCCAGATTGTCTGCAGTAGCTTTTGGCTGGCACATGAAGTGCAGCTGCCAGTGAGAAAACTTCCTCTGATGTCAGAGAGAGGAAAAAGAGCCTCAATAAGGGAAAAAAGCTCTGCCCACATCCCTGCTTTGGCAGATGCAAGGTCAGAACTGCCCCTCTGCTCTGTGAGATCTCACCTGAAGCACTGTGTCCAAACGTGCAGTGCTTAGTGCAGGAGAGATGTGACCCTACTGGAGAATGGCACAGGGATGGAACACCTCCTTACGAGGAGTTTTGTTGTGATAGGACAAAGGACAAAAAGTGAGGAGGTATTCACTGTAAGATGTAAGGAAAAGTGCTAAAGGTGTTTGTATGGGAACTGTTGAGTCATGGCCTGAACCACTGATTGATCACCTGAGGAAAGGACCCGTCAGCCCTGGGAGCACAGGTGAAGGCAATTCAGCTGCATGACGGGAGGGGGTGAAGCCTGGCTGCACTTCTCCTAGACACCATTTAAGGGCTGATTACCACTGGGGAAGAATTTCTGGCTGGAGATCCTTCCTTTGTGGAGTCTTCACTGTGAGCCTAGGTCTTCAGAGGCAGGTGAGCACCTTTCCTTTTGTAATACCATCCTCTCTGCACCAGTCTTTCCAGTGATGATGGTGTTTATGCTAAGGACAGTAAGGAATGGTGTAGGGTGCTCATAGCAGTGGTGGTACCCCAACCCTGTACACACACATGGTCAGGCTGGATGGGGCTCTGAGTACTGATGGAGTTGTGGGTGTCCCTGCTCAGTGGAGGGAGTGGGACCACACAACATTCAGAGGTCCTTTCCAACTCAAATCGTTCTGTGATTCTATGAAAACTGCCTTCAAGCCCGGCCTGCAAGAAGATGGCTCCTGTCCCATCGTAGCCATATAGGGTGGAGTTTAAGAGGAGACTCTTTTACTGGTGGGTTTCTAATTGAAGACTTTGCAAGACAAGAAATATGTGAAGAATAATAATAGTAAAGCAAAAATGAAAACAACAACAAAAAAAGCACCATAAAAACAGCTACTGTGAACCACCAGAGAAAGAAACAACACAGGTTCACAGCTTCCAGATGCTGCTGCTTGGAGCTTTGCTGCTGAAAACTAAAACAAGAGGAAAACGGGTGTGCAAGTGAGGAAAGGCATCACCGGTTCTTGGCAGGAACAGGTGTGGTGTGCAGATAGCAGGGAGCACCCCATAGGGGCAGGATGAGAGTCCTCAGTCCTACCAACCGGGATGAAGGGCGAGGTAGGGACCGAGGGCTGCGGAGCATGTGCAAGCCAAAGGCTCAGCCTTTTAGCTCCCTATTGCTCCCTGGCTAAGTGGTTTCTATTTGTTTTAACACTTTCATCTTTTATCCGCTGCATTTTATCTGTTACTTTAAATCTTTGTAAGTGAATAGGTTCTTAGTAAAATCATTAAGTTCCATTCAACTCATCTAAACACAACCCATTAGCTTTATTTGTTGCCTGGTTGCCTTATCTGCGTCGATGTTATCTGGCTGTTCCTGTTGTAAAACAAAAAGTTATAGAGAGGAAGAAACCCGCTTGCCGAAGGCAGAGCTTCCTTTTGTTCTTACCCTGATAGAAAGGGATCTTTCTAGAAAGCCAGGTGAGATGCAAACTCACCCGAAATTCTCCTCTCCCCAAACAAGGCTGCAAGGAGAACAACAGGGTGGTATTCAGGCTGGCAGGGGACAGCTGGCAGCAGTGCTGTGACAAGGAGCACTGTAGTAAGGCAGTACTTGTCTGCAGGAGTGGGTGATGTGCTGAGGTTTGAGCCTCACGTAGCAGCAGCGTTGAACACCCACAGCTCACAGCTGCTCCAGGTCTCCTCTCACATCCCCAGATGTACTCAAGAAGAGGAGTTCAAGTTTTAATTTGCATTTGATCTTCGGTTTTTAAGACTGTTGGCAAAAGAGATGAGGCGAGTAGTCTGAACTATTGAGCATGCAGAACCCTCATGGTAAGCTGCTCAGTGCTGGGTCAGGCTTTGTAACAGGCTAAAAACAGCAGTCCAACCAGAGGTGCAGCTTGGAAATGTTGCCAGATCCCATCCTGAATACTTACAGGAGAAAACGCAGGCACTGAGCTGGAGTTCAGAGGAACTTGCATCTGAACCAAGTCAGCAGAATAGGGATTTTCTGCTCTTGCTTGGCTGGAAGAAGCCTGATACACCAGTTCAGCCTTTGCTGAGGCAAGAGAGAGCTGTGATCACTCAGTTACTGGGGAACGGCTTATTGCCGCAGGCTGAAATCAGACTAAAGAGCTGGGCTACCTTCAAAGAGCAAAGTTGAAAGGCTTCAGCACAGAGCAAAGGCTCCAGACCCAAAGTGCAGCTCAGAGACTTGCTGTACAGCAGGGAGCAGCAACAGGAGCAGCACATCCTCTCTGCAGGACAGCACAAACTCACTGTGGGAGCACCAGAAATGAGCCCTGCCCATGCAGGGGCTTGGCAGGAGTGAAACTGCTTCAGCAGTGAGCTCAGGGCACTGAGTCAGCCCTCCCAGGCTCTTCTCTCACCTGTTTTTCCTGCTCCTTGCATCACAAATTCATACCTGCTGCTGAGCCTACAGGAATGTGAAAAACCTAATTTCTACTTGCTGCTCTATTCATTGACAAACAGGAGGCAGAAATAAGAAGAGGTATCTTAAATAAGATGATGTCTGCTTTGCAGCTCGCTAAAATAGACTCAGAGTCAATGAACTGCTTTAGAAGTTTAATCAACTTAGATGAGAACACCACAGAACAGCAGGATCTAACCAGAAGCAGAGCATGCATAATAGGAATAAATAGGAGAGAAAACTGGAATTACACAGAGCTTTTAGTTTCTTTGCTGCCATTTGGCATTGAGAGCACCAAGCTCTAGCCCAGCCACTGGCTCTGCCAGGTGTAATGAGTGCTAATAGCACTGTAAGCTATTTAGTCAGATACCAGTTGTTTATCATAGCCAGGACTATGAACTCTTCAATAGTTCCTTCTAGAGAGTATTTCTGAGGGTTATTTGGAGACTGCACCAGAAGGCACCTTATTCCTTAAAGAGCAAAGGGTTCCTGGAGGGTCCATGGGAGAGCAGCAGGACCAAGCAGAGCCCTGGTGTCACCATCACACTCTGCACTGGTGCAGCCCATCACAGGGAATAGGTGAGACATGCGTGCACTCAGAACTCCAATGCCATGCCTGTGAGTGTGAGGATCCTTTCCTGCTTTATGCTTGCAGAGATTTGTACCTAAAGCAAACCATAGAGTAATTGCATAGCTGAGAAAGGGCTCTGCACAAATCCTACAAACATGATGCTTCATTTGCTGCGATCATGTAACAAAGGGAAAAGAATGAGTCTGTTTAGAAGTCACCAGATAAACTCAATGGGGCAGATAGAGCCCCAGGACTTACTGAGCTGCATTGCAGGATTTCCTCTGTGTGGGTTTTGGGACACTGGGAATTGCAGCTGGAGCTTCTGCCTGCGGGGTTTTTTAGTAGGAATTACTTTCTATGGCTTTTTTGGAGTTTCATCAGGCTGAAATGCTGAAACTTCAATCTGTAGAAGAGGAAGGTTAAAGAGACACTGAGCAGCAATCTGGTTTGTTCCATCGTCCTGAGGCTGAGCTGCTCTTATCGTTTCCAGCAGATCCTGGGATAGAGCACTTGTCTTCCCTGCAGCAGCTGCCACCTGCAGACTTTGTGTCTCCTTGAAGGGTTTGTTCCTAATGCTGACCATAAATCTTGTTCCATCCCCAGGTCATTCGCTTGCTCTCCCCATTCATCACCTTCTCAGTAGAAGGAGAGATGCTGACCCAGCGTGCTCCTCCGTGTGAGGTGCTGCTCTGGGGCTCTGATGCTGAGGACATGAAGGAGAGGATGATGTTACATGAGTTTATCTCCTTGCTGTTACCAAGGACTGGGCTAAGAGGTGCAAACACAGGACAGCTTTGAGGTCAGAAAACAAGAGGAAAGGTATGTCGTCATTTTCTGTTTTCATCTTCCCATATCAGGAAAAGGAGATTTCTGTGAGTAGCTGATCTGGCCCATTATCTGCTGCTGCAGAAGACTCTGGTTCTGCTCTTTCAGCTCCATGTCCAGGCCTTCTGTAGTTCACTCTGCTGAAGCCATGCAGGCTACACCTTCCATAAGATCTCTGGGGGGGACAAGAGCTGGAGCTTTGAGTAAAGCACACCTGAGTTGTATGATGGTGGCTGAGGCAGTTTTGTCATTTCTTATTGTGTTTATTGCTCTCAGAAGAAAAGACAAACAGAAAGCCTGACCGATTCCTGATGGTTATTTCCAAGTGTGAAATTTAAGGCAAATTAAAGATAAAACAGAAATTGCCCCATTTCTTTATCATTTGGTTTTGAGCACTTAACTCTTATTTCCTCCCCCCCCCCCTCTTTCAAATGAGAACTGAAAAAGCTTTTTTGTCAAATTGTCGTGGATTGCTGGAAGGATTTAAATTCCATTCCAACAAAGAGGCCCTGGCAGGCTGCCTGTATGCTGATGAGCAGCTCTAAAATATTTGTGCTTTGGATTTGGCTCATTAAGCTGCTCTAAATGGGGATGCTTGTCCCAGCCCTTGAAGTTGAAAAATGGAGGGATGTATTCCGAATGTGGCGTAGGGATGCTTTTCTACATCTCTCTCTTTTTTCTTCAGGTATTTCCTTTGTTTTGTTTCCTCCCAAGATCTTGACGGCTCAGGCCGTAAGTTCAGCAATAATAAGAATGACTAATTTGAATAATGTGTGCAAACCAATAACTTTTTTCATTATTTGCAAGGCTATTCCGCACCAGCAACCAATGTGGCTTTAATGACTTGCCTGCCTATGGTGCTGGCATATCAGCCAAGAGCGTTTTGAATGTATCCTATCAGGGCTTCTGTTAAGTGTTATGGAGAGACACGTGTACAGATATATAGATTTTTTTGCTTCCTTCCTGGTAGAAAGCAACTTTTCCCCAGTTAGTGTGCATTGAACATAAGCGTGATCCAAGGGTGTTTTTCCCAGTGCCAGATTAGGTGCTGTCAATAACTCCAGTTGGTTGTGACATTTTAAGAAGGCTGGATCATATATATATATATATATTTTTTTTTTTTTCCTCTTAATTAAAGTCAGTGCAGCAAACAGTGGATGGGGTGAGCTGGAGGTGTGCAGAGCCACTCACTATGCAGGGGATGTTAGACAGCCCCAGTGGATAATTCCAGCTCCACTGCAGGTTGTGGCTTTCTGCAGCTGCAACGTCGAGGTGGGGAGTGGTGCAGGAGGGAGGGACAAAGGGGGAGAAGGTGGTAATGATTGGGGGGGAAAAAGCAAATGCCTTCAGTGAGTGCAGTAGGAAGGCTTCTGCAAGCACGTGTGCTTGCTTGGGGCTGGCACCTCTCTGTCAGTGCTCTCAGCACTAAGTGGCGTGCTGCAAACAAGCAATGCAGCCATTAGGGCTTTTACCATCACCCTAATGGAAGCTGCTGATTAGGAAGCTTTTTTAGAAGGAGTGGGGGGAGGAAGAAAAGAAAGGAAAGGCTGTTGGTGGCAGCTGGGATGTCTGACAGCAGGGCATGGGGGGTCTGCGTGAGACACCCTTGGGAGGGATTTTAAAGCTCAACAACTTTCCCACTTTTCCTGCTGAGGGTTTCAGCAGGCTGTGCTGGAAGTGGGAGCAGATGTGATCTTTCAAGGCTGATAAACCATTTTTCATCGTGCGTTGACTTGCAGATCCGCTACTTAAACATTCCCATCTTTGCTAAAATTGAGACCTCAGGAAGATTTGGTATTTATTGAATTTCTGCATCCTGATACTCATCTGAGAGCACCTTCTGACCAGCAAAGGAGAATCAAAGGTTTCTGTCTAGTTTCTGGAGTCCTTTGGTGCTTAAGTGGAAGTGCCACCTGAGGTGCTGATGTAGAACCGAGTGCTCAGTTGGTGCTTTTAGCCTTGTGCTGTGAAAAGCATATGGAAAGAAACAAAGCTAGTGCATTCAAAGCAATCTGTTTATTTCAGCTACTTTTTTGAACAGGTGTGGGTAGGTGAGGCACAGCAGTGAAGCAATTTGTCTTCATGTATCCTTCATACAAATGGCTCAAGGTACAAACAGGAGGGGATGGGCAAGGAATGAGGTTTCTTACTGCTGCATGCACCTCTCCATTTTGATGTGAAACCAAATTCCCTATAATATCACTGCTGGTAGCGAAGCACCTTTTTTCCCTCCTGGTTTTCTGGGCATGCTAAGGGATAAAGCCTTTTGTGGTCATAGTTTGCAGCACCTTGAAGCCCCATCACCTCCATTCTCAGGTGTCCCTTGCATGGACACAAGGCCACCAGGAGGCTGCCTGCTGCAGTCCTTCCAAGCAGAGCTTGATGTGCGTTTCTAAAAGGGAGGACACTAATGCATCACAGAGAAACCCCTACCAAAGCTCTGAGCCTGAAGCTGAGGAACAGCTACTCTACAGCTGGCTTGATTAAATGGCCGTTGAAGATGATGTAAACATCAGACTCCTCACTATAGATGGCATTTTCTCGCTCCCGTTTGAACATCCTCACCCAAACCTCATCTCCTTCCTGCAGGTCCAGCATCAGGCTCTGGCTCTGCATGATGCTCCGGTCACTGGGTTGGGCATAGAGGATGACCATCTCCTCCTCGTTCTTCATCAGGTGCAGGTAGGTCTCCTTGAAGTTCCAAGTGTGGACATTGAGGCTGAAGTAGTAGATTCCTGGCACGTAGCAGAAGAACTTCCCTGAGAACATGTTGAAGTGCTTGTAGAGGTTCACAAACTCGGTGTCGAAAATGACTTGCTGGAAATAGTCTGAGCTATGCAAGGGCTTTCTGCGACCCACTGAGAAGGCAGCATAGAGCTGCTTGCATGAGTGACCTTGGGGGCCAGGCTGGCCTTTCTGGCCCTTCCGTCCATTGAAACCACGTAGCCCTCTCTCTCCTTCCTTCCCAGCTGCTCCAGGGTGCCCTTTCTCTCCCATTTCTCCCTTCTCACCTGCAAACATAAAAGAAAACGGAAGATGTCAGGCACCATCACCCTCTTTATTCTCATGCCAGGTGAAAGCTTGGTCTTATGGAATTCACAGTGCTGATGCACAGAATAGTGAAGTAGTGAAACTCCATTACCTGACCAGATCACTTACACGGATCCAGCTGAATGCACAGCTCAGGGCAAGAAAAAAGAATTGGCTAAAGATTTGGCTTAAGTCTGATTTGGTCCATGAGCAGGCTTTGTCTGGTCTGCATGTCTCTACTCATAGCACTCCCTGACATATCTCCTATATTGTATGCTTAATTATTAATGTCTTACTTTGTAAGACAAAGTATATCAAATGGGAAAAGCAAGTGAGGCTTTCCACTTGTTCTTTATTTCTTATTCTGAGGAATAATTTTCGGATAACTGTTGTATTTGTTTTTTATTATGATATAACTTGAGCTCTCAGTGATTCCGTCTTCTGATGGGTTAGAGCCTCTTGCCGCTGTGCACACACAGCCTGTTCCATGTCACTCCCTGGGTAAATAAATCAGATGAGTTTCTCAGTGTAGGAAAGAGCAAAACCTGCCAGATGACGATGTGCAAACAAGATGGAGGAAGGATGTTATGACCACGACCACCTCTACCCACCTTTGAGGATGGTGATGTCTATGGTTGGCTGCACTTTGGGTACCGAGGCAGCGGGATCACTGCTCATCCTTGTGTACCTTGAGGAGATGATGGAGACAGGCTGCTCTGAGGGCCCGCAGCACCGCACACATGACAGGCGCCGTGGCTCCCGCCTTGGCAGGTCCTGCTCTGCCATGGAGCTGGGGATGGACACCAGGAGCAGCAGCAGGAACACGGAGCTCATCTTCATCCAAGCCAGCTGGAGCAGGCAAAGAACAAACAATTAACATGATGATTCGGATCAGAGCCACTGATGGGCCATCTGCTAATGTTGCCGCAAGGTGCTTTTCTGATTAATTATTAGCTTATCTTGTAGTGGCACTAGGAGACTCCAGGTAGGAAGGGTTCCCCACAGCATACTGTTTACAAGCAATGGAAAAGGCAATCCTCATCCTGCATTACTTATGGTTGAAATGTCTTTCAAGAGACAATGCATAAAAGCAGGAAAGAAAAAAACACATTTTGAGATTAGAAGTGAAGGCTGAGGTCCTTAAAGGTGCAGCAAGCACTGCTCAAGCTGCTGGTACTGCCTGGCTGGGGTTGGAATTGCCCTTGCAAAAGGTGCTGGGTGAAAAGTGTTATTTAATAACCACTTCTCGTTTTGCTGTCCTGAAAAATGAAAAATCGGATGCAGAAAATGAAACTTCATAGAAATATTTATCTGATTTTTATTTTATTTTTTTGAGAAAAGTGATGGTGGAAAAATGGACTTAAAAAGTAAAAGCGTTTCTCTTTTTAGATGGTTTCCTAACCTTTTGCTGGTAATCTTTCTGACATGACCCAGCCAAGCGGTTTGTGGCTTTGACTATGTCCATTTGCTTTTCTTAACATAGTTCCTCTGGACATTGCCTATTTTTATTTTCCAGTGGGCAGAACACAGAGCCAAATAGCTGCAGCAGGCATGGACCAAACTGGGGTTTGTTCTGCACAAAGAGATGCTTGAGAACATCTGCATTTTCAGCTGATACTGGCAAGCCCCAAAGGCCCTGAATACTGGATGAAATGAACAGGCAAAAAGAAGTTTCTGGTGGTGACTGGTGAGCAAGTTTTTCTTTGAACTCCCCTCTACCCTCCATCTATGGAGGGAATGGAGCCGGTGGAAGGCGAATGGCTCCTCATACCATGCATAATTAGCATCATTCTGCTCACTGCAGTGGTATCTCAGACAGGTTTTGGAATGATGCCTTTTTTGGACCTTATCCAAAGTCCAATTAGTGAGATGGACTCTCAGTGACCTCAGGCTGGGAACAGCTCGTAGAGCTCCTCTTCTACCAGTTCTAATTCCTGGAATAGGTGGGGATGGTAATACCTAGAAATCCTTGCTTTCAGAAATGGAACAATGAGCATTTTGCTGAGGGAGAGAAGGCATCTACCCATGAGTTACACAAAGGCTTCACTGGGCACACCATGGAGTAGTCAAGAAAATACAGGAAAAAAAATGATTAGTTTGGGGCAAGGAAATTGGGTTGTACAGTCATTGCAGGGAGATGTTTTCTTTCAGTTCTAACCTGCCCCGAAAGAGCTGTCATTCACACCTTTTATTACTTGGTGTAATCCAGCTCCCTGGAAACTAGATGAATACTTATTAGCAGCAATATAATAACTTTGCTTCTGACATCAGTGGAAGTTCTTTCATCAAACCTGTCATAACTTGAAATGATCTTTCTATTTGTAATTGTACCTTATTCTAGGTACAAGTCTGAGGGATTAATGCTCTTTTGTATCAGCGTTCGGGGCCTGAATTCTCATTTTCATTAAGTCCTTTTTAATTTTCATTCAGTCTTTAAGCCATCTTTGTGCTGCCAACCAGGACTAGAAATGTAATGCGAGCTTAAATGGATAACATATCATAAATAAGCAGCCTGTACGTGACTAGAATAAAAAAGCTTGCACTACGAGAGAAGGTTTGGGGTCTGAGGAATGTTTTTGGGGTCTTCTTTGCAGTGATTAAAGCTTGTGCATATATTATATGTAATGGTCTAAGGAAGACCGCATATTCACTCAGAGACCCAGACAACTGGGGCCAACATATCTTCTGTATGACTAAAAGCTATTTAGTTCTTAGGACTGTAGGTAGTCAATAATCTGGGGATAAAGTCTAAGGCATTTGAGGCATTTGATTACATTAGCTGAGCATTAAAAGTGGAGGACATAATTGCTCATAATACCTTCATGAAGGAGAAAGAGCATTCATTAAGAGGAGCATTCATAATGGGTGGTACGCAGAGGCTTCATAAATATGAAGGAATCACTTCTACGTTTCTATAGGCCATTATTCTCCTTAAGATGAAGTTCCTATTTTCAGACATGGTTTAAGGAAGAGAAGTTGGAGTGAAAAATCAGTGTTCAGGTTTTACACCTTTTACATTACTATAATCCAAGCACCCATTGAGGAAATCGTGGCCATTTGCGTGATTCATGAAGAACAATTACTCAAGTTATTGGCGAGGAAATTGCATTCAGAAAATAGAGCCAAGCAGGCACAAATCCAGTCAATTCAGGGCATCCTGAACTGACACCCAGAGCTTCACACACATTTTCCTTCATGATTTCACATTCCCAAGCAGCTCAATCTTCTGGAAATGGTGTCAGATGTGCATTTGGGGCCAAGCTAATTTTTTTTGTGTGTGCATGTATGTGTCACCGTCCTCCCTGCTGAATACAGAAACACGTATTTGGTTGCAAAATAGCTGATCAGTTGAAGCTTTATTGATGTATGCAGATAAACAGAGTTTCAGTTTTTACAGTTTGCTTATTACAGTCAAGAGAGGAGTGAAGGAGTAAAACACGAACAAAGTGGAAGGAGGGGGGGAGTGTGGGAAGGTTGAAAGAATGAAGAATCCAGTTGTATGGGGTTCAGGTTGAAAGGCATCCAACTTTAAACCAGAGGAATGAAGTGTGCAGCAGGAAAGGAAATAAACTATAATGATTTTCATGTCAGTCTGAAGAAAAAAAAGAAGATTATTTGGGCCAAATTTTAGAGGAGAAGCAAACACAATTCTCATGGTGGTAGGGAAATCAAACCTGATGCCATAAAGAAAAGATAAAAAGGGAAGATAGAGCTCAGTGCTTGAGATCTATGAGGAAATGTGAGCTGCTGTTTTTAGCTATTGTAATTTTTTCACCCCCTAAGGATAATTATTTTGACTTCATTTTGTCAAATGTGTCAGTGGTGGATTTGACACTTATCCCCTTCAGAAGGCAGTGAGCAAAGAGCTCAGCACTGTTCTGCTCCAGGGAAAACTCTTCTGCTGGCTTTGGAAACTTTAGAGTCCATAAATGTTTCATCTGGACACATAAGGAGGTTCTCAGCCCTTCCTTTCTCAAAAAGATTTCTCCAGTTCAGCTTCTTTGGCTCTTCATTGAGCTTGAGTTCATATTGAAGCAGTTGATGGATAAATGAGTTTGAAACATTTCCAATGCAAATCGTGTTGTGACATTCAGAAAAACACGAACTCTTTGGTTGTTTCTGGTGCTTCCTGCAGAATGCCTTGGGAGCAGGGAGCTCATTGTGAGGCCGGGCATCCAGCTGGTTCAGGTGCAGTACATAATGCTAAGATAAATGATCTCAGTCTCCTCCAAATGCTCCAGAGTCTCCCCACTGAGTGGACAGATCAGTTTACAACACACCATATAACCCAACAGGCATTCTATTTGTGCCTTAAAACTGCTGGTTTTCCCACAACACCTGTCATTCCTGGTGTCTACCAGCTTAGAAAAGCAAATCCCTTCCATGCAGAGCTTTAGGGATGCCACAAATGTTTGTGAGGGAAGGACAAAAACCATTTGTTTCTATTCTGGGAGTTAAACGAGGTGATAATTTCTACCTGCGTGCAACTTCTTATTTAAATACATTTGCTTGGCACTGAGAGCACCTTGATTGATTTCTCGGTTCATGATTGAGTTTAATCTCACAGCTCAAAGTAGTAGCTTATGTATGAGATGCATTTGCTCATGCAAAGCTTTTTTAATGACGCTGTATTCCTGAAGAATTTTAACACTTCCATCTAAAGCATCACACCTGGGCAACAGCAAGGACAAAAAAATCCCATTATATCTGCAAAAATAGCTTACTTGCTCTGAACGTGGGAAAAAATAAAAGGAAACAAAGTCTGGGTTCTGAGCCAAAGGGATCTCCCCTGTATTAGCAACGTGGGGTCAGCAGAGTCCAAACCATGATGGGTCACCATGAGCTCTGCAAGCAGCTCCTATGGGATATATCAGGCTTATTCTATCACAGGCTAGTGGTACAGATCCGCATTAACCCACTGCAGAGCACTGTTTTCAATGGCACAAGTGTGGGTACATTATGTCCTTACCTTACAGGGGTGCTCGGAGATTAAATCCCAGCCATCACTGTGCTGAGCTCATACACTGCAGCAGCAAGAGTTCATGAGGCAGAAATCATTCCTGGATCCTGGAGCAGCACTTTAAATTTTTGCTAACGTTTTACTTCCTGTTATTGCTACGGCTTCACTTGGAAAAGCAATCTATGACCATCTTTGCTCTGAATTCACTGTACATGGGACAATGCCAGCCGCTGCCCATTTTCATTTGTGATAAATCCAAGCCAAAAACCCATGAGGTCGGTTAAGATTAAAACCCTACTTGCGCCGCAGGGATGGAAAACACATGGATGTGTCAGCTTCAGACCTTGGCACCATTCCAGAGGCAGAAGTTATTCAGCTTCTGCTTTTCTTCTTTTTTTTTTTACCTTTTGTCTCCTTGCACACCCCGAGCTCCTTGCTGCTCCAGCCTGCCTCGCATTGTCAGCAGCAGGAAATGAAGCAGTGCTGAGGCCGCTCCTGTCTGGATGCTGGAACTTCCTCTTGGAAACAATTTGTTTGAGATTCTTTTTTTTCCTTTCCCCCCAGGAGGATCTAAATTTTCTTCACGAGTCCAAAACTGCAGCGGAGCATCAGTGCTGAGCACGGGGTGGTTCTGCTCCAACGTGATGCTGCAGAGATGGCCGTCTCAAGCTGGACATTAGCAGCCTGTGTGCAGCCATGGGGCGACTTGAAGTCTTGCAGATGAGGATATTTGGATCCCAAAGAGCAGCATGGTTTAAAAGTTTCCACTGTCAGCAGTGGTTTGCAGATGACCTTGTTAACGCCCTCTTGCCTGCAGTGTTTATACATTGCGCTGGGGTGAAGAGGGGTTGGGAGCAATGCTGGGGACAGCTTGAGCCCTGGGAGCTGGCTCAATGGAGTCACAGGCAGGATCTGGCTGAGAGGCCCAGGAATGCTATCTGCATCTGCAGTTTGTAGTGGCCACTGGGATGTTTGGTTAGAGTTTGTAGATTTTCTGGGTAGTTTTATTTTTGGATGAACTTTGGCATGTGGATGAAGTCTCTGATGTCCCTGCCCAGGAGGAGCTGTTCTAGCTGTGATGCCCACAGGAACACCATCACTCACACTGATGTGCAGCAGCATCCTGCGGGGTGACCATGTTGCCACACACATAGAAAGAGGTGAGGATCCCAAGTAAAGCCCCTCTCCTGTTGCTGCACACACCCAGGCCCAGGGAATTCCATGGATTTAATGTAGGTGCTCTGCAAGTGCCCTAAGGGAAGAAGGTGTTTCTGTGTGGAAATGGATGGGTATACATGGGCACCAGTGTCTTCACACGGTACCAAACTACAGTCGGCTATCACCCATCACAAAGAGGCAGCAAAAGGACTTTTTCTGGCTCCAAAACAAACGCCCTTCCCAATACAAGCCCAGACAGTGATTCAGCCCTTGCTGCTGCCGCACCAGCCCTCTTGCACTGAAATCATTTGCAGGGCAGATTCTCCCACTGAGCAAAGAGCACTGGTGAGGTGAATGGCATCAAGGCTCCTTCACCTATCATATCTGAAAGGCACATTCCTGGGCATGGTTCTGCTCCATCCTGCCCAGGCTGCAGCCCCATCCTGAGCACAACCAGACCGGGCAGTGCTGCTGCAGCTGAGGGTGGGTGAGGAAGCAAGCAGCACTAGCAGAAACAAACTACAGCCGGTGCAGCAGTAACCTGGCCTCGTGCTTCTTTCTCCTGCTGTGGTGGAGCAAAAGAGAGGAGGCAGTGTGGGCAGAGACCACCTCTTGCTATGACTCACCCACACAACCTGCTTCTGCAGGGTGGGAACGTTTTGTTCCCCATAGCAATAGTATTTTTCTCCCAACATATTCAGACCCATTTAACTTACCTTGTGACTCAGAACCCTGTCTCTTACTTTCCTTGCTGTTGCTTAGCAGGATGCATAATATGAAAGCTGCCGTTCAGTCAGTTTCTTCAGTCCTCGGCAGCTGCTGCAGCTTCCTAGCTGGAGTCCAAATGAAACACTGAAAGTTCGTTCTGCTCCTTATGAAATCCAGCAGCTCGGTTGTTTGCAAAAGCTATTTTTTTTTTTTTTTCCTTGGTTCTTTGCTTGCATCAACTTGTGCTGAGTTTCTGTGCTTTTGTCCTGCTACGGTTTCCCTACAACGCTCAGCCAGTCTGTCTGTCTGCTCGCACGATGCCTCACACAATGATGGAAATGAAAACCAAAAGAAAATTGTGAATAAGGGGAAAAAATAAAACAAACCCAAAACCACAGACCCAAAACCACATTCAGTGTTCCAGCCAAAGGAGAAAGTGCTGGGATCACATGGAAATAATTTTTCTTTGGGAGATTTCAGCATCATTTTGGGCAGGAGAAAGGAGGAAGAAAAATACACAGTGAAAGCTCAGGCATCTGTGCAGCTCTTTTCCAGAGAGGTAGATTTAGGGACCACCTCAGGAAGGTGATATGCGGCAGCAGCACCTTCCCAGTGCAAAAGGATGCTGGTTTCTCTCCCTGCCTTAAAGGTCTGGGGGATAAACCCTGATGCCAAACCACCCGTGCTGGGATGCAGTGAGTGCCAGCATCCTAGGAATGAGAAAGGAAGGAAAGCTAGAGCACATTTGTGGCTTTATTTAAAGCCAGAAAAAAAGATGTGAGTGCACAAAATAATGCAAGCTCCGCCATCATTCCAGCAGTAAAGCTTCAGAAGAAAAGCAGCATCTTTGATCGCTCTGAGAACACTGGGAGAGAAAAGGTGTATTTTGTCTTCTCTCAGCACACTTCTCCACTTCAGGTCACAGCTCAGTGCTTTAAATACCTCTCCCCTGCAGTCCTGGCCAGACTACAATGCTTGGACCCCTCACCATGAGGGCTTTATCCCATACCTTGACCAGGTTATGCTTCTTTTTGGCACATTGCCTGTCCCCAATTGCTCAGAGCTGTGGTCAGAGGCAGGGAAACAGACATCATGCTGGAAAAGGGGTTTTGGACATCATTGCAGATTTTTATTTTCTTTTTAAAGGCAATGATAGCATTTAAAGATGTAGGGTGGATCTGGGTTATGTAATGGAGAATGCAAATTGTTTACAGCTGACTTAAGCCAGGGATGTTTTCATATCAGCAGTGGTAGAGGAAACTAACAGGTGATTAAAACAGACTGCAGCGCTAGTTTTCTATTAATTCACAAATCTGCAACCAGGGGGACAGTGAGGAGGACCAAAGGTTGCTGGGGAGAGAGTGCTGATGCTGTACCACAGGGAAGACTTACAGACCAGTGCTGTGTTCAAAGGCTTCATCAGTGAAACACTGAGGTTTGCTGCTGTCCCAATGTGAACCCAAGCAGTGTCCAGCTCTCATGAGTCACCTCCAGCTCGGGGCTCCTCCAGGCTTCCTGGAGCACTTCCTGCTCTTGTCCTTCTCCCTACTCATTCCCACCTCCATCCCATCCCTGTCCTCGTTCACTTCCTCATCTCCATCCCTGTCCTCAGCCTCATCCTTCTCCCTGTTGCCATCATCTCCATCCCTATTGCCATCCCCTCCCTGCAGGAGCAGGCTGTGCCCAGCACAAGCCAATGGGGAATGGTCACGCAGAGGGGAGCATGTGGTTGCAGCCTTTCAAAAGCAGCCAGGAAAAGAAAACTCTTACTCATTTTTTTGGAGGGACCTTAAAGCACCTCTAAGAAAAGAAATAACTTTGTCTCACATATGCCAACCAAAAGCTTGCTTTTATATATATATATCTTTTCCTCATGGTGAATTGGTAACTGTAGCACAGAGGTTGATTTTCCCTATTTTTCTTAAAGAAACAGAGCTTGAAATTAACCTTGGAAGGAGCTTGGTGTTCCACTTGGCTGTGTTGGCTCTCCTTGAAGCAACCCCTGCAGCCCCACTTCTGGGGGCTGTTGCTGACTGCTTCCTTCTTGCTTGGTCCCACAAGATCATCTGGGCTGCAGAAACAAATATTCTACATTTACATACTGTGTCATTGTAGAGGCACCACATGGCTTATTTGCATGCGTACGAAAATAGCTCCTAGATGTCACCTAACAGAAAGAGTGTTAGAAGCTCTGAAAATGACCTTAGCTGGGCAAAAACTGTACAAAACCAGTTTATAGGAGATATTTTAATTTTCACTCTGAAACTTGGGAACAGACATAAACTGTTATGGGAACGGCGTCTGGCATCAGAGCCAGTCTCTCCAGATTAAACAGGTTCTCTGCCTCGTGTAACAACAGCCTCCTCTTTCTAAATAGTAATCGTATTCAAGGAAGGAGGATATTTCTGTTTACACACATGATTTATAAAGCTTGGCTTTTGTCCATGCAGGGAGCGAAGAAGAAAGTACTAACCAGTTTTGCAGCAATTTACTAAGAAAGTCAGTGTGAAGGTCAAGGCTCACCGATTCATCTGCCTGCACCTTGCTAGAAAGCATGGCAGTAAGAGATTCAACCACACTCAGCTAGGTAATACACATACCCATGGAGAATGGAAGGGTCACAAAGGGTTGGCTGGCAAAGCCATGCTTTTCTTTGCAGCACTGCCATGCCAAAATGGGTCTGGCCTATAGCAGATCAATTTTTCTTTCTAATTACTTTGTTTGACTTTTGACTTTGTTTGCGTGTTCGGGACACGCACTGAGAACCTTTGTTCCAGGTACCATCTGAGTGCTGGAGATGCCCTAGCAGGTGTGCTTGATGTGCTGCAAGTGAAGGCATATTTGTTTTTAATCTTTCTATACAATGGCTCAAGTTCTTGACTTGTCTCCAGCTCCCTAAATAAGAAGGCATGTTTCATATGGATTTTTCCATAGCACTGAACTTGGTGAGAGGGACGTCTGTTTGCTTTCTCTCCTCCCTCCCAAGGCTGGGGCTCTGTGCCATGACAACGTCTGCATCACATGGCAGAAACACAGCTGATTCCTATGGAAACATTAAATATTAAACTCAGATTCCTCCCGGCATTCTGCCTGGGGGGTGATGCTGGAACACAACAGCCCTCTGGCACTCCCGAAACGTGTTCAGCATTGCACAGGGGGAGCAGCAGGCTGTGTGTGGGGCTGGGATTAATGCCTCCACTGTGCTGAACTCCAGCAGCAAGTGGAAAAAGTGAAGAGCAGCTCCGTGTGCGCTGCCATGTCAGCCAGGAAGGAGTTCACAGAGCCTCTAAAATAGTAATCCCCAGCCGACAATGGGATTTAATAGGATAAAGTATATATATATGTGTGCATGACTGCGTGGTGCTTTTAAGCGGCCAATTGCATAAAGCCAAAAATAATTATGAGTAAATTGGAATTTAAACATCAGCGTGTGGATGATAATTGGGGACTGCTTAAGAACGAGTTGCTGAATAACCTGAAAGCAGTGATTTCACAAGAGGGAGAAAATATTTCCAGCCAAAGCCTGAGAAGAACTGAAAGCTTTGTGCATGAGAAGAAATTACAATTAGATAAGGTGTCTGGGGGACATGGGAGGCTTTCCCTGCTCATGCAGGGCAATGTTTGCCAATGGGAAGCTGGAGGCATGCTGGTTAATTAGCCTTACACGAGGTTGCCCGAGCACCAGCACTGCTGATGGTCTCTAATGAAGAGCTAATGGAGGACAACCAGGCCAGCCAACACGGAAGGAACCCACAGACATCACTGCTGGCCTTGGTTTGAGTTTGCTCAGTTCTGGTACACAGACTTCAGCCAAACACCACTCACAGCCTTTTAATTAACAAATGAAAGTGATGCTAAGCAAGGCTGATAGTGCAAGTCTGGAAGCAGGTCTGCAATGCACTGTCCAAGCTCAGTGCTAACGAGGTGCAGCCTAACGAGGCCTGGTCACCATGAACCAGGCCTTGTTGGGAAGCTGCTGCATATCCAAGCAGCACTTAAAATTCACTACAGCAGCTCCAAGCTGCGACATTGATCATTAAAGCTCATCTGCAAGCTGTCAGGCTTGTAGGTGCTTCAGGCCCTGTTCTGAAGTCTGAGTGAGGAAATCCTGAAAGATTTGAATCTCAATTTTGAGTTAAGCCTTTGTTAAATAGAAATGGAACTTTGCAGTGGTCATAAATAACATATCCATCTTCCCTTGTGTCTGCCTTCCTGTTGCATAAAGAGCAGCTTTGTTTGGCCGAATGACCTCTCAGACAGGACTTAGGGCAAATATCCATTTTAGACAATAGGTTTGGTATGATTAGCATTAGCTGATCTTCTAGGGTTTAGGTGTGGGTTGGGTATGCTGCTCGACCCTTGGGGTGCTCCCGTTGGGGACAGTAGCACAGCTTTGGGAACAGCTCTCATAGCTTCTGCCTGATGGTGGGAGGCGTTTGCTCAGGTTTATGCACACACCATGGAAGTAAAATTAGGCAATGAGCCCTGAGCCTTCTAATCAGACTCTCTACCTGCCACCCTGCTTGGACTCTTGGCATTAAACTCAGCATGTTTTCTGGAAGGCAGGGGGATTACCCGCTGTGTGCAGAATACCACCCCTGGCAGCACCACAAGCTGATCCACCCCAGTTTCAGGGGCAGTTATAGAAACTAGGTGATCAAATGGTGTGCAGGTAGAGATGTGTTATTTAACGACCCACTCTGGAGACAGATCCAAACACAAATACTCAGGACCAGGGGAGAGTCCTTGATGTAGCACCAGCATACAGTGTTCAGGTAGGTTTGTCCCACTGACTGTGTTTGTACAGAAACCAAGATGAGCTGAGAAGGAAAATATTCCTCTTTGTTGTTTTGTTTCCAGAACAAAAGAGAGTTTTGATTTTTCACTTTAATTTCCCTTCCAGTTTTTAGATTACTTGTAATTATATGGTGCCAAGCAAATAAATGGTGCTCTACCCTTCTGTAAATGACTTGGAAGTTTGCTTTAATCTGCCGGTAGGGTTCACCTGGTATATCATTCATCACACCACCACTCTGCGTTCCAGCAACTGGGCTCATTTAATTTGCTAGGCTGAATGAAATAGCTTTACCATGCCTACTTATATGGAAGTAATGATGGGTAGAGCCCCATAGCACATAATAATTGCTATTTTCCACAGAGCCCGCATGCATGTCCTCAGAATGATCTTTAAAAAGTCAAAAACTCCAGAGACCGAGACAGGCTGAGGACAACAGAGTAGAAATGATGGAGCAGTGTTTTTCTTCCTGGCTTTGTTTTGGAATCGCTACTTTTCACCTTTAAAATGGTGTTTGCTGGTTGGTTTGCTGGGCTGTGCTATGCTGCTCTGCCTCACCCAGGCAGTAGAGACAGGAGTGGGTGCAGGAAATGCCTGAGGAAGGCATGATGTCCCCAAGTGTGACTGTTTCACAGCAGCACTGTGTGCGTTCTCCTGGCTCACAGTGATTGCAGAGCAAAGCATGCAAGCCTGAATCCCTCTCCCTGACATTTGGGTTCATTCTCTCAGCCCTTCCTACCAGCCAAGGCAGGAACACTTCCACTGATGGCTCAATACACCTTCATGGACATATTTTTTGTTAAGCCATGGATGCATCAGACAGCAAGACGTGCTTTTGGTGGCAGGGAGTGGTGATTTTGGTTGGTCTGGTATAATTTAGAAGACTGCTGTTTATTGTGCTGATTTGTGTCTCGTATTCAGGCAGATGCAGTGTGGGATAGGAGAAGTTCTGGAAGAATGGGCTCAGGTGGGCCAGCTCCAGGGACAGCCACACAGATGTGCTTTGCTTGCTGGATGCCAGACCAAAGAGCTCAGCACAGCACCTGTACCCATAGCCAGCAATGGCTAAAACATAGCAGAAATGCTAAATCAGGGCTTGAAGCAGTGATTGAGCACCTGGTAGAAAGGCAGGACCAACCCAGGGGAGCTCAGGTGCATGCAGTACACCTGAGTGACTGGAAGGGGTGGAGCCAGGATCCACCCCTTCCCAGACCTCATTTAAGGGCTGGCAGTGGGGAAGTAAAAGTGCTTTGCTGGTGTTCTCTGCATACCTGGGGACTTCTGAAGGTAAGCAGCTTCTTCCCTTTATTTCTGTTGCATTTGAGCAAATTCTGACTTGCTGCAGACTCAGACCTTGCTACTCTCATGTTATTGCTGTGCTTTCCATTGCATTACCCCAAAAGCATCCTTTTTCTTCCTGTTTCTAAGGAAAAAGAGGAAGATGGGCAGCATCTAACAGCAATCTGCAGGAACGCTTGACATTGACACATATCAGAAGTATTTTTAGCATCCAAGTGCACTTTTTCTTGGCCACATCATGACATCTGAGACTACTCCTACAGCATCAGTCTGAGGGTAATCGTTTTACAACGGCAGAGTGAAGGCAGGGAGGTTAAATGATTTCTTCCCGTCTGCACAGCATGACAGTAGCAGTCCTGGGAATAAATCTTAGGATCTGCCCACATCTCCTTCTGCTGCAATGGGGGCTGTCAGCACTGGGTCAAGGACTTGCTGCCATTTCTGCCCCTCAGGAGGACGAATTTGTGAAGTCAAACCTTTGCAAGGAAGGCAGGCAATGCGTCCTCTCAGTGACAGTGGTATTCCTATTGCCCTTCCTAGTGTGCACTGCACAGATTCCATCCATTATGAAGCGCCATCTCAGCACTATGCTTCCAAAAGTGGCTGAAGTTTGAGGCTTGGAACAGCTTCCATACCCAGTAGCAGCAATTTCAATGCTGTCCAACGTATGAAGGGACAGAGAGCACCAGTGACACTTCAGAGTGAGGGTGACACATGCATGTTCACCACCTGAACCTCTTCCTCCTTGCTCAGGAGAATCTGCACTACTTTATTCCAAGAAAAAAAACTCATTCAGTCAGCACTTCAGGTCTCCATAGTACAAGTGCTTAGAGGTCAAATCTGACTGAACTGGGGCCACTGGTACCAGATCTGTTGGGCTGACAGGTCTGTTAGATGTTACTCTGGGAACTGCTTTTCTGAATGGGATGGGGCTCAGTATCTTCTGTTTCCAGGGTGAAAAGCTGCCCAAGCTCATATCTACCCCCTGCACTCACCTCCATCTAGCAACACAAAAAGTCACCTGAGATGTTTCATGTCCCCATGTGGCAGGCAGTGAACTGTTGCAAAGAGGTGTAAGCAACTTGTAGAATGGGTTGAATTTTTGGCAAAGAAGTGCCCTTAATTGGAGCTCTTCCATTTACGAAGGCTGCTGAAAGAGGCTGCTCGTAGCTGGGGGACTGAGAATAAGCAAAAAAAAGAGTTTAAATCAGGTGTCTTGATATTGACAAGCTGGTCTTTGATGGGAAGTCAGTTCCATTAAATCTTTATGGGAGTGGCAAGGTTAGCATGGGGTCAGTGCAACAATTGTAGGGGTTGATTTCATTTTCTCCTTGACAGTAGCAGAAGAGCAAAGCTGCTGGCAGCAGTTACCATTATTACTGGAGTCTGAAGGCCTCCCATGGACTGCCTGGGCATTTAAAAATCCTATTCCTGCACAGCCATCACAAATTAAAAGAGCAATTATGGTGAAATGTGTTTGTGCTAAAGCTACACCATCCATTGTTACATAAAAAAATCACGTCTCTCTGTCTTGATTTCACTTTTGGCTACAGACCAAATTCACAGGACAAAGGCAAAGCTGCCCATCCTGCCGGGAAGCAAAGCCTACAACTCTTCTTGCTGACACCTATAATTAGGCTGGGTTCTTATCTCAGGATGATAAGTGCTGATGGGAAAGAGGAACAAAGAGGAGAAAGTTCCTGCCAGGGGTATGGTGTGGAGCTGAGCCAGAGCAGACCCAGGCCATGAGCAGCAGTTGCCAACAGATGTTTGTCTGGTCTTGAATTACGTTGTTTGCATGCCTGGAAAAGATAGTGTCTTATAAATAACTGTGCTTTGATGCTCTGTGGCCTTGCATATTCAGTTCCCACCATTAGGCACGTATGTGTTAGTCAGAACTAGCTGGAAATGGACTGTGGGTGGAATTTCTTTTGTCATGTCCAGCAGTGGGGTGTTGTCAGCTCTTCCTGGGAAGTTTTGAAGGACCATGGAAGAATGACTCATCCTTTCTGCTCTGCACAGGGAAGCCTAGGAAAGCACTGTGCTTCTGCAGAAAAAGGTAGGAAGGTTTTGGATGTTTATGCGGTTCAGCAAAAGCTCAAATTCTCCTTGAAAAGCAGACACGAATACCTGGGAGATGCAAGCTGCACAGCAGCACTCCCTTAGCCCCAATGCCCAGAGAGCCAGCATGGCTTTCTCCTTCCTCAAGCTCTTCCCTCACCAGCCTGCAGGGCTCTGCTTCCCTCCCACGCTTGCTGCAGCTCAGCTGATTACTAATGGGGCTGTCTGCACCTGTAACCAACTCCTAATGAGCTGCTGCCCATTTCAGACCACAACTTGCCCCGTCTTTGCCACTGCCCATGAGCAGTGCTTTTTGCATTTTGTACATGGAGAAAAACATGTATCATCTAACATTCTGGGGAGGGAGAAGGGAGAGAGACAGTGCAACTCACCCATGGACTAACCTGAATCATTTTGCGTAGCAATTTAACATGATGGAAAGCTGCAATTAGCTCTAATTAGGACAGCCTCATTGCCTTAACGAAGAGCAGATCTGCTGTCAATTCTGTTTTCTTTCCTTTCCATGACACAGGCGTGCAATTCAGCAGCTTAATACTCCCAGCACGACGTCCTCCCCATGTACCACTGAAGAATGGGCACTGAGGATTTATAGTAACATGCTGCAGTGCCCTGAGGTAGGGATGCATTTATTCATTCAGAACAAGAAACCAAAACACTGTTGTTATGGAAGGAGGCTGTGCCCAGGGTGATGTGGTCCCCCGGCAGGGCTGGGGTCAAACCTCCTTCACCTGGCTTTAGGGGTAGGGAGCACTTGTCCAGGCATTGCAAATTGAGCATTATTCACTGCTATGTGTTCTGAGGAGTCTCCGTGACATTTCTGAGAACTGCTGCTGAAAGGGAGAAAAACCAGGAGTTATTATGAAGTGCATCATCTTTTAAATTATTGTCTCAGTCAATGAATACAGCTAGGTTTCCTGGAAAGAGAATTAGGACCCCTTTCACATCATTTTGCGGTCTGATTCCTTTGCAAATGGTTTTGTTTGTAGATGAAGCATGTAACTGGCACCTGCATTAGGATGAGTGAGGGTTTGTGTCCTCTGCCTTGGAATAACAGCCTTGGGATTACAGCTTGGGTTGCCCTTCTCTGTACTCAGGTCAATTGAGTAAAGTGAATCATCCTCATCTGCGATGCGCTGTATTCAATGAGCAGAGCTGCTCTCCTTGTAATTAAACGTAATTTTTCGGTTGCCCTAGAGAATACAGAATCTCACCTCATTAGTGCAGTCAGTCTTCTGCCAACACCAGGAAGAGAGGTTTTTTAATATCTTTGTTGCACAGGATACTGGGTACAGACTGGTGCCATTTTGGGTCATGCTATTAAGTGAAGAAAATCTCTATTACAGCAAATGGATTCACACCAGTGGATACTTTGAATTCTTTTCCTGAAATCAATCATCTTTAGGGATTTATACTGCTCTTGTTATGAGAATGTCAAAGCCGCTCCAAATCTCCTTGTATCTGCCCACACGCTTAAGACTTGTCTGTGAGCTGAATTCACCCATGCAGGAAATTCCACCCCCATCCTTCCCATTTGCTTTTCATTCTGAAGCAAAAAGAAATTGCACACACAAATGCTGAGGCTGTAATGCGGTGCTGCACGCAACTTTCCAGTTCCATAAAATATTGGTGCGTGAGATGAAACCATTTTATCTCAAAACAATCATGATAATAAAAATATCCCTTTCAGGTAGGGTCAGGAGAGGATATTTCAATGCCTTCCTTTGCAGGCAATGTCAGGGGCAGGCATCCTGGTGCCCAGCAGTGCAAGCAGCTCAGAGGTAGCAGGGATCTGGGATCCCTGGAGTAAGGCAATGATATCCCACAAGCAACACCTCAGAGTGAGAACATGAGCTGCCAGAGAGGCCAACTGAGATGCTGGGAACAAGCACATGTCATCGTGGTTAATGGCTTATTGATGGGCTTACAGCTTTTCCTTCCATCATTAACATGCGAGGTCTGGGTTTAGATTTTTACTAATTTGTTTGTTCCTAGCTGTTCAATAGATCTTTTTGGCAAACATGCTTCAATCTCTGAGTTATTCACAAACACGCTCGCTAAATATATTGCTGTCCACTTGATGAATTCCAGTTGTTCATTAGCACACCTATCATGTGATATTACTTCTGCTTCCTGAATGGAAGTGATAAAATAGATACATTAAATAATAGTAAATTTAAAAAAAAAAAAAAAGGCAAGTAGGGAAAAATAAAGTTTCAATTATGTTTTCAGGTGGAAGGTGTGAAAAACAGGTGGACTCTATGCTGAGGATGTCAGTGGTTTCCTGTGCAAAGGCAGAGCAGTGGACAATGATGAAGCAGCAGCAAAGCATAGACAGAAACCATAATGATACATTGGGATGAGTCAGTAAGAGAAGTCTACGCTGCAGCATCCCTAATGAAGGCTCCAGCTGCTCTGCAGAGCCTGTTTTGACCCACACTGTCATACTCCATGTGTAAACCTCGGTTGCAGTATAAGCTTGTATCTCCAGCAGACTGGAAAGGAATGCATCTTCTCTTTCCCCAAGGAGCGTTTAGGATCTCCAAGTGGTCTCCCACTCTGCACACAAGAGGTAATTAATAGATTATCTTAATCTTTGTCAAATACAGTCACAAAACTTTCTAATTTTGGTGTAGCTTATGCTCTGTATTGAGATTAAATTTAATTTCCCTAGAAAATTGCTTCTGTTTCACAATGGGGTTTGAATTCAACCCAAAAAGTGTAAGCCCCATGTTGCTTCCCTCCCCAGACGCCATGCTGGCTGTTTGGACAACTCACTCCCATTCTGTCCCTTGGAAAATGATCAAAGTGGGGTATTTGGACACCAATTCTTCCTGCCATGCCATGTCTCTTGGCAAATTACAGTTTGTAGTCAAGATCCATTAATAATTATATACTTAGTTTTAAATAAACACACTCAAGTGCCACTATAGGATTCCTGGCAGATATGGGATGCCTCCCATCTCCATGGAGCCACCATACCCTGGCAGGCGAGAGAGCTGGGACCACAGGCTGAGGAGCACTGAGCGTTCTGGTGCTCTTGCATGAGTGTGTTTGGGAAGTATTTTCAGTTCCGCAGAGCACCTTGTAATTGAATCAGATAAATACATGGAAGGCACTGTGATTTTCAGGTGCCGCTGAGCTCCGGCTGCATGAATACAGCAAAGCTTTCAGCTCCTCTGAGATCGCTGACAGTGACTTATTTCGGTATTTGTATGAGCTGCTGTTTATGATGGAATGGTTCACAGGGCAATAAACAGGATAAAAAGCCAGGCTGAAGAATCTGATTACTGTAAAATCCATTTATTTTAAGTACACCAGTTATTTCCATTATGGGACATTTTAGAAATAATTCTGCATCTTGAAGTAGTTTAAAGAAGATTAATTTTCAAAGGGAAAAACCTTCCTCCGATCCATTTTATCTGCTTCTCGGACAAAGCGTGAAATTAGGAGCTTATCTACAATCACTAAAATCGAAGGCAGGTCTTTCCCTTGACTTTTAGTGGGTTATAAATCAAACAGGATGTGAATAGCTGAGCGGTGCCATTGTGGTGACTGATCTGTGGAGTGATGGGCTGGAAACACGTGCTACCAATAAGCATGGAGGTGTCACCTGTCAAGTGACGGCTTCACTGGGCTCAGTGGCAGAAAGCCCACCTGGGGGCTTCAGAGCTCACCCAAGAGCTTTCTGGATGGTTGGGAGGTACCAAGTGCATCTTCCCAACAGAAGTTCCTGTTTCTCTGCATCCTTCCTTCCCTAACGCCAAACTCTTGCTACTGCTGAATCTATGAATGTGTTTAGACTGAATTTCCATTGTTAACCCTGATAAGAACTGGTGTTTGATCACATCAAACCAGAAGCCCTCTTTACTGCACATGGGCTAAAATTCCCTTGGATTTTTGATTCTCTTTGATTCTCTGCTCTATTGTTCTTCATTTTGGACTGACCCTTCTACTCACTCCATTCAGTGTACTTGTTTTTCAGCAGCTGCCTGGAAATATTCACAAAGAACCCATAAATAACCTAGAACTAAAATAATACAGAGGTGGCAATTAATAAAACATAACAATTATCTTCCTATTAAGTGGGTTTTATTAACCTTTAAGATAGCGAAAAACATGGTAGCCTTTGCTCTATCCACTTATCTGCTGGTCTGGGTTATTTTGTATATGTAATCAGACTGCTATCCTTGCTGTTGCAGTGGAATTGGTTGCCTGTCAAGGAAAAAAAAAGCTACAATTACTTTCCAATGGCCGCAAGCATCCTGATCTGCATGCGTAAGTGATGGTCCCATATAAGCAGGTCAGAATAATTATTACTGCCTGGAAGGGCTTTCAGAGCTAAATCCCTGGCTATTCTACTGCTTCAGATCCTCTTGCAAATCCAAAGAGTTGGTGGAAATATTTTCCTGGGGCAGCAGCAATATGTGCTGCTCATCCTCCTATCCAGGACCCTTTGGGATTTCTATATGGTGATGCAAGAGGCCACATGTGTACCGGTGTCAGCATGGGCAGATCTGTTGGATTTGGGCTCTGTGCTTCCCATACAGTGTGAGACCCCCATTGTGTCTCCCCTTTGAAACTGCCTGTCTCTAACTGTGCAAAATGCTATTTCTGGTAAAATTAAGAGAGACACAGGGTCTGATCCTTGACTGGATGGCTTTGCTTCTTGGAAGTCAGCCTATAGCATAGGTCTGCCTCGTGATGGTCTGACTTCACGTTAGCAAGGATGAATCTCTGAGCGTGCTGCTCAAGGCATCTCCCTTGTTTAATACAATGCTTTAATTTGCCTTTTGAGCTTAACTGATCAAATGACAAAGTGAAGCTGAGCAGGATCACATTTAGTGTGGAAAGAACAATTGATTCTATTTGGTAGATTTAGAGATAAAGTGACTTTTTTTTTTCCCCCCAAAGAGAACACAGCCATCCATCCATTGCATCTAACTTTAATTTATTAATGCACTTCCTCTTTCCTCAGAAGCACTAAAATTCCTCTGCCCTGCTGTCACCTTCTGCAGGTTGAACACCATCTGTGTACTTTGAATCTGTTCCCCACAATCCTGATGTGAAAGCTGCCCCATCAGTGGGCCCTGTGTAATGAGCTCTGCACAACAAGGAGTGGGCCTTGGCTCACAGACCTGGATTAGGGCATCTCAATAATAAAAAGAAGCCAAACACATTTACTTTTCATTGTGAGGAAGGAGAGCATCGTTCAGATTAGCATTCAGGCCTGGTGTAAGCGCAGGGAGAATAATTGCAGATAGTTAATCTATTCCAACTTAATTCATGTTCCTAATTACTCACAAATAATATAATCTATATAAATCTCACTTGAAGAGGCAGAGGGGATATTATTTTTAATGGTCTGGCGCAGAGGAGAACTAGGCTGGTAACAAACTTCAGCCTTCACCTTGCCCCAGGCACCAGCTGTGAGCTTTGCCCAGCTGCAGAGCATCAGCAAAACCTTGTGGATTAGATGAGGAACTCCCATGCACCTACTTCATACTTACACCAGCTAGTTCTGTACTAATCAAAACCAACTTGGTTAAATGCTTTCCTCCTGAATGCCTCTTTTTGTTATGTTTGGAAACCAGGGGCCGAATGAAGGACTCAAGCACTGCTCTGGTGGATGGCTCGTGTGGACTTCTGCAGCCTTTAATATGAAGGATTTGTGCTCTAAAAGAAAGGAGAGAAAGAAGGGGAAACAACCTGACTTGCCTGCGGCTGCAGAACTCATGATCAGTGGGATAAGGAGGTGAGTCCTGGTACCCAGAACATTATCCATGCTGAACATCATCCACTCACCCCTGTGCTGGTGTAGGGTTTTCCAGCAATGTCCCATTTGTCGTTGCTTGTACTGGTCCTGGTAGACTTTTTTATTGTACCAGCTCAAAGCTTCTCTTAATCCTTCTGATCTAGTCTAAAATAATTATTACAATCTGAGAAATTGTGTCTGTCTTCTTGGGAATTAAGTATTTAAACTCTCAGACAAATGGGCCTTGCTTGTTTCTGTTAAAGGTTCTTGCTCACAAATGTCACAGTAAGTTAAATGTACCTTGAAAAATAATCTCATTTCTGGTTACTTTACTTTTCATTCCATTTTATCTCCCTATGAATTACCCATAGTAATTCAATCAGAGGGCTTGACACTGTGGCTCCTTAGGGGACAGCTGGGAAAACAACTGTCACCTCCAACAGGGTGACTGAAATGGTTTGGTGAGAGAAGTGGAAAGGGATGAACATCCTCTTTTTGGCCACACTTGTGGTGAGATGCTCCTTAGTTTCCTTTGGATCAGGGCTGGTTTAACAGCATTTTCCTGCTGGGAAGACAACCTTCTGCCACGGATGGTCACACAGAAATGGCAGCACGTTGCAATGGTCCCAAAGTCAGAATATTTGGGTATGTGCAGCTGGCAGCTTGCAAATGGGGTTGGGAAGAACCAAAGGATGGAGCAGTCCTGCAGTGCCCATACCCTGCTGAGGCTGCACAGCCCTGAAGGAACATCAAGGAAAGCAGCCCAGAGCCTGAGTGATATTTGACATCCAAATCCCTCCATAAACCGTGGTTGGAAAGTCTCTACTTCAGTCAAAATTGACCTGTGGATACTCAGCACTGCTTTCAGTTAAGAAAAATCAAATTGCCACTGTCTCGAAGCAGAGAGTGTGCTGCTGTGGCCTGATATGTTCATTTTAGGGCATTTCAGTGTACAAAGCCCCATAACTGACTGCATCTCCTGGATGTGGCTGTTTTTGCTTCATTTTGAAGGAGGTTGTTTAGCCTACTGAAAGCTCCTATTGCCAGATTGGGCCGGGCAGTTCAGCAGCTGCTCCTCTGTGAATGGGGATTGAAGATGAAAGGATCTCCAGCAGGGAGTTTATGGACTGAAAGCCTCACAAAACCCCAAACTTAAGAAGTCCCTCGTTAGAAGAGATTTTCCAAGTGGTAACGCTGCACTGTTTCAGTCAATTCATTTGACACCCACTCATTTTGAAGTAATTTATCACAATTAAGATAGACATTGTAGCACTGCGTTGAAAACTCTGGCAGATTACATACTATTATGCCATTCAGCGATGTTTGCAAGCCTACTTTTCCTTTTATCTTTTATGCAAAAGAACAACGTTTACATAAATCCTTGTTTCTAAGCCTGGAACCCATCTCTCATGGAAGGGAGGGGCCTGCAGTGTTGCACTGCTGGTCCTGGGCTGCAAAGCTGGGATTTGGGATGCTGTCACCCAGCATCACTTGGGTCACTGCCTCTGAAAGCCCCAGCCCTGAGGGCCCAACCTGGCATTGGGGGTTGTGTTCCCATCAGTTCCCATCCATGTCTAGAGGAAACTGAATCTGATGTAGTACGGAGCTGCTGCCAGCCATGTAAAAGCCAGATGGGAAATAACCTGGTCCATCCCCAGTGCTGTTTTTCTGTTCGTGAGTCTGGGAATCTTTCTTTCTCATCAGTGATAAGAAGATCCTCCTGTTTCTCAAACCATGGGATGTTCCGGGGGGCTGAAGTAGGAAGGTCAAATAATTTCTGTTAAATCAACCAAAGCTGCAGCTCCCCAGGCAGCCAGAGCAAGCAGAGCAGCACTGATGGCTGCTGGGATATTTCAGTCTGAATTTTCCAGAGAAAATATTTCTATCTTGAAATTTACCAGGCATTATTTTTTAAGTAGCGGGGTCAAAAAAGATCAGGCTCGGTAAGCAAAGCAAAGTGCTTCGGTGCAGGTCCTGCAATATGCCTTGATTGAGTCGTCAAGCGATGCATTCCCTCCCCGAGCTTTCATTTCAGCGAGACAGATACACCGCAAAAAAGAAGTCTCAAAGCAGCAGAGGATGACAAATGTGTTTGGATTATTTTTTCCCCCTCCCGTTTCTCCATCTTCTTGTGCAGTGTTTTTCCTCTCCCTTCCTGGAATGAAAAAATGTGTAAAATGCTCCTTGAAAAGAAGACAAGAGAAACTCATCCTGGGGTCTTCTAAAGCTCTAAAGCAGCTCTTTTCTTTAACTATGAAAAATACATAGGAGTACAAACGACAGCTGGACTTGCAAGTGCTTGCAGTTCTGTTTGGCTCTGCATAATGGCTCTGCGTCTATCCAGCAGGACTGAATGCAACCACAGTGGATAGATGGGGACAGCAGCATCCCGGCTGCCCCGTGCCACCAAAGCTCCGTGGCTCAGTGCTCACCTGCATGAGCTGCCAAGGAGAAAATGTAACTCTTGTTCGGTGCCACCAGCAGCCAAACAATACGCAAAAGGTAATCTTTCTGACAGATCATATCCCTTTTCCTGCATGAAAACAACTTGCGGGCTTCTCTTTCCCCTTCACCAAGGTTGTGTTTTTCCCAAGCGTTATCAGTGGATTTTGGTGCAGCAATTCAAGAATGAAAGTAGAAAACTGCACAGATTTGGGCTTTGCAGGTGACTCCAACCCTCAGTGAATGCCCCAGCTCATTTCTTTGCCTTTCTGCAGAGCTCAGCCCTGGCTCTGTGGGCAAACAGCCCAAGGTCTAGCTCCCAGAGGCCCAATTTTGGTCAATCTCATCCCAGTTGAGTGAATAACAGAGGTTTTGGTGACTTGTGATGCCTTCTTACCTGTGCAGGAGATGCCTCACAGCAGCCCCAGGCTTCAGACCTCAGCAACGTGCTCGGAATTCTTCTCCTGGAGACTGCTGCTTTTCTGTGAGTTAAGAAAGTGATTATTGGGGGCATGAACAGAGCTGAGCATTCATCACCATGAAAAGTAATGTCTGGATCCATCACCTGAGCCAGGTGCCAGGATTGAGGACCAGATGCTTTAGGAAGCATCACTCCTGTTTTAGAGCTTACATTTCCCAGAGCCACAGGAGTTATTTGGTCCATACTTAGTGTGGAAGTCCAGCTCTGGGTTTCTTGGTTTCCCATGAAGCCACTTTCCAAGGGAGAATGCTGTTTATACAAAACCCGCTTTCTTTTTCAGGATGATATCCAGCTTTCTGTGCTTACCATGTCAGTCTATGAAAGGTGATAGCAGTAGTTGGGATTAAAACAACACAACCTTTTTTTCCTTGCTGATGGAGTGTTTTGAACCTTAAAGGAAAAGACAGCTGGGAGCATGCATAGGTCTCTCCCTCCTATGGTAGAACGCAGTGCAAAGGGTACAGAGCTGGAGTGGGCACACAGTGCTGGTGGTTAATGGGGACTTGAAAACAGGCACTGCAAAAATCCAATTCTGGGAAATCCCAGGGCTGACATTTATTTACATAAAGCATATAATTGAAATGTCAGAAGAGAACAATTAAAAGCATCAGCTGACATTAATGTTAATGAAAGCAGCACCGTGACTATCTGCTTTCTGTGTAAAGGGAAAGATTGGTTTGGGCTGCTTTTCCCTTTCCATTAATTTCCTTAATCTGCTCTCAGCGCACTGAGCACTCTGATCTGCTAACTACAACGTGCCTCCAACAGCTCAATAGATCTTCCTTCAGCAGTACAGAGCAGCTCTCACACTTCTTGCTGTCGGCTTTTTGCCCTGGAAATGATACTTTCCTGTAGGTGTTTTTTATGTCTTTTTGCTGAGGATGGGAAGCAGTGCAGCTTCCCACGGGATGCTCCATCCCCTGCAGCCCCAAGCAGTCTGTTTGCTCTATGGTGTAATTGCACACCCTGCACAAGAGTCTCCCATCGTTAGCTCCTCTCTGTGTGCTGTCGCGGGGTCTCATTGGGAGAATGGAGAGCAGCAATTGGGACAAAAGTGGATGTTTCCCACAGGTTTTGGTTCATTGCAGCACATGATGCACCTCCGGAACACGGCAGTCATCAGAGCTGGAAACCAATGGCAGAAAATGTATCTGTGAGAGCTCTGATTAAACTGTCAGCAGGAATGTTGGAGCAGATGCAAAGCATTTAAATAGAGGCTGCTTAGTTTAATTTAAATGCTGGTTCAGGGGGAAAGCAATGGAACGCATTTACTCTGAGTGCATCCACACATCTTGTGCTGCTACACAAACTGGGAATTAGGAGTGTGTGTGTGATCACAGAGACTCGGTGCTCAGTTTTTGGCAGGATGCTCCATTGCTGGCATTACCTCACAGTGCTTCCCTTCTCTCAGCCCCTGCACACTTTTCTATAGGGTCACAAAGTGGTGACAGCTGTGACAAACCCATATGACTTTAGAAGAAGAATCCTCTCCCATCTGCCTTCAGTGATGTGTCCAATCTGCGCACAATAGGACATTCTCTCTGGCCACTTCTTGATAAAGGACCTTGGGAAATGTGATTTCATTGCTAAATGAGGTATTTTCTGAACGTTTCTGCTTTCTCAAAGTCCGTGATTTCTTTTGTTTTACTTCTTTTGTGACCGTTTTCACGTTGCAGGGACCACGTTAGAAGAAAGATGCTGAAATAGTCCCATGCTACTGCAGCAGCACCAGCTGGATCAGCTGGTTTAAGTACGCTGCTGGTAAGACCACATAAAGCAGTAGATGTACTTGCACCGGAGGGAGCACAAATCATAAGGAGGATGGATCCTCATGCTTCAAGGCTGAGCTCAGGGCAGAGGTAAACATGAGCGGGCTGCTCTGGGGATGCAGTGGGGCCAGGGGGTACCTGGGCTGGGTGTGAGCAGGGGAGGCAGGGATGGGGCACCAGGAGTTCAGGGTGCAGCATTGGAACTGTGCTTGTTGGTGCCTGCCTTCTCTGCCACAGGTTTGGCTGGGGGAAGGAATGGATCTGCCTGTCTGTGCTTCTTTATTTTATTGAAGGAGACAGCTGTGTATGGGTTTGCATCACCAGCTCCAGAGACACAGAGAGCTTGTAAAAGCCACTCTTGCCTGTAAAGTAAATCGAGCGTGTAACAGCTCCAGTCACCAAATCGTGTTGGCAGCCGGCTCAGGACGTGCAGGAGGATGGCAGGTTGAATCCTTCCCAGTAGGGTTCTCTGGGGAGGGAGGGTAGAACTTAAGAAGTTTCTATTCAAGATCTACACGTGCCATGATGCAGGAAGCAATAATCAGAAATTAACTAAACATTTGAGCTTGCTCATTTAGCTTTACCATCACTCAGCATAAGCTGGGCTGTGCAGGTGAAGGTCTGCCTTCCTGGTAGGGACTTCATACTGGGCTATGTAGGTATGCAAAGCTCTCACTAAGTTCTCTGAAAGTATTCTCAGCCTCTGCTGCCTTGGTCCATCATTTGATGCAATGCCACCCCAAATCTGCATCTCTACTGGGTCAACATTGATCCCTGTGCCCAAGGCAGCATGGTTTTTAATGGTCCCCACTGCCAGATAGACGAGCAACCATTGTGCTTGTGTCTCCTGGACTTTTGCAGAAAGCACAGAGCAGTTTTGCAACCAAAATGGCCTTCACAGAAATAAATTGGACTTTGCAGACTGAGATGGATGCATGCAGGCCCACATTAATCTTTTGTATGCTTGAACCCATTCCGATTTTAAAAGCCTCTTCTATGAAGAGCTCATACACTGCAGCAATCATAAAAATGATCTTCTATACACAAGGCCCTAAGGCAATCCTTAATCATGAGCCCATATCTGAACGAGGCACTTCATCATCACGGGCTGAGTGAGGGAAATGGAAATGCAGCCAAGGACTTTGGTGGATTTTAATTTACCCACTGTGTGAACCTGCTCTGCACTGGGTTGCTGACCAGCCTCCTCCTTTGGGAAGCGCAGTGATGGATAAAGTTGAGCACATTGGAGCCCTTCAGCCTTTGGGTGGTTCAAGCTTCAACCCAGGAAGCTGAGAGAGAACAGTCTTCCACTTTTTTTGCTGCTCATCCTTTGGCAATGAATCCAAACCCAGCAGATGATTTGCAGAACAGGGTAGTTTAACTGGCACGGTGTTTACAGCTCTTGAAATACTTTTGCAGTAACTTGAGAGCTGTTTCCCAGCTGCAGCCTGTGCCTGGCTCACGTGGAGGGGAGCTGCGCAGCTCTCCCTTAGCATGGAAGGCTACTGGCAGTGGTTTGAATTTTTCAAGGCTGAAACAATGTAGGTTTCTAAGAAGTAAGTCTGGATTTTCTCCCCATTTTTGGAGTTATTTCCTTTCTGGAAGTTTTGTTTTACAAATCTTGTGAATTATCCTATGACAGACATTTCAGTTGTCTTGATTAACCGTGCATGACTATGTGAAAAGGTCATTCTGGTTTTCATCCCTGCCATTTTAATATAAATCCTCCAAGAACCAGCAGTAAAATACTTCATCTTCCCGTTGCCTTTAAAAAGAAATGATTGCTTTCCCCTCTGCGGCCCTTTCCCCAAAGGAACAACCCATGCAAAAACCCCGCAGCAATCCTGCAAACAACTCTCATGTGAGGAAATGACACAAGGATCCCTCATTTCTGTTCTCATGTGGCATCAGAGCTGGTGTGGCTTTCACACTCTGGGGATGCTGAATCTTGTCCAGGCCCAGGACAGGACTCTGCATACTGGGAACTGCCCCCTGCGTGACAGCACAGAGCTCAGTGCATCCTGCTTGCCCTGAGAGCTCAGCAAACAGTGCTGCAAACAGCCTGGCTATCAGATATATCCCAGGAATCGCACGGGGCACTAACGAGCATCTACGTGGTCATAAAGTTGTTATTGTGACTTTTATTACTGCCGAGACTGATGGTGGGACACAGTTTGCTTAGAGAGGCCAGCAGGTCTAAGAGAATATTCAGGAATTATTCAGAGAAATTGCTCAGGAAAAGATTTTAAAATAGATTCCCATTCTCTGCAGGTTGCTTTTATAATTACACTGCAAATCAGCTTGAAAAGAATCCTGAAGAACAGAAATAACCACCTAAACTCAGATCTTCTCTGTAAGACATCGGTGATGTTACTGGCTGTCCTTGTGCCCTTCTACCACGCAAGCTGGATTTACAGGTCAGTATTCTAAGCACATGCTGCTGATGTCATGTGTCAAGGGTCCAAAGTGGAAATGGGGATGTCTGAAACATCCTACCTGCACACCCCAGAGCTGCTGTCTGCCACTATTACATTTTGAGTGACCTGTGACATGGTACTGGGCTGAAATGATGAGGCATTTTAGTTGTTCTAAGCTTCAGAATGAGAGAAAATAAACTACTTTTGGGTAAAAACACTGCACAAATGTGACCTCCCGTTCTTCTGTATATTTCATGGCTCCCCTTGTACAGGGCTGTCTGCTCATAAATAGTAAAAGAAACAACAGTTTTTAATGGGTGCATAAAGAAAAAACGTAATACTTTTCATATGGATTAGCAGGTAGAGCTGATGACCGTGATAGCAGCTCACACGAGAGCAGCTACAGCAGCTTCTGAATCCTTCATTGGGAAATCCTCAGCATAAAATGCATTCTGAAAATGCAATATAGAAGCAGGTTTACATGCCGGAGGAGTGGCTTTAACTATGATTTTCCACTAATGGGTAATTAAAGGAAAAATAGTTACAGAAGCTTGAAGTTCTTCCATGTGATTCACGGCCTTACAACTTCCTCGTATCCCTCTATTACCATGTGAATAGAGCAGTGATTACACCCTGCTAATGTATTGGGTTTGCCCAGCCAAAATTTCCCTTGATTGGCCTAAAGCAAGGGCAGAGTAATTTAGTTCACAAAGGTAAATTAAACTGATAGGCCTTAATTAGGGAGAGATCCATTTACAGCCCAATATGGGGCACAGGGTTATTAGTTCTCAACACAGCCTCAGTGAATGTGGCAGCACTTTTCCTCTCTTTAATGCAAAACTCTTGAATCAAAATAATAGTTTTGGGGCCTGGATTGCAGGCTTTCATGGTCTCATTGACCGTAATTGAAAGTTGAAGTCCACTTTGACCCCAGCTGCTTCAGTTCTTTGCTATCTGAGATTTAGAACCCCTTTTGCTCTGATGTAAGAGATGTCGGACTGAAGAAATGACAATTGTTCACACTGCCAGTATTTTCCTCCAGGACTACTACAGTATTGGAGATAACTGGGTCAGCATAAATAAAACCAGCAGAGATTGCTTTTTCAGTCATCACGTAACCTATAGCTCAGATTCTCTCTGCTCCTGTGCTGCCAGCCAGAAATAAGCCTTTACAGGAACTGTAGTGACTGAGAGGTGGAAGGAGCGGGGGAGAAGGGGCCAGCTGGCCCTCTGTGGCCCTTTGGCCACAAAACAGATGTTTGAGTCAAAAGCCCTCACTGACAAAGCTGGTTTTCAAAGAAATAAATGGTAGCATCTTTCAGCAGGAGGGCAATAGCTGAACACTGCTCTGATGCTCTGTGTCAAGATCATACAGATAGATAGCTATCTCTGTGCAAAACAGATCGTCTAATGGCTTCTCCTGCTCCGGTTAGCAGAGCCGGACTATTCAGAGATGCACACTGACTGGCTTTTGGGGCAGATGGGAGGGAGGGGGTGATGTTTTTTTCTCTCTTTGGTCAGCTGCTTTTTGAAAGTAAAAAGCTGTAATGCAGGAAACTGTAATGTAATTGTGCTCTGTGTCATCACTTCTCTTCTTTGACACACGTCGCATTTCCAGCCGAGTGGCCTACTAAGCTAATGAGTGAATGACATTTGTTACATTGCTCTACTGGAGTAGATGAATCTGATGTGCTCTCCATTAGGGGTAATAGTTCAAACACAAGCCTTGCTTTCAGGGAATAGGTGGAACAGATCAAGAGCTCAATTAAACATCCAACTGCTGAAGCTGGAAGGCACAATTGCTATTCAGGCTCTGTTTCAGCTTATTTTTTTTTCCTCCCCTGAAAAAAAAAAAGTCAAATGGAATTGACTTGAAAGTTAAAGATCCTTGATCTCGTTTTCAGATTAGATGCACAGGTGTGATGGGTTGGGAGTGTCTCTGCCAATAGTCAGATTGCCATCTAACCTGTGCAAACTTTTTGTTAACTAATAGTGTTTGAAGAGCAGAAAGGTCCATCCTCTATTTCCTCGCTGATCATGGGACCTTCTATCAGGCACGCACCTTTATTGCTCTTATTTCATGCAGCTGTAAAATGCTAGAAAGCTATAAATTTTATGGGTTCACATCTGTGTATATCATAATTACTCCACATATTTGCTTCTTAGGTTGAAAACCATACCATGCGGGTTATGCAGTTGTGATACAGATATGCATCAGATACAAGGGATTGTCTTTAAGCTTCATTTTAAGCTGACTATATACGCCTGCACTCAGACCGAATTTCTAAAGGGAAGACTCAAAGCCAGCCATCACATACTAACGCATTTTAATCCAAACAACAAGAAAACAACCACCAACACGGTACGTCTGTGTGTAGCAGTATCCATGCCTTTTCTATGACAGATGCTTGGTGACACTTTTCTTCCAGACTGTGCCCAGTTTGTACAGATTATGGCAGGTAACCTGCTAGTTTCAGAACAGTTGGGTAGCGGGTGCGATGGGCCATACACTTTTGCCTATCTATAAAGATGCTGTTTGTTTTCACAGCTATGTCTTTTTCTAAATTCATCCGTGTGTCTTCCAAGTTCCTCAGAGACTGTTCAGCTTCCTGCAGTTTTTTCTTCAGAGATTCAATGGATTCTGTTATTACTTCAACTTCGTTGATCAACCTGAACAGAATTACATAAGTCGTATAAAAATGAGCAGAAACTTGTGTGCGTTACTAAGGACACGCAAACTGTAACAGGAACAAAAATCAATAGCTATAGAAGCATAACACTCAACAACAAGGGCAGGAGGTATCGATCCCAGCACTTTGAAGAGAACCTGGTAAACGCTGGAGTCTATGGGCTACAGATTCAGAAAGGTTGGTCCTATTGGAGGTTCTATGCACTTAGTGAAAAACGCAACTCGCTTTCATAGCTTTTGTATTCGAGTTTCCCTTTATTTAGATAGTACTAAGAATGCTTTTTGCCACCACAGATGAATTATCCATCCTCACTTCACAAGTATCCCACTGTGTAGGACACTCGTTTCAAGGAATATAAAACAAAACTTGTTGGATGAGTCACCAGTTTAACTAAATCTGCGTTTCCTTAAGCCTGGCTTTTGACAACTGTTCACTGGCACAAAGCTCAAGTATTCAAGATGACTCTTGTACCAGAGATCAGGAAGCAATTTTTAAATGACTTTTTAAAGAAGTGGCAGAACAGCAGCAAGCCATTTTTAAGAAAGCTCATCCCTTCATCTGGATGTCAGTGGTTAGGTACTTTCTGCACTCTCTATCTGCACGTATTTACTTCCTGGGAAAACAAAGTCCCTGCATGCTATGGGAACTGAGGAATTATAAACAGTGAAAGCATGGCAATTAAAGACATGCCAGTTCAGCAAAGGGCCTGCACGTTCCTTAAGTTGCATTAAAAGCAATATACACACTGAGAGGCTTGCACAAGAATTATTTGCTAAATCAGGACTTAAATGAATGTGCCGGCAATGGCATAAAGCATTCAGCTTAACTGAAACTACTTCCTTCCTATGTAAAGAACAGCTTTGAATTGGCTTTGAATGGCAGGCATCTTTGCTACAAGTACACTGCAAGCCTGCAAAAGCTGATCCCCCACTTCTCCTAAGGGCAGAAACATGTGAAGGAGGAGAATCAATTACAAGGCTTCTAATGAGATCAAAAGTGACAAATGTGATGTTCAGACCTTTAATTTGAAAGGATTTATTGACCTCCAGTTCTAAAATGGATTATTACTGAAAATCAAATGCCACCAGCCCAATTCTCCTGAGTACTAAGGACATGTCTCAGGCAATGGATGTGCGCAGCCCATTTACATTCTCAGCACTAGAAACATATTTCTTTCAGCACATAGTCCACCTTGTGGTGAACTTTTGCTAACAGCAAAAGGGTTGCAAATTATTCACAAGTTGTCACGTATATATATATATATATTTATATATATACATCTACACACGCACATATCTATATAGGATCATCTAAATCATAAAGAAACCACACAGTTCAAAGAAAAAAATGCCTAAAGGCAAATGGCAGACTGGTGTGCATAGCTTTTCTATTTGCCAACACATTAGATTAAAATAATGTCTTCCTTGCAGTGATTTCAGACAACTGAATTATTTCTGACATATCAGAATCAAGCCTAATAATAAAAGAGAAAAACCACACGTTTCCAAAACAAAGTGCAAATGTTATCTTACATCAGCCTTGGATAGAACGGAAACCTTGCAAGACTTGTTAAGCAGTTTTTACCTGAATTGTGCTTCATCTCTGCAGAGCTCAACATTGGGTCTAAAAGACCTGTCATACAGCCTCGTTTGAGCCACTCTCATGGGGCCTTCTTTGTCTCTGATGGCTTGTTTGAGAGCAACAATGTTAGCTTCTTGATCTCCTATTTCCTTAAGGGTCTGAAAAAGATACCCAAGAAAAACTGTTTTAAGAAAAAACCAAACCAACACATTATCTGAATCTGAACTCCCATCTAAAATGAGGCAGAAAATATTCTGTAGCCAGTTTAAAAGCTTTCCTGACAACACATCCCACCTCCTTAAACTGCTTTTAATGGTAATTTTTTTACTGTAAATTATCCAAATAAATAAATAAATAAATAAAGTTATTTTGAGTGAAATTAAGAACTGCTGAACAGCTTGGAAATGTATAGATTTCTAGTGAAGAAAATAGAAAAGGACAGGAAATTCTGAATCCCTTCTCCTTCATGGCCACTGACACACAAGCAGAATATAGTCTGGCAGCTGCCATTACCCACCAGTACTAAGGAATGACTTATTCCTTCTACGCTACCCAGCAGCCTAACACAGAAGTAGAAGCTGCTCCGCATTGGAGAGGATGCAGAGGCCAAAGATACTCTTTCCATTTGGCAGGAACAGCTTAATGAAGACACTACAGATGAAACACTGCAGACAGCAGCACAAGCTGAACTGGAGCCATAATCCAGCACTGAAGATTCTTATCAGATCCTAAGTTGACACAACAGTATTTTATACCTGACATGAACTAAGAAGTTTTTTCCTATAGGATAAGCCCACCGTGACTTTCTCAGAACAATGCTGTCATGCCTATAGCCAGCATTCAAAAAATGACGCTTACTTGTTTCAAATGATGCTCTAGTTTGTGTTTTGTATCATCCAGCTCCAAACAGTGTTTGGCAAAAGCCTCATTAACAGCAGCACACTGCATCCTCAGGTCCTCAGATACATCGTGAAGAATATTATCAATCAAAGTGCGAAGGTTAACTGAAGCCAGTCTTTCTCGTTCTGCCCTATAGATGTTGTCATGACTGAACTTGGCCCATGTCTCTGGTGTTGATGCACTGGAAGAAGGGAATAGCATTTAAACAGAAGCTGTAGGGGTTGGAAGCTTGTTCTTTGTTCAGGTTGCATTTAGGAATACAATCTGAAGTCAGTTCTACCCCTGCAAAAGCACTGGATACCTCTCCTTGTGTTAGCTATGTTGTATGCTGTCTAGACTTACCAACAAGAAAGATTAAGAGTCCTTTATAAAATTAATGAACTCTCGCTTCGTTGCTTCTGAGGGAACTAATATGTGACAAAAAAAAATCACCAGCAATCTTGCGCACAATAATTGCGAGCACGAGCGGTTAAGTCACCACCAAATAAACACATGAATATATGCATGCATTGCAGTCTCTGTACATTTCAAAACAAAGACAACATGATCTCTGCTTATATTTTGACATGGCAAGCAGAAGAAGACACTGCAGTACTTAGGACACTGTATCAGAAATGCAAAGTCATGACTCCAAACAGTGATTGAGCACCTGGTGGGAAGGCAGGGCCAGCCCAGGGAAGCTCAGGTGCAAGCAATACACCTGAGTGACTGGAAGGTGGGGAGCCAGGATCTTCCCCTTCCCAGACCTCATTTAAGGGTTGGCAGTGGAGGTAAAGGTATCTTGCTAGAGATTCCTGACTGCCTGAGGCCTCCTAAAGGTAAGCAGCTTTTCTCCCTTTTTCATGCTTTCCTATCAGCCCCCTCTGCCCTTTATTTTTGTGCCTCTGGCTGTTGCATTTGAGCAAGCCCTCACTTGCTGCAGCCTGCGTCCTTGCTGCTCTGCTGTTATTGCAGTGCTTTCCATTGGGTTACAGATGCTGTGTTATATGCAAGTTATCTGAAAGGGAGGGGAAGCATACAAGATTTACTTCAAGTAGTTGTGTTGTGCCACTTTGTGTGCAGGAAGCTTTCCAAAAGAATGGCGTGTCTGTTGGTGTTCAGTAACAAGTCTCAACAGGAATTAGATCAGATTTTAGAAGTATAAAAGTGATTATTTCTGAGAAAAGCTTCAACAAAACCAGTTTGCATGTAATAAACCTACATTGCTATCAATGATGTGGCATGCTGAGGTGGTAGCACTACCATTACTACTGAAATAGCTGTTTTTTGAAGGTCTGATGTCACACGTCCAAAGAAACAGCAATAACACCAATAATTCAG
This sequence comes from Excalfactoria chinensis, assembly GCF_039878825.1. Lineage (NCBI taxonomy): Eukaryota > Metazoa > Chordata > Aves > Galliformes > Phasianidae > Excalfactoria > Excalfactoria chinensis. The sequence goes on along the minus strand of NC_092838.1, from coordinate 2,911,723 downwards.
GGGATCGTTACAGCTTTCAGTGATGCAAAGGATGTATTGTATCTGAGCAGCATTACTGTGGGGGGTGATGATAACTGCTCACCTCTCTTCAAACTTCACTGAGCTCGGATGGAACTGGATGTTGGTGCTCTGGTTCTTGTATCTTCCACATTTATCATCAATGTTGTATGTTTCAACTTTGTCTGACCAGTCCATTTCACAAATTTCTTTGTGGTCTCGATTTAATCTGAAAAGCTCATCGTTGTTGTACATGGTTAGTGGGAAACAATACAGCTCAAAGCTAACGCAAACATTAATGAAGCTGGGTTCTGATCCTTTACCTGTCAAGTGAAACTGTGAAGGTAGACTTGCCTAACCAAACCTTCTCCCCAACCACCTGCTAGGACAGTGAGCCTGATGTGCTAACAGCTCCCCTAGGCATTCAGTGTTATTCTGTGTGCAGTGAAGGCTCAGGGTTTCTGTAGCCTGTGGAAAAGGTTTTAACTTTGGGTTTTATACCTCAATCCTAAAACATGGATTTTTTATTATTATTATTATTATTATTATTATTATTATTATTTTCAATAGCAGCTTCAGGTAGTGGTTATAACAAGAGAATACTCTTCCCATGACATCAAGCAGGGCTTCCTGCTTGACTCCCTCTTGTGCTAGCACATTGAATGGGACTTTAAGACCTCCAAAAAAGGACCCTGTATTATCCTGTGAGCTCTCTTTGCTAGACTGTGGCACTTAGGCAGTGTAATTCCTCCTCGGGAAATATAGGGGGAATGTCATTCAGGGTGGGAACTGATACGTAGTTAATTTTGGAGTCACGTTGCTCCTAATTAATCAGAATGACTTCAAAGTACAAAAGACAGCGTGTCTTTATCAGCTGTTGACACCAGATGTCGCTCTTACCTAAAGAATTAAAAAGATCCTGCTGGCCAACGATAGTACTAAAAACCTTGAGACAAGCATAAAAAGCAAAGCCTGAACTCCTCAGGTGACTCGGAGGTTGTAACTGATGTAACAGCAAATGAAATTGTTCTGCTTTCTTATTAATAATAATAATAAACTCATTTTATCTGGTAGAACAGAATAAATTTCACTTTAAATAAATAAATAAATAAATTGGTTCAATATCAAGGATTCCAGCAATTGACTCCATCATATGGATTTAATGGATAATACCTTCTTTCCAAAGGATTTGATATAAATTAAAGGCAAATATTCCTTTTGAAGTGCAATGAGTATTTGTACTGATATGGAAGGCAGAGTTCAGGTCTATATTGTAAGTTCACTCTGACATCTGGTGGCAAGAAACTCATCTTCAAAAGGCCCTTTGATCAGGTATATTATTGTAAAAGATCATACAGTACAAATACATCACATGCTGTAACAAGACAGTGATATCTGGATAGTATTTTGTTATATTTACATTTAGCATTGGAAAATTAGGCAAGTGAATACACAAAATGGAAATGATGAAAGGGTATGGCTCTTACTGTACCTTACTTTAGCTGATTATCCTTAACTATCATCACTGAGTTCATCTTTTCAGTCTTATTTGACTATATTAACAATGATTGAGGCATTGCAAGAGCTTTCTTACCGCATCTGGTTACTGGCTTGCATCAAAGTTCTTTTCAAAAGCTCCTGGACATTTCTGATAAGCTCAGCTTCCTAGGTAAAAACATTGAGACTTCTATGATATTCAGTGCAGTATGTACCATCCTGCAGAGTAATCTAGTTTCAATGGTTGTGGATGTATATACTTAAGTCTCTCACTCACTACCCACTCTTGCCATATTATTAGAAGACAAGATCCTCTCTGGAGTTAGCAAATACTGAGTAACTCGGCTTTAAGTCTACAAAGGCAGTATTAATTGAAGTACTTCTGAAGCTTGGGGTTTTGTTATTTTCACATTACATGTGAGTTCTATGAAAAAGCATATGTTCTGTTAGATTAAATGGAATGCTTGAGTTACCTGCACAGCCTTGAAATAGGGAACGGATAGGGCTCAACATGAGTCCAGTGTCACTGCCTTGCACAAAACGAGGCTGCCACTTTGGAGTTGGGCAGGACAGAGGCAGCATAAATTCAGCTGCAAGGGACTGCTGCCTTGTGTGCATGTGATGGAACAGACCAGCTTCTTTAGCAGGACACTGGCAGCCAGAATCTGCACAGACCTGCAGACATCTCCAGAGCATGCTGCCTTGCTCTGCAGCAAGCACTTATCTTGGAAATGTGCGAGGCAGCAGCTTCCTGCAGATCTCCAAAAATACTGTTTGTCTGAACTATGGTGATAAGTAGCTACTTAACAGAAAGGAGTGGCAGTATCATAATCTTTTGTTGGCCTCCTTCCTTTGAATGCTCTGCATTAACTGAAAATAGAAGTTGCTGTTCTGTGGTTTGAGTAGTTACTGTCTACTTTGGCAGGTACAGGAAAGCCAGCCTGAGATAAACCTGGTGGCACATGGCTACAGATTGACTCTTGTTATTAGAGCAACTGCTTTCCCCTCTGATGAGGGGTAGCATCAAGGACTACAGGATTACCTGAGCTATGTAGCGCCGTTGGAGGGGTTAAGTTTCTTCAGCTACAAGAGGTGATTGCTCACAGCTACAAAGCTCTGCCTCACCTTGAGAACAGATCCAAAGTCTGAACTTACAGCTTGTGCTGCTTTTAGCAGGGATGTTTGTTGCAGCATAAACATCAGAACAAAAGAGACTGTCATTTGTAGTATTTTCTCACAGAACAAGAGGTACCTGGTGCTTGTCTTTGATGGCAGTGATGTTGCTTTAGGGGTTAAACATCTGTGCTCTTTGAAGTACTTTACTGAACTGGTAGTTATGCATTGCATAGAGGCTGGACTAACTGATGCTTTTCTAGTATATGAAGGCACTTAATGTCTGAGGACTGCATATCTTAAAGAGCTTTTTTTGATAAGATGAGCTTCTAATTAATGTAGCTATTGTGAGTTAATGATAGTCATCCAATGACAATTAAGGGAGTATATACTGCCTAATGACTTATAGCCAGGACATTGCCGGCATATGTTGATCCTCATAGTGCTCTTGACTAATAAATGAGAGCATACATCCCTGCAGGGTCAGTTTCTCCATCACAAGAAACCAATGCGGAGCATAAGAAAGATCACTTTATCCTAAACAGAAAAGGACAGTTGAGATTGGGAAGAAAACATAATTTCTAAGGGTCTGAAAGAGCACAATTAAAATAAGCACATAACTGAAGGCATCAGTTTCTAAACTGAGAACGCTGAGACTTGTTTTCTGCAAAAAAGGAACTATTACAGTGGCTGAGCTGTCAAAGAAATAATCAGAAGGATTTTAAAGTGTTGTAAGAGCTGGCACTTGGAATTACTCTTACAGTAATTGATATTGTTTGTGTTGGGCAGTCAGTCTCCATGTAAATAAAGAGGCGATCATTTTCCTGTGAGTAATATGCGCAGTCTTAAATGAGAAAAGCTTTCCTTTAGCGATTACGGTCTCTCACATGGAAAATGTGAAATAGCCTCAAAATAAAGAACTCCCTTGTTGAATGACCTAAAATGGAATTAAAAAGTAGATTTCCTTTTGAGGAGATATGCACTCAAATATGGTATTTAAAACTGAAGGTACTGTTCTCATAGTTAATGGTGACCTAAGACTACTTAGAGTGAATAAGCAGGTGTAGATGATGATGAATTTTCAATGCTTATCTAATCAAGGATTTCTCTTAGCTTTTAAGGCAGTTGAAATGTCACACTGCATGGCTGGGAGGAGCCGTGGCACTGTGCTGAAGGTGGAGATCTATTGATGCAGGTCACGCAGGCCTGGCTGTGCTGCCAGCCATCACAGAGCAACCTGGCCGGTTGACAAGTGTAGCTGTGGCTAGCTCATGGGAGGATGGCCACAGGTCAACTCTGCATAAACATCAGGTCTGCCAGAGTCAACTGAGAACTCACTGCCTGCAGGCATTGAAACAAAGCTCTCTGCTTTTACGGTTGTCTATGTGGAGGACTGTCCTACTGCATGCTGGTTGGTTTGGCAAAGCAACAGACAGTGCTGTTTGGAAAGGGGTTTCTGTTGATTTCCTTGCCCTGTTATTGCGTTTGGCAAGCATACACACAACTGTATCCTTTATCCACTTTTTTTAAATTCTATGTAGCTGACAGGATCTTGGCTACTGCCTTTGTCTTCAGCACCAGGGAATAGTGGGGCTGATTTCATCGTTCAAGTAAATGGATAACAAATCAACATTCTGAGTCAAATACAGTCCTTGAGTTTAAAAAAAAACATGACAAATGTAACTACATCTGCTTAGAACACAGTTATATCTGGCACTCACTTAATGAATTTGGACACTGGATATGCAGGAGTAACCTTGAAACACAGAATATATGGAGCTGAAGCATGATTTATTGGCAGTATACCACTATGTGGCAAGACCTGTGCTAGAGTGTATGTTTTCAGTATTGTGTGCACATAAAAATACTAAACCACCATTAAACTGATGCAAAGGGGATTCAGAGGAGATGTCATATGGGCTATGAAAGCAAAAACCTCATGGAAAACAGATGCATGTATTGCTTTTACTGAATTCTGCTACTTCCACTGCAGCAGCTCGAAGAAATAACTATTTCACTTGAGATTTTGTCATCTTTTTAGTCACTACAGATTACTCTTTACAGGGAAAAGGATTGTGTCCTTCAGATTCTTCTTAACCAGAACTATATTAAGGAAAGATTAATATGCTGCTAAGTGGAGTCTATGAAGTTCTGAGTAACGGATGATTTTATTATGCATGTGAGGAGCTTTCACTTAAATACCTTAATCCCTCATTCCAGCAGCTGCTATTTAATTGGGGTATGTATCACAGTAGGTAATCTAAATATGACTTTATCCTGCAGAACAAATAGGAGAGATGAGCTAGAACCAAAATTCCCGTAGGGAAATAGGTTTTGTGGCAAAGGAATAGGAAAAACTGAAAGTTTTATCTGGTTATAGGAAACTTTCAGCAGAGATACTTCTGTTTTATTTGTGAGTCATCTGAAGTGATTCCTGCTCAACAGATAGTACAATTAAGCGTAGGGATTCAAAACTGCTTGTATATGTGCATTTGGTGTTCCCTCATTAAATGTCATCTGCCAAGGGGCTGCAGGAAGGTGGTTATCTCAGCAGGATGCTCTGGGAATCTCATTGTTGCAGAAAGGTGAAAGCAGCAATGAAACCCATGGCCTGTGCAAAGCTTTTCTAAAACCATATGAAAGGCAATCCTTTGTCCAGACATGTTCTTCCCCTGAGCAGGCAGATTCCCCGTGCACCTATTCACAGGAGCTGGGAGGAACACAGTGAAGATGCTGTCCAGTGAAGTCAATACAAGGCTGAGTTGCTAGTAGAGGAGGAAGAATTTCAAATCAAGGAAAATTCTTTAGAACATAAATTAACACTCTAGTTAAAATTCCTTGTGGAAGGAAAAGAATGTCTGTTTCCTCATACAGCTGACTCCAGGGAAAATGTTTCTTTTCCATGCAAATACAAGAGAAGAATGAATGACTTCTGATCTCCTGTGAGTTACCATTTATGAAGTTAAGATTAGAAAGTGGCTGGACGAGAAACCGAGATTCATAAAAATGTGAGTGCTTTAGTAATAAAATTTGCATACCTTCTTTAAGTAAGCAAATGAATGCGGAGTTACCAGTGAAGTGGATCATTAACTCTGAAGTCTGCACAGCGAACAGTCAGGATTCATGGAAGTGCAGCTCAAAGTGTCAAGAATTCAGTTTTGGAGGCAGTAAGAAATAAAAGGTGCTGGTTTTTTTTGCAGTGAAAGAGGTACAGAGTCCAGCTGCAGCTTATAGAGCTGGCAAAGCCACAGAGGGCACGTTTAAAAAAATCTCTTTGCAAACGTTTGTGTCATAAAATCTATCCCCCTGAAAATGGGAAGGGTTTCCTCTCATATTATATACTCCTCTTCCTTCTGCACTGCAAAGGTCATTGGCATGGCAACAAAAATCTTCATTTCTCAAGAGTCCATCTGCTGCTGGTACACATGCCTCAGCTGAACTCACATCATTCTTTTTTGATGACATCCCACTTGGCTGTGGACGCTTTGCCATCACAAGCAGAGAATCACAATTCCAGGTGAAGAATTAGCAGCAGCAGATGGACTTCTTAGCAATGAACAAACTATTCTCTGGCACAGAGATCAGGAGGAAATAAATGCAGGAGAGAAATCCTTCCAGAAAGTTGAATTTTTGAAGGGGTAGGTCTTACATTTCATACATTGCTCTAAAATAGCAGCAGCTGGTGAAAATAATTCCTTTTTTTTTTGTTATGTGAATCTTGTAACTACAATTCACAAAGCAGATGAGTACGCTGCTAAAATATTCCATACGCTAATTCTCTCATTTTTCTATTTTTGACAAGAACAGCCTCTAAATATTGATCACCACTGAGCGTTATTCCTCTCAAAAATATTACCAGGTACTATCACCTCATCAGCTCTGTAATTCTCTTAAGTATTTTTCTAGCAACAAACATTAATCAACTGCGTTAATCAGTAACTGATCATGGATATACTTCCACAGTATAATGGAAGCTGCAGGCCAATAAATGATCATTCATTTATTTATGGGACAGTAGGAAATGTATCATTCAAGAATGAAAAAATGACCTAGAATCTGGCCTCTGTACCATAAGCAATCAGAATAATTACATCAGTTTGAAGGCAATCTACATGCTGTGCTGGATTTTGGTGACAGATAACAAAGTGTCAGCTGGAGTAGAGCTCTCTAGGGGAGGAAAGGATCAAGCAGACTTCAGGAGAGCACCAGGTCTGTTGAAGTCATGCTGTCAGAAATACCATCTGTCTGTGCCTCCTAGCGTGTCTGGAGCTGTCATCTCATACAGGTATCACAAAGCTACATTGTACTGCTTAGAGCGAGCCATGCTGCTGCTCCGCTGTACAATTAATGTGATGGCTTGTGCTGAGACTCAATAAGTTTGATATTAGATCACCACCTTGGCAAGACTACAGTGTTAGACTGTAGCAGAGACTGCTCACTCGAGCATGGAAAACAGGCAAGCAGCATTTCTTTGGTCCTGAGTAGGCTGCTCATGGGGTACTGCATTTTCAAAGTGTAGCCTGTACAAATGAGGAGACTGAGATGAGGAGGAGCTAAGATGCTGAGCCTCAAAATGGAAACCTAAGCTTTGAATTTGCTTGGGTTTGGTCTGAGGGAAGGGGCCTGGTGTTCTTTGGGTGCGCTCATGTGAGTTTTAACGTGTTTTGTTTGTTTTTTTTTAAACAAAGAAAGGATTTTAAATAATTCTTCCTCAATTTAGGATTGAGTTCCAGGCTGCCCAGGAGTGGGAACAGACCTTTGTTAATTGCTAGAGGGCACCTTCATGAGGTCAGCACTGCAGAAGGGCTACCAACACCCTCAGCGTTGTGCTCACCTTCAGCAGCTCCCTCTCCACCTCATCACAGACCAGGTCTGGGGGCTGCCTCCTCTCCCGGCACTGCAGGTTATCTGTTGCGATGGCATAGGGCACCTCAGTGGCATCGAGTGCCCTTTCCAGCCTCAGCTTCTGAGCTGCCAGCAGGTTGGTCTCTGCATCGAGCTCCTCAATCTCCTTCTGAAGCTCTGTCTTCCAGAAGTGGATGTCCTGCAGCCGCTGGCCCAGGGCAGCAGTGGAATCTTTCTGTGCTTGTTGGGTAGCAGCTTCGGTGCTCACGGACAGTTCTTTGGCTTCATCTCTGTTGTTCCCGGATGCCTCACAGCTGGCGAAGGCCTTGTGGAACAGGTTGTAGTTGGTCTGGTGCCATTCGGGTGGCAGGTATTTGGCAGTGCGGAAGCCGGCCGTGGCTAGGCCGCTGGAGGAATCGGGCCCCGTTTTCAGCGCCGCCTCGTAAACCTTCATGGGTAGCTGAGTGGCGGGCACTGTCTGGGGTGCCGGCTCTTTGGTCAGAGGCATCCGGGCAGGTCCCGAGCCGCTGGGGCTTCCCTGCGGTTGCTCCATGGCGGCCATGTCTACCATGCGCCGCGTCCTGTCGTTGCCGTGGCAACGACAGCAGCCAATGAGGAGGCGGGTCCCCCTACTGCGAAGGGAAACCCGAGACTGTGACGGAAGAACGGCCCGCCCCTCGTTACCCCATCCACCAATCAGAGCGTCTTTTCGCTTTGAGGGCCCACTGGATTGGGTGAGCGCCGGCCCCGCCTCCAAGCTGATTGTTGCCGTGGTGTCGGGGACACCCAATGGAGACGAGGGGCGCTGCTGGTGTCATGGCGGCGCCCCTGAGGGGGTGGCCGGGTTTCCTTGCATAGGGCTCGGCGTCCGCATTGCTTTCCGGCTCCCCTTTTGTGCTGAAGAACTTCTCTTCCTTTGTGCAACAGAGATCTTATTTTCTTTAAATAAGAGAAGAGAACAGGACTCTGGCCCTTGGTGCTTGGGGAGGGGGCCTTGTTTCCCCAGTCTTACCATCACAGAATGGCTTCGATTAGAAGGGACCTTAAAAGATCTGTTTCCAGACACCCTGTATCACTCCAACCCCAAACGCTCACTCCTAAAGCAGTTGGTGTGATCCGGTCGCGGGTCAGGTGCTGTGAAATCCGTCTGCCGCGGCATCCCCACCTTGTAACTCTCACCTGGAGGCACAACGGGCAGCTTCTGCTCGGATTGAATCGAGTTTCGAGGGGTTTGCCATCATTAAGCAGGAGGGGAAGGCAAGGGCTCCGTGTAATGGGAGGGTGCTGGGGAGCGACGTGACAACAGAGGGCGCTCTCGTCCTTGGGCTCTCTCCTTCAACGTCTTTTTGGTGTAGAAAATAGAGAAGGAAAAGCCATGTGCTCTGCAGCCTGCCCAGTGCCAGCCAGGCCAGCGGGCTCCTTGGAGTCCAGGAGAGGGATGCCCGGACTGTGCTTCGGCTGCATAAAATAGTAGATGAATGCTCTGAGCCCTCAGAAAGTCCACAGTCATTCTTCCTACAAGACTTTGTGCTCTTTGGAGGTCAGTTGGTTGCTACCGACAGTGAGCTTTTGAATGTGAAAAACGCAGTGTGCATCCATGAGCTGGCAGCACAGCCCCAGCAGAGCTTCCCTGCCATCCAGCAGTGTTGGAAAAGGAGACTGAATTCCAGCAGAGATGACAAAGTATTTTTTCCCTGGAGGTTTCAAGGGAGCTTTTATCAGTGGCTCTTGATCATAGACTGCTCAGTGTCACCCAGGCACTTCTGCAGAACTGCCCATTAGGGCAGCAATGGGATGTGTCTGAGGCTGGAAACAGCAGCAGGCTGGGCTGTGTGACTTGATGTGACTGGTAGGTTTTGATATTCAACAACAGAGAAACACTGCGTGTGTGCACACACACAAAGTAAACTCATCCACTGCAAGCATTACTTCAGTGAGCAGTTTTATTATTGTTATCCCAAATGGACATTGCTTCCAGGAACAGATGGAATTGGAGAGGGTTTTTGTTGTTGTTTGTTTGTCAGGCTAGGTTATTGTTGTTTTGGTTCTTATTTGCTTGTTTTCTGTCGGTCTAAGCCTGCTTTCAGGTGTTCACAGACACATCTTGTCCTAACAGATTGTATATCACATCACTGCAAGAAAGAAAAGCAACACCTATTAGCACCTGGCAGATTCAGGTGTTCCCATCATCATCCAGGGCAGGCCCAGGGACCCTGTATTTCAAAGCTCTTCCAACAGCCAAGTGATTTAGTATGCTTACTGTAACATATAAATTATTAACAGTTATCCAAGATGTTTCCAGAGCACGAGATAACAAAACATACTGGAAGAGAAGGACAGAAATGTTTTCCAGCTCAAATATTTCGATGTCCAGTAGATTAAGATTTCTCTTGACTAGAATCCTTTCTAAGGGAAACAGTTTCCCCTTCCCACAGTGGATGCTCCTGTTTGTGTCAGATGCTCCATGAGGTTTTGTGACTGCTGCTGTTGCTTTTCCCTGTCTTGTTGTTGTTGTTTTATTTATTAAATAAGCGTGAGAGGAGTACAGTTCTTGTAAATGCAGAAGGGAAAGTTCTCTTGCATCCTAATAGCAGAGAAGTTTGTTTCCTGTCTGCAGCATGGCAGAAATAACTTGTCCAAAGGAAGCTGGTCTAAATCCTTTCTTTCTCTTTGCAAAGGCATTCAGAAGAGCTTGAAAATGTGACCCACTTCCACTGTAATATCTCTCCAAACAGGGACCAATACATTATGTAGTATTCTGAAAGTCTGATTTTTCAAGTGATGAAGATGCTTTGGAAGCTGCTTCTCAGCATCTGTTGTGCAAATATCCTCACCTTGAAGGCAGGGAACCTACAGAAGAGAAGAACTCAACTTCTTTCTTGTTCTAAGTGTAACAGAATCTCAGCACATGGGGGCTATATCATGGTCTCTTTCTCGGAGTAAATAAATATAGGTGCTAATTTAATGCAGTCATATCAGCAGAGAAATCAGAAGCAAGACCAAGAGCACACCTCCATCTTTTGCCATGTATTTTCATGGAAGAAGGATCTTTGTTCTCATGTACAATTCTGGGGAACCTTGCTAAGAATGGAGGGCACGTTACAATCCTTTAGTTTGCCAGTTATCAAGGGATCTACTGCATATAAGCTATAGACTGTTTGCTAGGAGATGTAGAACCAAAATCTGAGCTGCTGCAAAGCTGCTTGTGTTGCTTTGCCTGGGCAGATAAAAGAACTCAGGGGAAACTGTTACTGAGGCAAAGAAGAACGTGGGGCCAACAAATTCTGGATTGCAAAGCCTTGATTTGGAGGCTTTAAGGCGGCAGCAGAGATATGGTGCTGTCTACACGTGCATCCTTTGTCTTGGGAATAGGCTTTCTGCTCCTAGCACCCAGCACCAGCTGCATCTGTGCTTCAGGAGAGAGATGTGGATCCCCTCCCAACTCTGTCCCAGTTCCTGTGGAGAGAAAATCTGGATGCAATGGTTGGCAGGGAGATGTGATTCCTTTGCATAAAAGCAGTACCATTGCTTTCATATCTCTGTTGTGAAGTGCCGGAAGGTGTTTGCTCCCTCTCAACTAATGTAGCGGGGTGGGCAAAGAAAGCTGAGCTGCTTCCCTGGGCAATTGGACTGGTTGATGGGCTTTGAAGTGCTCACTGCTGACAAATAACCAGCCATGCACAAAGGCAAGCAATCAGTCACACAGTCAGGAAATACCATCTAGCATTTAACTGTAATTCAGCATTTTGCAATGAGGAGGGGAAAAAAAACACCATAACTGAGATGGGCTGGTAGTACATTGAAGTTCATATGGTACATTAAAGGCGCATTGACCTGAGCTGCCCGTTCTCAGGACAAACTGGCTTGAAAATTCAGTCTCCCTTTTTGTTTTCACAATGGATATTCTTGTGCTGAGTTGTCTACAGAGCAATGAAAGGTGGCTTTCACTGCCTGCTGGATGCCAGACCCCAGTCCTGCTGTTTGTATTGGTGCTACCATCGCATCGCAGTTCACACCAAGGATCCTAAGTAGTGCACTGTTTTACATACGTGAAATGCTGCAGCCAAGGATCCTGTGAATCAGACAGGCATTCACAAATCCTCTTCAGTTTACATCATCTTGTCACATTTGCTGCTGTTTAAACGCTCCCGTTTCTTGAGTCATCTTGAGCAGATGGCTTTCCACATATATACACTGACCAGGATGAGTAGTCCTGGGCACTGGTGAGGACTTGTGGAGCCGAGGCAGGACAGGAGATATCTTCTTAGCATTGCAAGACAAGGCCTATGAATACTGGGGGCTGAGAGCGCTGCTTCAGAAAAGCCCACTTGATTCAGGGCCTAATTCTCCTCATGGCAACCCACTTGTCACAATTTGACTCAGTTTTACTGCGAGTGGAACATCGATTTTCTTTATTTAATATAGCATCATTATACTTTTTATCTGCTGGCTGCATACCCCAGTGATGAGTACCGAAGCAGGGTGATGGATAGAGAGCACAGTGCATTCGTCTAGATGATAGATAGGAAGAAAATGTGGTGAATTAGTTCAGAGGAGAGAAAATACAGTCAATTATTTTACATAAGGCAGCGTCTGGTACTCACAATCCCTGCCTGAGAGCAACAGAACACACAAATAAAAAGATTAGAGAGTTCAGAAGTGAGATCTTTGTTTTAGTATCAACATATGGGCAAAACATTACATTTCAGCTCTAGAAATAAACATGTGCTAGCCTCGGGAGCACTGATGTTTAGCGAAAGACCGAGACCAAAGGTTATCTAAGAATATAGACATTGTTTTTATACCGTGTCATATTGCTGAAATTTGACGTGTCTCTGCTGATTTAAACCTAATCACCCCCTCCTGTAATATGATAGTTTCAGATAATGTTAATTATTTGTAGCAGTATTAGCGCTGCTATCTAAAAGCAGTTATTTTACCAACGAAATGAAGCGTAAATGGAGCCATTCCAGCATGGATGAAAACCCCATTTAAAGCTTCATTTCCCAGCCTGATATCTTGGAGGCAGCCTGTGTTTGATGAGAGCCTTGCAGCGGGTGGGCTGTTTGAGGGACAGCTATCTGTGCCAGGACAACACTGGTTTTGTTTTTATTTTCCACCATCTTGGAGAGTTTGCACTTCCTCAAGTCCATCTTGATGGGACAGCATTAGTCCAACCAGTTTCATTATAGCACAGGGAATGGGAGCCTTGTCAGGAGGTCGGGATCTCTGTGCCAGCAGGTTTGATTAAAACATTGGTAAGACACAAGAGTGAGGGCAATTTTGTCTCACCTGTGTGACACCCTGAGCATTGTGTTGAGTCACAGTTCATTGTTGTAGACTAGTTTAGTTCAGTAGGTCAATGAAATGACACCGACAGAAAATCTGATTGCATGCTTTATAACAGGACATTTTCCTTCTTCGTTGTGGGGGAGTTGGACTAGATGACCTTTAAGGTCCTTTAGGACCTTCCGACTCACAGCTTCATGCTGTGGCCAGTGCTTCTTCCACAATCCAGGACTCAGGCTAACCAAAGCAGCTTAGCTCTGTGAGCTCTTAACTGCTCATGCTCCTTTTCTGAGAAAAAGAATATATCTCTAAATTAACATTTACCAGTGTAGGTAATGAAACCCTCAAATGTTCCCTAAAACCAGGCCTAGGCAGAGGAATGAGTAATGGGGAATTAGAAATTAGAATCCAGAATGGGAACATGAAGAAGGATTTGAACGTGATTGTCTTTAATACATAGGGAAGTCTACAACCAGGTTTGCTTTTGAGGAGCTAAGAGTTACTTCAGGACACACTTCATTTGCTAGCAGCTATTTAGTATGAAATTTCACAGTGACATGGATGCTGTGGAGTGTGGTTCTGTTCTGAGATCCTTCCAATATCAGCCACTGAGTAAATCTTCATAAACTAGAAGGAAAATGGAAAAGTAATATCCTTGTCTTAGGAGGAAACTTAATCAAATTTGTACATTTGAGTAATATGCATGGTATATATTACTCTCATCTTACTATTAGCAAATGTGACACTAACAGATCTCCTGCAAAGCTATTAGTCGTTGGTAAATATTTACTTAGCAGCATCAGCTTATTTCTTTTCTCATGAATCATTTGTTCTTAATATCATCCTATTGTTATTCTTATTGCCTGATCAGTCCCCTAAATTGCCAACACTGTTTCTGCTCCCTGTTCCCCAGCTGACACCAGCTCAGCAGTTGACTTCCTGGCACACTGTTTTGGGTGATAAAACGTTGGTTCTAGAAGCCCCGAAGGCAGTAGATGGTGAACATTTTCTGTAACTTCCAAATATGAAAAAAAATAAAAAAATAATATTCCCTTAGGAAAGAGTAAACAAAACAAAAAAAAAATTGGCTTATTTTCTCAGACGCTCTAAAGCAGAGGTAATGAGAAGTGAAGTTATTCAACAAATGCCTGGACCAAACTGACAATAATTCTTTGGAGAAATGTGGGTGTATCTCTGCTGGGAAAGTGAAAATTAAAGATGAGTACATTGGGTTCAGCACAGCTCAAGGTCTCTCTTTTTTTTTCAAACAACAAGTCACGCATCCATGACCTAACCCAGAAGGATGCTGTTTGCTTCTGTCTCTCTGCTGACAACACCTGGCTCTGTCTCAAGCTGGCTTGGCTGCTTGGGAAGCTGCTTTGGGTGGCAGAGAAATTGAACCCAAGCCTTGGATGCTCTGGGGAGGCCAGTGTGCTGCTGTGGGATTTACAGACATGGGCTGCGCTCCCAATGTGAGACAGCCTGACACCAAGCCTCACCACTGTAATTCCCTGGCCTTACATATTCCCCCGAATATATCTTAGTTATCATACCTGGCTCCTTTCCTAGGACTGAGTCCAAAACTGCTTCTGATCTTGACTGCTGGAGTATTTGTGTAAACACAGCGTGCTGTACACCCTCCAAGAACAGTCCCCAGTGAGTCGGCTGTGGTTCTCCCAGACAACAGCATGATATTAAGATCCCCCATTATCAATGGTTTGACTTTTAGAAAGCCATCTACATAAACAAAGCCTATTTATCCTGTGATTGTGCCCTGGAGACTGTCCTACAATCACTCTCATTTCCCCTTCTGCTTTCCAAGGCAGTGCCTGTCCCTGTGGCGCCGGAGTTCAGCATGGATCCTCTCTCAGCTGCATGCCTGTATGGTGTGGTGTGGCATGGCGTGATGGGGAGGTTTGGTCGCTCAGTTCCTTCAGCTAAATAACGAATGTTCTGTCTGAAAATGGTTGAGAGAGACTCCTGGCCCCCTCCAAAAACTACACAAGAATGGCTCAATAAATGGAAATATGAGGGAAATTAAAATGTAATGGAAATTAATTGCGGACAGAATGAACAAACAAGCTTTCGGTCTTAAAAAGATGCAGCAAACATGATTTCAAGACCTTTGGTTGTTGATGACAGACACCCATATTTCCTTACTAACCATCCCTCAGACAAACTCTTCTTTTTTAATCTTGATTGTCCTATAACAAATGACATTCAGGGAACTGCCAGCACTTCCACGAAATTACAGTGAAAGAACATTGCAATGAGTTTACTCTCTTCTTGATTACCGCATTCTCTTCCATCTTACCAAAGAATTGGTGCCTTTTAGAGTGAATAGGGAATATACTGACATGGTTGAGCATCTTGCATTCTTTGCTCAGAGACTGAAGGCACCGGGTCGAGTGTTGAAAGTGGAAGTGAGAGCCCAGCTGTGCCCGTGAGTGCTCCTTTTTGACTTTTTAAATCTATTGCTTGTTTAAATTGGAAAATCAGGCAAATTAACCTGTGCTAATTAAGGGCTTGAACTTAAAGTGGATTCGTCAAACTGCATTCAGCCTCCGTATGGACAGAGTTAGAGACCTTGATTTGGTTTGTTGAGATTTGCCTCCCAAATGCATTGTGGTAAACCAAATTAAGGCCATTTTTTGGTTGCCATTCCAAAGAAACATGTGATGCGTGTTCATTTGTTTTAAAAGTTCTTAGGTTAATTCTGCAGAAAATGTCCCTGTGCAGACGCATCAACATTCCTAATAATATTTGGCTGAAATGCAAGATAATAGCAAAGTCCAGGCTCAAATAAAAGGGATGAGTCATCTCTAAATCACATGTTAAGATAAAGGACAGTTGTTTTGCTGAAGAGAAACTTCTATGCACTGCCCAGCTGAAGGGTCAGCCACAGCTCTTGCCCAGCTAATTCACTGATGGTAGTGTTTGATTCGTGAGGATTTGTCATTCAGGCCTCCAAAAATGAACACAATATTGAATCATATCCAACCCAAGGACATGTGAGGGCCCGGTCCCCACCAAGCTGTAAGGTAGCAAGCACTGTTTTGGAGCTGCATCCCACATCCCGCATCTTTTGGTCCATTATAAGAGCCATGGGGTCACGCAGTGCTCCCATGCACACAGCTCTAAAACCAGGGGCACTCTGCAAGAGCCCAGAATGTTACTTCATCTTTGCATCGGTACATCCCCAAATAGAAGCAGTGAACTTTATAGTGGAGGTGACTCCCTCTGCCAGATAAAAAAATTAAAAGCTGAAGTGCCTACCCATTACTTAAGCACACACAGACCCATTTTCACAGCCTTCATCTCCTCTGCCCCTGGAAAAAGAACTCCTTGGAAATTACAGTAATTGTTTTATTCTCTTTGATCTCCGCTAATAAAGCTATGGACTATCACTCAGCAGGAGCTGTTTCTCTTAGTTAGGATCTTTCCAACTGTACTTACATTAGGAGGGCTCTGGGGAAATTTCAATAAATGCACTTGAAAAGAGCTCTGCAAAACTGCTTAGACTCTCTGTGAAAAATATTTCCCCTGCATTCGTTCACTGGCTGCTCAGAACACTTCTCAGCTTGTTTGTTTTTCCTTTTATTGCAGTTGTTGTTGGACCTGGGTGAAAGCTAGAGGAGAGAGTTGTGACTCTGTGTCAAGGGATCTTATGGCAGCCAAAGAACAGAGCAAAAATTTCTGCATCCCAGGCAAGTCACTGTGGAAATCACACTTGAGAAAAGCAGCTCTTGCTCTGAGTATTTTACTTTCCAGCCTCAGTAGGGAAGATGGAGGAGCGATGAATGTGCAACGATCCTCCAGCAGGAAACCCTTCATTTCTAAGGTGTAACATAAGAGCCTCCAGCATCTGCAACCACATCCCATTAGAGAGAACATCATTTAGTTCCCTGTGCAGGCAGCATGGGCCTGACTTAAAAGTAGCAGGGAACCTCACTCATGGATATCAGTGTGAACTGAGGCTCCTATATTTGAAAGTCCCATTGCACAATATTGTGGTTGGAACTGTTGCCCTTTGGTTGTGGTGGGCAAGTCACTGTCAAGGTCTGGGAAAGCTGGTGGGTCAGTACATCACTTCTCCAAGTTATGGCTTGTGAAGTAAACTGGGAATGTGCTGGATTTTGTATTTAGTGCCCAGGCTTTAAGCAGCATAGCCAGAACTAAGGGTCGGCTTGGTTGGTCAGTGAGGCAGGGACCAGCATAGGCAGCAGTGAGTGGTTCCTGGCAGGTAGAGCTTCCGTAGGGCTGGTGAACATAGGGACTGTAGGAAGATGCAAAGATAAACCCAACCCTTTGAAGTGATTCTGCATTTCAAGTGAAGCAAACAACGAGCTCCACACCCTGCGATATTGGATGTATATATTTTTGCTGCTTCTTGATGTTGGAGAGGAGGGTGGCAGTGGCCTTCATACCAAGCATGGAAGGTCCAATCTGTATCCATGTACCTGCCTGTTGCATAATGAGCAATTGAAAACTAGAGTCATTGCACCAGCTGCTCTCTTGTTGTTTCTTTTTCCCTCCAGCTAGAAACTCTAAAGGTCAGAGGACTGACTGCACAGCCCTACAGTTGTATTTACTGCACCCAGCACCCTGCCACAGGCACAGGGAGTGCGGTGTGTTCTTCTGAGTGATGGAGAAACGTCACCCCTGGTGAAGGCAGAGAGCAGGACTGGTAAGGAATAAAAAGCCTCTTCCTTTAAACTGGTTTTAATCTTTTTATGGCTGGAAATGGAAGATCAGTAATTAAAGCATCACTGAAGGAGATCAGAAAGCTTTTGAAGTTAATAAAACCTGTAACACACACCAAGGGTGATTATATTTAAAGCCCACGCAGGCTGAAGTTGCTGGCAGGACCTGGAACCTATGCTTTCCCCTACCAATATATAGAGTTCCTCTGCTGAAATTCTTTGGACCACACCAGGAATGTCCCAGGTTTGCCCTGGGCTGTCCCACCAGGTGACACACGAGTGTGATTCCCAGCTCAACCACTCACCTGGGTTGTGTGTCCTCTTCTTCTGCTTTGGCCCAGTGGTTTGCTCAACTGTTTTCTAACGATGGTACCATCAGTGCAGGAGTTGCCTCCAGCAGCTCAAGCATCTCAAGCTGAGTTAATCAACAACACTGAAAGAAATAAAGAAATAAATTCTCCCTTTGCAATGCTTTAGCATGTAGCACAGCTCTGGGCTCTCAGCAATTTAGCAAAGACATTTCTTTTCCAATTTAAATAACTTCTGGACAGAATTAATGCTCTTTTCTCATCTCTAGAGCTGACATTTGGGAGAGGAGAGAGAGAAATGTTCCACCTCTCCCCTGGTCCTCCCTGGGAGCCAATGAGAGCTGAGACTTTATCTGCACTGAAATGATGGTAGGGAAAGGGCCAGGAGCAGCCACTGTGTCTGGCTGTGCTTGGTTGGGGGGAGGGTGGAAAAAACAGGATACTTTAGCCCTTGACTGCCATTTATTTCAGCATTGAAAAAAAAAGGAAAATTCTAATGCTGAAGCAATGATTAAAACAAGTAAATGGTCTTGGATCATGTCGGAGTTAACAATTGGGTTTTAGTTGTCAAGTGCATGCAAGAAAGGTGCCTTTTTTAACTCTTTATATGCCCAACTTATCTTTTTCATTGGATTCTCAACATCATGTCTCTAGACCTCAGCCTGATGCCCAAACCCTGCCTGCTTCACCTTTCCTTCCTCCTGCCATCCATCCTCTGCCCGCATCTGGGACTCCAATACTCTTCGTTTCTTCTTCAATCTCTGCCTTGGCATACTGAAATGGTTACATGGGCTCACTCAACTGTGCTTGATTGCTGATGAGCTGCTATATCCTCCTTCTGGCATTGCCTCTGCTCTGGGGGAGCCTGCGTGGTTGGAGGGGTGGTCTGCAGCCTCATGTGTTGTGTTCCTGGCTGCAGTCAGTCTATAGCTTATGAGCATTTGTAGGCATGGTAAAGCCTAACAAAATTTGATAGCAAATCCAAACTGTTATTATATCCTTTGATATTGTAGCATTTTTGAGAAAGAAAGCTCTGTGCTGCCAAATAACACCAAGAGCAGAACATTCTTGTAGGGATGCAGCAACTCAGTTTGCAGCCTTAAATCCTTATTAGGGATTAGCTCTCTAGCCAAAACCTCTTATGTGAGGATTGCTAAGAGACAAACATTTTCAAGGGATGCCCAAGAAAGCTCATGTTATTCACATTTTGTCCATTCTCAGCCAAAACTTAAAGCAAGAATTCTCATGGGATGTGCTGGTTGTGAGCAGCTCAGAAAGACCCAGAGCAGAAGCCCACATGATGATCTTTTCCCAGGGCATCATTAGTTGCCCCAAACCTATTTGCTTGATTTCCCAAAACCAATTTTCTTTGCAGGAGCTCTGGGCTAAAATAAACATTGCTTCCCTGTATGGGAGATTGGTAATCACAGCCTGAACCTCTGATTAATCAGCTGAGGCAAGTGTGGGGTCAGCTGTGGGAGCACAGGTGAGAGTGATGTAGCTGTGCTCCCGGAAGGGGTGGATCTTGACTCCATCCCCTCTGAGATCTCATTTAAGGGCTGACTCCCACTGAGGCAGTATCTCTTGGAGATTGCTCACTAGTGAGGACTGTCCCAGCTTCTTCAGCCAAGGCACCACCACCGGTGAGTTTTCCTTTACTTATTCCTTCTATACATTTGCTACCATCTGTATATTAACAACCAATACACTTCCCACACCACATTTCATACATTCTTGTGCAGAATTCCTTTAAAAAAGCCTGAACAATTGGCTTCCCTGAACGTATTGCACAAACTCTGTGTTTACTGATTACAAAGCAGCAGCGGATCAGAAGGAGACTCCCAGGATGCTCCATATGCGAGTGTGTCACACAGCTCGTTTATATTTATCAACTTCTGTCTTCAAACTAGTGAGATTTTTGCTTCGTTAATCACGTTGCGAGGTTGTTCCCAAACCTTGTGCCTCTGGTGGTTAGAATTACGTTTCTGATTTCCATCCTTATTTATAGCCAGTTGATTCATGTTGCCACATAGGCAATACTAGAAATACAAAAATTAAAGAAAAAAAAAAAATGACATTTAACAATCTGTCTAGACTGAGTACAAGGAACAAGTCAAAAATGCACATTCTTATTGTTAGCTAAGCTTATGATGATGCTTTTTGCTAACAGCAATTTGAATTACATAGGCTGCTCACCAGCACCTGAGGATGTCACTTTATGAAACCAACTGCTTCCCCCATCAGCACAGTTCCATGCAATCCATAGGCTAGGGCAAACACGTCTAAGCTATCTAGACCTGTATCTCTTGAATGCTTTGCCTTTGAGTGGCTGAAAGCTGTTGGTGCAGCCTCCTTTATTCGTGTGCTTGTAGGATTAGAGGTCATCTCTTCTGCCCCAGATTGTAAAGCAGTAAAGTTCAAGTTACAGCCAAATTCCAGATGCACAGATACTCTATTGTCTTCAGGAGACATTGTCCATCCCATCTCTTGAAAGCCAAAAAGTATTTCATCTTCAGAAGAATCTGCCTCCCACAAGAATACGTCTGTTTGGCTGCTATGAAAAGGTAGTTATTTGTTAGTGTTTCCTAGCAATGGCATAAGTAACATCAGTTAGAAGTGCTGAAGAGTCGTATTCCACAAAGAGGTATCAAGAGGGTATCTCATCCCTCTCCTCTAGTGGAGGAAATGCAGTGTAAAACTGCACAGCTTGCAATGCCAGCACTGAGCTGTAATCAAGCTCTCACCATCCGTGTGATTCAAGGTGTCTCCTGGTGCTTGCATTTCCCAGGGATGGCTCAGGCTGCTCCACAAGCTGGAGCAGCTCACAGACAGGTGATGCCCAAAGGCTGGCAATGGCCCGGCAATGGCTCATCAGGAGGAGGAGGAAATCATCACCATGCTCATGTTCCCTTTGTTCAGATGCTGCACCAGCAAAGGCTTCTGCTGTGCATGGCATGTGATATTTACATGGAAATTCTGCTCCTTGTGCTGCTCATGGGTCCTTTCCAAATCCTGTGGAGCACAAAGGCTTGCTGCTACAGTGAACAGGAGCATAGGAAACCTGATTTTCTCCAAGCCAATGCAGACAGGCTTGTCCTTCTGCCTGGATTCCCTTACAGCACCATTTGCTTGAAACCTTTACTGCTTTGCCCTTCCTCCCTTGCCAGCTAGCTACCCATGTGCAGCTGTCGTGTTCATTGCAGGCACAAGCTCTGCATCTTCTCTTGGCTCAGAGGATGGCTTGGGAGGAGGCAGGGAGCACGGTGGGTCTGAGCACAGAGCCAACCCCTGGCCATCACCTCCTGCAGGGATTGGGGTGTCCCATAGATCTGAGAGCTGATCTCCATCACTGCAGGCACCGTGTTCATCTGGCCCACAGGCCATAGTCCCAAAGCTGGCACACTGCAGCTGGTGAGGCTCCAACATCTCACACACGCTGCATTTTTTTTCCCTTGACACATATACATATCTGTAATACAGCATGTGTTCCTTTTTTCATTTGATAACAAGAGGCATCAGAAGTTGTATATTGATTTATTGCCTACAGAATACAACTGCAAGATCCCACTGAATCTGCTAAGTTCTTAGCTTCAGCCCCTTCACAGGGTGCAAATAGAGTAGGTTGTGGATTCACTGTGTCCCCCATCTCCAGCCACAGGAAGAGTTAATGCAATAACCTGTGTCACATCTAGAAGGCCAAACTGCCTCTGCCAGAGCCGCCTGCACCCACAAAAAATAATATGAATAATAAAAGCAAAGTGAGAAAAAGCCAAGAAAACTTAGGGCTGAAGGAGAAGTGGAATTATGGGAGATGGAAAGGTTGCAGCCTGGCAGCAGGAGCAGTTGGTTTATACACTGGCTACATCGTGCCTTCATCTTGCAGAAGTGAATTGGGGCTCTGTTTCTTCAGCCAGGATCGGCTGGGCTCTGTGGGCCTTGCACTGCTCAGTGCTGCTGGAAGCTGGGGCTCTTTGCAGTGCCATCAGC
This sequence comes from Excalfactoria chinensis, assembly GCF_039878825.1. Classification (NCBI taxonomy): domain Eukaryota; kingdom Metazoa; phylum Chordata; class Aves; order Galliformes; family Phasianidae; genus Excalfactoria; species Excalfactoria chinensis. The sequence goes on along the minus strand of NC_092838.1, from coordinate 2,889,984 downwards.
TTGGATTGCAGCTCATCTCTGCAGCACAGCACTGACCTGTCCCTACCAGCTCAGCCCACAAGCAGTGCTCCCACTGGTCTGGACCTTGTAGCACTTCAGCAGTGTTTGAAGGATTCTGCTTTCATACTCTGCTCTCAGCTGCTTTATTGCTTTACCAGACTTTAAGTAATCAGCATGAAATTTCCTCTAAAACATATCAAAACATATTCCAGCTGCTCAAAAGGAAAGGGGGGGGGGTAGGGGGGGGGAGAAGAGAGGATAAAATTTCTTTGTATTCCTCATTTGAAAAGCAAGGCGATTGTGTGCTTTGCTGTGAAAAGTCCAGATTTCAAATCCTGATGTGAGCTTCAAGGGGTCAAGGCTTTGCTCTTCTCTCCCTGTGTAATTCATGTTAGGGGGGGCAGCTGCATTGCATATGAAAGCACTTAGCAAGGGGGGATTCCTTTTGGGGGTGACTTCCAACTGGAAATGCTTGGAAATGATAGAACAGCTGCCATTGCTTCTTCAGGAAGCTGAGCACATCAGTTGTGAGCTGGTGAATTCAATATCATAGATCTTATTAAAAACACAGTCAGCGGATGGAGCTGACCAGAAATCGTTGCCTGCAGGAGCAGGCTGATGGCAGCAGGCAGAGCCCAGTTGCTTAAGGGGACCCAGCCCAGCTGCTGGGCAGTGACTTGTATTATTTTGCTTTTGGATTACGGGACTCGTTAATTAAAGGTCTTGACTTTATAATCCAATCAATCTAGATAAATAACAACTCTCTTTTGCTGATAAAGTTGTCAGCTTATCGCTGCCCAACAGCCATATTTTAAAGACAAGCTGTAAAATTGCCCAGCAAATCAGCTTACATCACATCTGATGGCCACAGCTGCATGCAGGCAGAGCTCTGTGTGTGCTGACAGCCACATTTCAGTGCCACCCCGGGCACATGTCCCATTCCACCACTAACTCACTGCTTCGTCAGCACTATTATGCTCTCTGCTACCCGTCCCATTCATCCCACGAACCCTTGGAGTTGTTGTAATCATAAGGGGGAGGTTACAGTGCTGGAGGATGAAATGTAATGCAGTTAATAGAGTATTTTACCCATTTTTCACCTTTTCCTGCCAACTAGCTTTGTTCTAATGAAGGGTATCAAACAAGCATTTCACTGTGATTTTTAATTGAGCGGTTCCTTGTGACACGCAGACATCAATGAACAGCTATGGGAATGCTTTTTAGGGATCAGTGGAGAAGGCAGCATGCTGGATTAGCATACAAATTTGCAAGGGATGGAATCGTGCAGGTCTTGCTGCACATACCTGCTTGTCTGCAGGAGCCTTGGTATGCCCTGCCTCCCTCAGCCTGTATAAAAGCTCAGAGCTTGCTTACAGGAGCAGCACAGGTGATAACACAGCCTTTCTCTGAGCTTCCTGAGGTCCATGGTTACATAGGAGCAATCAGAATAGGAGCCCCATTTCTGAGACTCTGAAGTCTCATTTTCTAAGTATGGTTTCATGGTGGCATTGGCAGAGATGGAAGCAGGGGTGAGTCAGGCAGCCACTAGGGCTGGGGATGGAGCTCTGCAGGGTATTGGCAGAGCTGAGACAAAACACCTGTACAGACCCATGCAGGCTAAATGTGGCCCTAGATAGCACTGCTGTCTCATTTCCCTCAACGTATTTCCTAGGCCTAGCTGACAAAAATAAACAGAGAAGGAAAAAAGACCATTCTGTAATGCAATCAAACTTCAATTGCCCATTTGTTTTTGTCCTTTAAAAGAGCTAATAACAAGGTAATTGGTGGAGATATCTCCTGGGCTCCATCAGTGAAAGCAAGAGGGAGATTTTCCCACCACGAAATAGAAGAGAGGTACATTTTTCTAAAGAAGGAAGCGAGGTATTACCCAAATTAAAGGAATCCATATTGATTTCTACCTCATGTCCAAACCAGCAAAACCTTGTTCCTTTGAGTGTTGACTTTTAATGGCTCTGAGACTGTGTGACAAAGCATCCCGGTATTTATTTCTTGGTAGGGAGGGCTGTGAGCCCACAGCAGTGCAGCAGGGGCCAAACCTGCCTGAGCCATCCTCCTGTTTATTGCCATGTAGCACCTATGCCAGGAAGACCCTGGGGCACAAAGGAAGCATAAATTTTCAGTCCTCCATTACCTTGCACGTTAATTAATATTATTAAGATCCTGTTTCGTGCTGATTTTATCCTTTGCAAAGTACTGAGGGTTTCTTTAAGATCCAGGAGCTGTATAGGAGCAAATTATCATTTTATTGAAGTGATTGGCTTTATCCTAAAGCAGGTTCTTAACGAACAGGCTGTAAAGGTTAAACTCTGTGCCAGGGTAATATGTATATCACATTCCCTGGTGCCTTTTGTGTTCAAAAATTGACAGTTTCCATCTGTGAAAAGCGGAATTTAGACATGCTGATACTCTGACATTTAAATGTGAGCAGTGGAAGATAAACACAGTCTGACATAAAGTAAATGGGGTGATATTAGGGAAAGTTAAATTCCAAAGATGCTCCTGCTTCTTCTTGCTGGGGTTCTGTGCAAGGAGGAGCACCGCTGTGAGTCCTGGAGGCTGCAGTCATTGTGCAGCAGTACTGGATGGCTCAGAGCATCCCGGATAGCTGCAACCTAAGCAGGTCACATTGCAGACAACTGATACAGTGATACATCTGTGTTGGAAGGGACCCATAAGGATCACTGAGTCCAACGCAGGGTCCTTCCTCCTTAACAAACAAGGTCTCTTCCATTGCTACAGCAGTTTCTATAGCAAATAGCGTCATCACAAACAGAAGCACAGAAAGACAGAAAACATGGGTACAGTGTCACCTTGGAGTGGTCTCTCCACTCTCAGTCTCTCTCAGTCTGCTCTGATTTTGGTATTGACACATTTTGTCCCATCCTATATCTAGGCAGCATTGAGCTAAATCAGGGAACCCTGTGTTCATGAGCATTTGTGACATCTCTGCCCCCTTCAGTAACCCCATAACTTTACACCTGTATGTGAAAAAAGAGCTTTTTGGGATCTTGCCTGACTTTCTCTCTTCAAAGCCCTAGGGATGTGTAGGCAGGTTAAATAATGCAAAAGCTGCTAGAATTATGCTGCACCATTTCTCTGGAAACATTTAAAAAATATTAGCAAATTGCTCTTTTTTCCCCCTCCAGCCTCTTCTGGAAGGGGGTTCGAACAAACCTAATGGTTTAATGAGACATATGACAACATATGACATGAAAGACAATTCTAGTGACTTTCATTACCCAAACTCAATTAGGGGAGAGTAATCAGCAAGTTCTGTGCTGTGAGAAGTGCAGAATGTAGTGTTGGCAAGATGGGACAGGTAGACCCATTGCAGAACAGGTACAGAGGTGCTCGGTGTATACCCCGAAGCTCGGTGTGCAGAGGAGTGGCAGCACATTGGGTCAGTTCATACTCATCCATTTCTGATCCTGCCACTTATTCACTGCAGGCTGCTAAAACTGAAAGATGTGTCTATTTTATCCAGCCAAAGCCTTCATGCTGCATTAATTTGTGGCATAGAACACCCCCCCACACTTTGGGTTTGGCTTTGAGCTACCTCTGCTTTCCTTTTTCCTCTTCTCTTAACACCTCTCATGTCTAGTCATGTAAATCATTGGGCTTGGAAAAGACCACTCAGATCATTAATTCCAACAGTCATGCTAAATAACAAGTGGGCAAGCAGCCTATCTAAAGCTCAAAGACAACTTCTCCAGTGATCCCACATCTCCAGCTGTGTGCACTCACACCACCCCTCCAGTGTCTCTTCCCAAAGGGCATTTAGCACACAGTCCTCTCTGCAGAAGCAGCTGGAGCCCAGCCCTCCATCTATCAGTCCTTCCAGCAGGCTCCTTGTGCTGTGAGGGTGGATGGCAAGGAGCCCACAACACAGGAGGGATTTCCTGCTTGTCTTTAGGTCCAACTTAGCTGTGCCAGCTCCTTATGAGCTGCTTTGGGAGGCCACCAGCCCTCTTCTTCCTCTAGACCCATCTGCACACTGCCTGCTATGGGGTGTGCTCCCAAAATCAGGGCTCTGGGGATGTCAGCATCAGCTGTGTGATGGGGGCAGGGTCATAGCATGTGCTAGTGAAGCTGCAGAGCTTTGGTAGGCTGTTTTCATCCACTAGACACTTTCAACTGTTTTGCTGTCTGATGCTGGCTGGACATTGATGCCTGGCTAGACAGTACAGACTCCAATTTGTCTCTGGCACACCTCTCATAAATCTAATTCTGTTCACGAATGAAGTGCAATAGAGCACTGCTAACAGAGGTAACCAGGTAAAGTGCTCTGAAGAGACGTATGATGAGTGACTTCCCCCAGACAGCTCAGTTGGTGACAGCTGTACCTGCTGGCCCACACTCAGATGTGCTGCAATTTCACTTGTGTTCAAGGGTAATCTCCATTAGCAAAATGCATTCATGTCTGCAGCGTAAATTCTTTTACCAGGAACATGTCAGTCTGCAGTCAGACAGCTCTGGCTTCTGCAGGGTTGGATCAGGCACTTTCCCAAATGGGAGTGAACTGAGATCAATTTAGATGTGTCCTTGCATTGTTGCAGGAGGGCGGTAACACAGCATCATGTTGTTTGCCATCACTTCCAGAGAGCAGGGTGTGATCTCTACTGCAAATCGCCACCTGTCAGTGCTGGGGGGAGGAACTATCAGCTGCTGGGAAGTAAGTGGCTATTACTTTCCAATCCATTTCTGTTCAGAGATTCCTTAAGTGATATAGATTTAATCCTGTCCAAATGAGGAAAGCAGATGTGGGTTACAGGAGAGGCAGATAACTGTTCAATTAAAATTCCAGACAGGACTTTTGCTTTTCTTACCCTCATTATTGTTTTAAAGACATAACCAACAGCATATGCAAATAAGCTCCCTAGATTATTGGTGGGGAAAACCCTTCTGCATATTTAAGTGCACAAATGTGACTGGTGGCAAGCACTCTGAGGAGATTTCTCATCGTCTCTGACATCCTCTTAAAGCCTCCAGGTTGCCAAATCAGTTTCTTAGGGCTGGTTGCAACTGGAGTTGGGCTGAGCTGTGCCATCAGAGTGGTCTTGGGGCACAACCACCTGTGCATACCTGTAGCCTTTCCATGCCCATCGCTTGTATCTGGCTCTATCATCTTGGAGCCATCCTGCCCAGAGGGCATGTGGGCTTATAGGAAAGTGCAAACTGAAAGCACAAAGACACACACAGAGTTGTAGCCCTACAGAAGTGCCTTACAAAGCATCCTGCATTTCCGAAGATGTGACTTCAACTTTATCCCATAATGTTCTTTGACAAGATAATTTAGTCATCTTAGCAAGTATGACATCCATCCCAGCACTCACCCAGCATCCTGGGTGTATCTGACACAGCAGTCTTAGTGCAGGATGTCTTGTTTAATAAGTAACAACATAAAAGGGGGGGTGCTATGGAGGAATATGGTTGCCAGATATTCAGCAATGCTGACAGTAACAGCAAGGCAAAGGGGATTCATTTGATGGAGGAGCTGAACATTTGCTGTGCTACGCAGGTTTCTCAATACATGAAAGTTACTACTATTATGATTATTTATTATTATTATTATTATTATTATTATGATTATTACAACAAATAATAATTACCAGAACAATCCAAGAGCAATTTATTTGCATTAAATGCAATTATACCTTTGCTGGTTTTGGAACATTTGAAAATTATTCTAGTGGAGTTTCACTCATTAATATTTAGACAGTAACGATGTATGGAAACAATAGACAAGGTATTTCCTCAGTAACATCACTGTAAAGCATCACAATAGAAAAGTCTACACAGTGTTGTATCCAAGGAGCCAAAGGTTAGGAGCTGCACATCATAGAATGCTATGGGCTGGAGGGGCCTCTAGAGATCATCCAGTCCAATGCTAATGTTGGTCCCCTTCAATCTTGGGACAAAAAGGAGATGAATTGGGTGCTTATGGAGGTCTTTTGCTAGCATGTGAGATGATAAGGTGATAATATAAACTGAGAGTGTTTTTATGACAACTAGCATTCATCTGTCTACAGGAAATACTGGGATAAAGCTGATAAAATAAAAAGCTTTAGGCAGGATATCATTCCAACGCAGTAAATTTCATTAGTTTCCTGGCACGAAGCAGAGCAGCTCCTCAGATTCTGTCCTTGCATACCTACCACAGGTCATGCAGAGTGACTGAAAAGGTGACAGCCCCTGTTGAGCAGAGTGTTACCAGATGCAATAGCTCAGCCCAGCTCCAAGCAGGAAGGCATAATGCTGGGGATCGTGACACACCAGAATCTGCCATGGCTGTCTTGAGAGGCAGCAGGACATTTATCTCCTTGCCACCACAGCAAATCAAGTGTAATTCCTGACCATTTGCCAAACAGGAGCAGTGGCTGTGCTGAGTGCCCTCTCTGAATCATGTGGTGGATCATGAGCTCCCACTGGCCACAGTTATACAGGGCCTGAGTATCCCTTGCAAGAGTGGCTCTGCTAACCTGCCCAGCAAGGTCAGCACTGTCTTTATTACACTATGACTTTCTCCTGCATGTGGCACGTTAATTTTCTGGATATTAAGTGACCGCGTCATGCCGTCTGGTTGCCAAACACTGTCCGATTAGTTTATGCTAGCTTAATGTTCCCTGCGCTTCATGGTCTAGAAGAATTTGGGACTTTACAGGCACTCAGAAAAATTTCTCCTCTATTATTCAGGGCTTTTCCCAGAAAACCTAAAGTGTAAGTCCTTGCTCCTCAACCTTTATTCCAAGGACAGTTGGTCCATTCCAGCCTTTGCTTCCAGGGATGGTAGAGAACTATGCAAGACCACTCTGGGCAGTGAGGGAGGAAATAAAGCTTCATTAGCAAGACTGTGATTTAGCTGCAATGAAACACCTACTTAAAAATGCCCACCTGGCCATGCAGTTTGTCTGCTGCTTTGTGGTTAAGCACAGGACTTTAGGCCAAAGTGATTACTTACAATACAGCGTAGTATGGCTGACCCTTCACAAAAGCCAGCAAAAAATGTTTGGAAATCTTCCAAATAAAGTGAATCCTTTTAAAATGAATACCGTATGGCTATGCAGGACGTGCAAAAACAGAACTCAAAAGTCACAGTTTGCAAATTTTACTCGGTGCACTGCATGGAGTTCAGCTTTCCTTTGGTGCCCTGAAGCCGTTGCCAGACACTGCTGCTAAGTAGCATTGAGTTAATATTTGACATCCTCCAGCTATTCCCTCTAGCAACTGAAGGGCTGTAAAGACAGTATTGCAAGCTAGTCGAGATAATGAGCAGGTGGAAAACACTGGTGAAGTGTTGTGTATTTTCTCCTACTGCAAGAGCACAATGGCAGCATTATGCTTGCAAGTCTTGGTACAGTTCCCTTGTGCGTGCCTAGGAGCCCTGTTCATGGTTGGGAATGGAGGCTGGAATGGGGCCTATGCAGCAAATGCTCAAGGAACAAACATGAGCCTTCATTTTGGTCTTGGTGGGATGATGCAGCATATGGGGTCACGTTAAGAATGTCATATTCTAACTTCAGCGTTGCCAAGAAATCCAGGTGATGTTTTTTCACACCTTGTCCTTTTTGATTTTGGATAGGACAAGCAAATCCAGCCCTTTGAAAACAGTTGGCCTTTCTACCTGTTACCTCTACTGGCAGATCTAGTGTTTTTGGCCAAAATATGCAGCAAAATGCTTCTTATAAATGTCAGGCTTTGACTTGTCAGTGTGGGTGGAGACATCTGCGGAGAATGGAGGAGTCATGCTTTGAATGTGGTGTTCTTTCTGGCGCTGCTAATTCATGTTTCCTTTTAGACATCTTTTCTATGTTTCCTTCTTGGCCATCTCTATGTAGACAATGAAATCTTCATGGAAAGGATTGATTTGCCACGTACATCTTCAATACCTATCACTCAGCTGGATCTCTCTGCGGTAACTGTGCATCAAATGTAATATTTTGAGATCTGATAATGTGTCTGGCACAAACTGCCAGGGGCTGAACAGCACTGAGCACAAGGGTCCTGCTTCTTGTCAGGCTCCCAGGAACCACAATTGTGCAAGAAGTAAAACCAGTTCAGATCTGGATTTTAGAAGGCCTGGTTTTGACAATGATTTGCTATGTATCCACAGTAATGAAACAACAAACACCAGTGAAGAAGTTCAGAGTCCTCATTTGTATAAAATTAGATGCTTTCCTTTCCCTCTCTGTCAAAACTCCATCGAAGAGTGGAATCTCTGTGCCCCAGGAAGCTTAGCTGTGAATATTAGAGCTGTTCCAGCTCCCATGTTATAGCTTGGTGCCTACAGTCACAATTTATTAATTTGTGTATGCATTATTTCCCACCAGGCTGCCTGGAAAAACACTTTCTATCTTGGTATGTATTTTTGCTTCATTTGCAATGGCTTGCAGACTCACGCTCCCTTTAAATGTTATGTACACTGATCTAATTTATTTACAATTAGTTCAGATGAGAAACTGATGGAAGATGATAGTGGCACCCAGTAAAACAACTGGAGAAGCCAGTCCTCCTAGCATGCAATTGCTTACCTGTGCCAGTCAAACATCGAGGCATGGGTATCAAGTCCACATGTGGCATTTAGGCCTTAAGACAGCAGTTGCCTTTACAAAGGCAGTGAATTAAGTTAGATGACTGATGGGATCAGACTGATAGATGATGGTACATAGATTTGGCCAAGCATCCCTGATTTCTCTTTCATAGCTTTAAGTGTCATTGCAAATCGTTTTAACATAATTTTGAATGTGTAAATCTGACCGTAGGTAATAAATCAGCCTGAATGCATCAGCTAGTGGCCTTGCCTGTGCATTCTAACACTTTGTTGTGTCCCTCTGGTTTGAATATAGCTGTCATTCTGTGACATCCAGAAGGAAATTTATGTACACAGAAAGGGAAGCATTTAAGTGACTCAAATACAAGAAAAAAATGATAAGTAGCAAGAAAAAGGCTTGAGCTACAGATGGCTGGAGTTAGGCACCATAAGTACAGGTGATGTTATGGTAGGATTGCTGAACCACATAGGCTCTGATGGATAGATTCTTGGTGTGAATTTGGCATCTATCTGCTCAGCATCCATTCCTGGGTTACAGTCTTGCCTGGCAGGGATTGCTTTGGAGGATTACTCATGCTTTAAAAACCCATGGCTCCTACCAAAATAAAAGGATCCTTAGATTGGCAGAAATGACTGTTACTCAGACTCGTGGTTGCTGTATGTCCAAGCTTGTTCCCAGTGCCTTTGAGCTTCAGGGTAAAGCTTCAGAAAAGGATTACAGATTTCCCTTCTCATTACAACAGCTCTAGTAGAATCTGAGTCATCAGTCATACTTGCTCCAAAGTCTCTTTATGCTCGGAAGCTGATTAGCTGTTGAAATAATCCAGCTTTGATGGCAAGCAATGCCTTATTAATACAGCAACTGACTGCTCTTCTCCCATCATTTGCTTTTAATGGATCCCATGTTCCTTTGTTCCTCCTTCTGCCTGTGGAGCTTTCAGAAAGGTTTGGTGACTGTGATCCAACTGTCTGCTTGGATGCACATTCTCTGCTTCAAAACAAAGCCTAAAATGCAAATGCTGCTGGTTGTGTTCTGGCTTTAGGATCTCTTCAAAGTGTAAACATGATCTGACAGTCTTTCTTCTGCAACTAAGCATTACACAGGGATTTACTGTACTCGTCTGTGCAGGGATGTGTTGGGTCCTAGGCAGACTGCAATTCTTTTGCATGGTCTCCATCTGTTCCACTGTGCATGAAGAGCAGCCCTGGAGGTGATACTCCTCTCCCCTGTGGACCCATGGAAAATCTGATCCCACAGCCCGTGATCTCAAGAAGGTGAAGCACAGTCACAACCCCAGATTGGATGGGGGGGACTGATTCCAGCAAGAGCAATGAGCAGGGCAGAGAGATGGAGAGACACAGCTGGTACAGACAGACCAACTACAGCCCCTTGCCAGCCTTTCCCTGACCACCTTCCTAGCTGCAAACAAATGAGAGAGATAACATGAAAGAATTCAATCTGCAGCTGTTAAAAAGTACATATCCTGTCTTACAGAACTTCCTTCCATCCCATGTAAGTTACCTCAAAGACATCCTTGAGATGTAGCAGTGAGTTGATTTCTTTTTCCTGTTCTTGTTAAGTAGCAGCTAAATGGCAAAATTTGTTTCTGAACACTAAGCAATAGATGCTAATTGGCTTTAAATTAGCCTACACTAGTACTGCAGCTGGCAAAGCTACCTTTGCTTGGCTTAGTCAGTTGCTGGGCATGAACTGTGGCAGAACCCAGGTTTTACCTGGGACCTTTCAAACACCAAATGACCCTGCATTAATTTTTCCTTTCATTTGAAAAAGCAAAACTCCCGACCAGACTGCTGTATCACAGAGGAGGCTCTGCTGTCACTGTCTCATATTTAGGGAAGTTATGGAGAAAGGTCATTGCTGCTCTCAGGCAGACGGGTAGTTGCAGTGGGAATCTCCTGGGCTTGGGTTCTGTGGTGCTGCCTGCTCTCCAAGCACTCATCTTTACATCAGTTCCTTCTTGAGCTGAATGATGAATTATGGATCTAGTGCAAATATTTAATCTAAGTCTCTTAAAACTTTGTCAACATACTTGGCAATGTTTTGGGGAAATAAAATTACCCAGTGATGCAATGTCTCATTTACATGTAAATTACAAAGAAATTAGGGAAAGCAGGGGACTGCCACTGTAAACGTTACATAGATAACAAGTAGTTTGTGTTTTTACTTCCTTTTTTTATTTATTTTTCTTTCTTTTTTGCCATTTTTCAGCTTGGGTTATAAAAAGAAATGAGTGTTTTGGGTGTGTAACTGGCTGGCCTGATTGTCAGAGCACAGCGTGGCTTCAAATCATGCTCCTTTCATGTGCCTCAAAGCTGGGCCACAAGAATCATCAGTCATTTCTTTAAATACAAGCCTTTGGTATTACATATGTATTCCAGCCTCCCAGTGATATACAGAAGAGCTATATGCACATTTTCCAAGGGAAAGGAAAGCTCTCAGCCTACAGCATGCCCAGTTGTTCTGGTTATGAAAGAACACAGCTTTGCAATGTAAGAAAAAAAAAGGGCACGAGGATGAAGATATCAAAACAGATCAACACTTCATTTATAGTGGAGCCCCAGAGGTGGGAGGCTCAGAGCAGCTCCTGGTGGAGACAACTGAAATTCATAGAACATCGATAATGTGTGGAAAGACTTCCAGAGAAAGCTTGTTGGGTTGTCATCATCAGTAGCTCACCAGGGTTATTTGTCTGAGCAAAACAAACATTTCCAGGCTGCAGGAGTGAAAAACTCATGATATATCCAGGTTACTGTGCAGGGTGATGCCAGGCGTGGCTGTTTGCATTCTCATCTTCTAATGAAATAGAGGACAAACCTTCACCAATTTAACTTCATTGTAATCCCATTCAGTTGGCTCTGAGTACATCTGGGTTGAAGATCACAGCCATCAGTGGGATGATCTGTTGCCAAGAGCTATTGTCTCTTTGTATCTGGTTCCAAAGGTCAGGAAGGCTAGACAGTTCTAAAACCATCTCTGCAGCACGATGGCTCCAAAGTTAATTTCAGAGATTATAATCACACTAGGCAAATACTCAAAAACTGGAGATGCCTGTAATCTCAATATGCTGCTCTGTCATTGCCTCAAAACGGGGCTCATAAATGGCAGGAGTTTGGTACAACAAATGAGCCGTTCTGCCTTGGGTGCATGAAAAAAAAACCTCGTGATCTCTTAAAAAAAAGAGCAAAAAGTCCAAGTTTGAATTGATTGGCTGAGTGACTACCGTGTCCCCAATTAACAGTGTGCTGTTACCAATCGATCTTTGGCAGAACGTCACCGGTTTATGTCAAGGGCTGCTAGCACTGAAGGCCATTTTAGGGAGGTGGTGGTATAAATGCCGAACCAGAAGCCACTGGTTTTTATTGCAAGTGAAAGGTGAAACAAGAAAGGTGATATGCATCCAAATTTCTGTCCTATGGAGAGCAAGGGAGCAGAAAACAAGGAAAGTGATATGTCATATCAGGATTTTAATAAACATAATAAACAGAAATAAATGTCTTCAGTGTTGGTAAATATATTGCATAAATTAAAACAGACAAGCAAACAAACAAAAACCACATAACAACTTCTTTTTCCTTAGCCCCAGAGAGCACAAATCATTCTGGGAAGATGCAGTAAACATTAGAAAGATGGAAAGCAACAGTGATGTGACTTCATAAGTGTATACCAATAGCCATCACAGATTAACTACTTATTAAAACATCTCTCCAATGCTGATTAATATATTAAAAACTACGCATAACACTAGTGCCATGTAATCCATGGTGATTTGCAGTTATTTTTCTGTTTGTTGTAAGAGTTTTCATCACTTTAACCCTGCAACTGCATATCCACAAATGCTGTATTAACAAAATGCATGGCCAAAACACAGACAAAGATTTTAAGTGCAGATGAACAGAATATGGGCAAAAGATGGAAGGAAAGAAGAGCTTTACAGACTGTCTCTGAGTGACCTTCCCAGATGCAGCTAATGGACTTACAGATGGTCAGGTGTTACAAAGCCCTAATTACTGGGTTCAAACCCAACCCAAGTCCTTACCACCTTGGCCACTAGCTTTCTGTATAATTGAGCCTTAGTTTCTCTAAACGCCAGTAATAATATTGAGTACATTATGAAACACTGTTGTTCCCTTCACTGATGTAGAAATTGTCCTGAAAATACACTGGGCTCCTCCTATCACAAAGCTGCTGCCTAATGCCTTTCTAAGTCTCAGGTTGTTTTATCTTGTTGTTGTTGCTTTGTTTGTTTAAAATTCAGGCATGTTCTGTGTGTTCTGAAAATTGAGAGTCTCCTACTACCTGCTTTTCCACACACTCATGAACTGCATGTACGCTGACTCCAGGTATCTTTGATAGGACAAGATATATTTAACAGTCTGTATGGGAATTGCTAAGTCGTGGCCTGAAACAATGATTGAGCACCTGGTGAAGGGATGCAACCAGCACAGGTGGAAGGGATGGAACCAGCTTCTCCCTAAGCCTCATTTATGAGCTGGCTGCCCTAAGAGAAGATTCTTTACCTGGAGGTCTCTCTTTTTGGAGTACTTGGTGAGCCCTGGTCCTTAGGACAGGTAAGCAACTTTTCCTTTCTTTAGCTGGTTTGTGATGATTGTGATCGTTGCTTTTTTGGGGTAGTTTAGAACTGCTTATCTACCATTGCCTTTCTCTCCACAATCCTACGTGGGTGCTATGAGCAGTACTTCACTATTGAAGAGTAGTGTTTTTTTGTTGAGGACTTATATTAAAAGAAATCTAGAAGGTAGACTATGATATTCTTTAGCACGATCAAATTATCTATAACACAGTGGATCCATATAATTATGCAGCTTGATCTGGGAAAGTATTAAAGTACTAAACTAAGAATGAGGGAGAGATGCTGTGATAGAATCTAGGCATATTCTTAGCGGCTTCTTCATGAAATCATAAGAACGTTGTATTGCACATTTTCTTTGCACTAAGATGTAAAGAATAAAAGAAGGAACAAAGACCACAGCGTTATCAGCCAGATTCAATTGATCCAACTGTTATGATGAAGAGGCTCTTGTCAAGTCAGTGCAGGAGAAATCTTTCAGAGCTATTAGAGAATAAAATCCAAATCAATTGGTGACTGTGTTTTCAGCTCACTGAGAGCAGGTAGAAAGTCTGACTTGGAGTGCATGAAACCAAGCTGTTCTTGAAAGGCTTGAGATTTGTTTTGGTCTTTCTGTTATATGCTTGCAACTGTTTAAACATTTAAGTATGAGATGGGACCTGTGCATACTGATGCTCAAGTCCATGTGGTCACCAGTCAGTGGTCCATAGTTGTCCTCGTCTGGAGCAAAAGTCACTGGCACTTTGGTCATAGTGAGTCAACCCTGTCCAGACAGTTGTCCAGGTGCAGGCTTCCATGAGTAGCAGTTAAATTCCTCCAAAGACAACTAGACAGTTAATTGTGTTTCTCAGTGTAAAGAGAATCCTACTTAGGTTTTGTTTTATCTCGAGAGTTTAAGGGTTTTAGTGAGCCTTTAATAACAGGCAGCCTTTGAATGCGTCTTGTAGGGAAGACTCAATTGCATTCCCCAGTGCAGGCAGGAAATCTAAAGATCACTGTATTCTTTAAAAAGCCTTTGTAAAGCCTTAGCATGAGGATTTAAATGCTTCTCATGTGGTGGAGAGGGCTCCAGTCTCATTCCCAGATAAGACCATCAATGAGTCACATGGTGAGGCTTGGGGAGAGCAGCAGCACGAGGTGCAGCACTGTGACGACCTCATCTCTACTTCCATGGGATGTTCTTTACACATTTCTTTTTTTTTCTTTTTTTTCCATTTAATTATATGTATTTTAAGGAAAACAAAACACCAGAGTGTATCTAATTACAAGGAGTTTATTGACTTGAACTTCATTCACTGCAGACTCCTAACCTCATCATCTGATGAGCCAGATGAGCCCAAGAACTGTTTCTCCCCACTCTGAAACCTCATAACCCTGCTTGGATTTAATTGGTGTCTTACAATAATTGAGTACTTGCCAAGAGTCAATTTAAAGGTGCTACCATCTGATTTTGTTCCCAATTGAAGGATTAACCCCATTAGCAATGAACTTTGTGCTCTGTCCATAACGTTATAGAGGAACATAGTTCTGTCTCTTGCTCCACTAGCTCATTTCTTTCTTACAGTAAAAACAAATCATTAAGCATCTATTATCTTCTGGCACAGTTTGGACCTGTTTCTTCACTGCTTGGTCAGAAACAGATGGTTGTCTTGGGTCAGGCACTAGTTCTTCACCTCTCTCTAACCCAAAGCTGCCATCTGCACTTTGCTCCTGTTGCACCAACCCAGCGTGTGTCCCCAGTGCCCTACATCAGCCTGACCCTGCCTCCGTCTTCATCAGCATCTGTCCTCCTTGGAAATAGCTTTGTAGCATGCTCAGAGGACACCTGCATGGGGCTGGGATTTGCTGAGGTGGCTGTTCTGTTATGGCTTCAAAATAAAGGGTGAGATTTTGGTTGACAGCCGGTTGTTCTCAGGTCACAGTGCTTAGTGCCATGGCAGCAGTGGAACGGGGGCACACAGGAGGGAATGTGTTCTCTGGGAGCCCCAGCTGCAGTTTTACTGAGACAATTTTTAAACTTTTAGGTTATCTTAAGCTATAAGAAATAATAATTAGGAGAGATGTGTTTTCCAGTTTCCTAATGAAATACCCCTTATGTGTCTCTGCACTTATCTATGGAGTATATGTCACACTGTATAAGAAACAGAAGGTAGATGTCTCCAGCAGCCTAATTTTACATCCTATAATGCCTTCTTTATCATTAATAACACTGTCCCACATTTAAAATGCTCATCTCTTCTCTAAGGACCCAGGAGTGCAGTATAACTTTCAGCCTAGTCCTGAGGACAGGTAAATTGTTAGCAGTTTTAGTAAGAAATATGTCAGATTCAGACCAGTGGAGGCTGATGCCTTTTCCTAAGGCTGAAGTGCAGCTCCTGCTTGGAGAGGGAACAGCAGCTCAGCCCTGACATCTTGAAGCCAGGTGGTGGGAGCTGGCTTGGAAAAAGGCTGAAGGAAAGGAGAAAACTCACTCCAAAGGAGCACAATAGGGATTCATGGGCTTCTGGGACAGAGGAAGGGCCTTACGCTTTGCTGATGCTCTGTTTGTGGGATGTATTAGCAGTGTGACTTCTCTGAACAAGCCCATGATGAGGTGCTGTTGGTAAACACTTGGAATATGGCACAGATGAGGATCACGTGGTGATCAGGAGGAATGCTTTTATCAGAAGTGTGAAGATTTTGTACTCAAAGCCCAAGAATGGCCATTCAACAAACTTCTAATAGAGGAACCTGTCACTTCTTGCTTGCCAGCAGAGCACATGGGATTGCAGAATGTGGTTGTACTGTCATCAGGAGCTTATGTAGGCTTCTGGTGCTTTCAGGATGCTGATGCTGAGCAGCTGCCCTGTGTGTGAAAGTCTGCCAGGGTCAGCTTGAAATCCTACCTCTGTTGAACTCAGAGGATTTTGGCCATTGATTTCAGTGGGATTTCCACTTCTGGCTCTTTCAGTTCTTGAAGCAAAACACAGTAGAAGACCCTAACTACTGCCTAGTGGAAAGAAAAAAAAAATAATAAATCATATATTGGTTTTGGCTCTGAAGTTCTAACATTTACTTGTGAATTTAAATTAGAAAATCTATTTGCCATATGTTCGATTCCAAGAGAACGATGTCTCTGGAGAGCCTGATTCCTTGGGTTGCTTTGGATGGAGGAGGAGTGCTTACAAATTTCTTTGCTTTTCCCTCTTCTGTTTTGCTTGTCACATTTACCATTAAACTAGCAGTGACATTTCTGTGCCATCTGGGTTGGTTGTTTTTTTTTTGTATATTTTTAAGGGGCTGGAGGAATTAAAATCCATGGTAAAACAAGAGGCCCACGTTCCTAGACCAGCAGTCAAGAAAATGAATGGGGGATCCCACAATGAAATACTTTACCGAGGAAAAAGAGGTCCTGAGGAGGGGTTTTATGCCTTGCAGAAAGGAGAGGAAATCTCTGCATGTTTGAAAGGTGGTTGCTTCTGGCACAGCTAGATCTGATCTCCCCAAATGGCTGTTACAGCAGTGAGGCACAGTGGTAGCCAGCCCAAGAACTGCAGATCTGAAACTACTGTTTTATTCATCTCTCTAGGGGCCAAGAAATATTCAGACAAACGAGGTTGTCCATTTTAAGGACTAGAAGGAAGTATGAAGTCCCTCTGGACCCACAACCTCACCTACTTTAAGGTAGAGTTTGGTGTGGTTATGAAAAAGGCTGCTGTGAAGGGAGGAAATTTCCCCATGCTCCTGTTGGGTTCATCAGTTCTCGTTAGGGTTTGGACAAGCCTGGGAGAGTCTATGTCCAATTAGGAGGAATTCTCAGCCTGAGAAACAGTAAAATAGAATTTCTTGCGAACGCTTCATGTAAACAGTTTGTGACATCCATAATCTTATCACACGGTTCCTTGCAGCATCTCACATTTCCCAGACAATTGTTTTTTTTTTATGCGAACTTAAACCAAACAGCTTCAAAATTCAGTCTGCCCTCCCTGGCCTTGTACAGCTGGGGAAAGAGGTCATAGCTGACATTGTCAGCTGCAGTGATTTCAGACACAGTGTCTGAGTGTAGCGTAAGCAGAAATTTATACTTTTTAATTTGGTTAGAAGATTGTGTTAAATGCCCGGGGAAAAAGCTAGATTGGAGCCTGGCCAATTAGCACACATTCAAAGTGTCTTTGTCAGGGGCAGAGTTGGGGGCTGGCATCAGACAAGGCCATGCATTGACACGCAGATCAGCCCCAGCTTCACATGGGGTGACAGAAGATGACGGATGAGTCATGAACAAAATCACATATTGATCCTTTCCAGGATGATAATTTATGTAAATTGCACTTAATGTACGTAGATAGGAGTGACATTTTCTCCTGGACCGTTTCTCTCCAAAGTCGCTCACAGAACGATCAGATTATGACGCTGCATAGCAAAAATGTGGCTCCTCTCAGCCAGATATTTGTTTGCTTGTCAGTGTGGGCAATTTAATTACTAATTCCCAGGGCTGATATACAGTATCAGGCTATTACGCTACATTGTATTGTACTTACTGAATAGCATTACATGTGATTTATATTTAATTTCGACTCAGTTTCTAATCTTACTGTGGTGGAGTTACGTGACCAAATGAGGCTGTGGTCTGCTATGTTTGTAGTGCTCTGAATAGCTTCTAGTTCATCCTTTGCCTTTGTATCTCCCCAGCTCCACTGTTTTTCTTGTGTCCACATAGCTATCTCCAGGTAAATATTTGTTAATCAATGTTCTTTGTCTAAATGAGGCTTCTTGTTCAACTGTTTCACAGCCAATTAAACCACATAACAACAACGAGGGGATTTGTTCTTTTCCTTCATGTTACTGCTTGGCTGCTGTAAAATACTTCTTAAAGAGATGGGCTTAGTGGGCTGAGGTGTAACGTGGCTTTAAGTAAGGAGCTGTAAAATTACATGGGGCATGGAATTAACCAGGCTCTTTAGAACCAACAGGACTACACAGAGAGTTAGAGGACCCAAGTTAATGCCTAGCTGTAGCATGCTTTTCTTTACAGCTTTGGTGTAGTCGCTCAAATTATGAAGTCCTGCAGCAATCTGGGAGTGCTTTCAAAAGTGATGTCAGCGCATAAGAGTTCACTGGATTCTCACTGGAAATCAATGGGATTCATTGTCCTAAACCCTAATCTTTCAAAGGCAGAGACATCTGAATTGCTCTGATTTCAATGGGGATTTAAGTGCTTTTGGTTATCCAGATTTCTGTTTTAATCTATGGATGTAGAGATTTCACTGTCCAGGTCCCGAGGGAGCTCGTAGAGCAAAGCTAAAAGTGGTTCTGTGCTTCACAGACATGCTGGCAGTGGGCAGGAAAGAATAACTGTGAGGTGCTCACCCAGTGTCATCTGTCCACCCTTGGCCAGAATGAGAGGCCTGGAAAGGCAAATGCTCCCCTGCAGTTCTGGGGCCTGGAACCCAGTGAGTGAAGTGAAAAAGTTTAGTTTATCCTAAGGAAATTAAACCAAAGCATACAACAAAGCAGATTAAAGGGGGTGAAATCACAGCGAGAGTGAAGTGCAAGCTTGGTGCTGCTGGCTCGTGGGGTGCAGGGGGGTCTCTGCATACAGATTAAGCAGATCTGGGTCTTCAGCCTTTCAAGAGTCCTTTCAGGCTTTGCAGTCTCTATGAAACCAGATATTTTCCTCTTATCTGGGCCCCTTTTAATGCGTGCTCTTTCCAATCCTCCATGCTAGGGAAAGTGTTTGTACTGGACCAAGAGGGAGTAGGGCAATTGCTGAAAGGGCTCCTGTATTAACAATAATAACGTGCTCTTTATAACTATGGTTAGTTTTAAAAGACTGATAGTGGACTTGGAATGAAAGGCTTTTAAAGCTTCAGCCAAGCTATTTGCAATTAGAACACAGCGATATACATTTATTTTGTGTGTAAGTTGAGCTTGCAAAAATCTCCTTTTTTGTCCATTAACAAAACCACAGTATCCCCATGAACAAGCCCCCTTAATCTTCATGGTGCACGGTCTGTGATCTTATCCTTAGTAAAGCTGTGCAATGTCATGCAGCTCCAAGAGAAACAAAAGCCAAGCCCAAACCAAAACGGACTCTCTCCCAAAATAGCACTGATCTGGGGGAGCACCAATATTTGAGGGTAGCTGCAGTCTGAACAAAGACTAAGTCAGGAAGCAAAAAGGAGTTGAGCACGAGCACAGTGGAGACTCCATTACCTCTCCCTGTCTTGAGTGTCTCATGTAGGCTCAAAAATATAAGGCAATAAGTGGAGTGCGCAGAGCATAAATGCAGCCGGTCACTGCTTTGCCTTTGTTTCACTGTCTTTATAATGGCGTTGATAATCTTCTTCTGATCTCAGAAGTGTAGATGAAAGAGGCAATTCTCAGCCTGTCCCCAAGCAAATCATCACAGAGGGTCCAGAGTCTGTGTTTAAACAGTCTCTCAGGCCTCCCTCCCACTGGCATAGTAAGCAATAAGACAAAAGGAGTCCTGGGTTGTGCTGACCAACCCCAGCTGTTGCAAGCAGCTGTGTTACATAAATCTATCCATAAAAGCATCTGACAGCCTGCACTCTATTACTCTGAAGAGACTCTCTGAGAGTCTACACTGAGGAGTAAAAAACTAATTAGAGGCTGTGTCTGAATCTTAGCCTTCAAGTCCTCTTACACAAGGTTCATTGTGCACCCATCATGGCACAGGGAGCAGTTACCCTGTGCTTAACCTTTCATTTTTCTTGACATTTCCACTGATTTTCTACTTCTCTTTGAAAAGCAGGCCATCCATACTCCCTGCTCATGCAGTCACACCGTTCAAGCACAGGAAGCAAATGTTCCAGTCTGAATGGCTGGAGCCTTATTTCATTTTGTGATGGTTGGGCAACTCTGAAGTCTTACAGGCGGTTAAAATGAAGCTTTGGGCAATAGAAATCAAACAGGATTTCAACTGTTTAAATACAGTTCATCCTTCTTTCTTAGATAACTTATGTTGACTCCTTTTCATGAGCTAAGATGCCTGGATCTAACCAAGCAAAAGGCTGCTCAAACAGGCTTTGGTCATACTCCTTTTATCCTCAACTCCAGGCTGGCCACTGAGTGCACGCTTGCAGAGGTTGTTGCCTCTGTATTAAGTAGCCAAGGACAGGTTGCAAGGAAGGCAGAGAAGAACTTGGCTCACTCGCATCCTTAGGTAAAACATCTGTCTTGCTGCTGTCAAATGAAATCAAGTGTTTTCCTCTGCACATTAAGAAATTTAAAGAAAGCATCTTTATGGAGAGGGCTGTCACTCCCTGAGGAAGTTATTAGGTTGGACTTACTCAAAGGATTTATGGGAAAAAGTGTTTTAGCTGCCCCTGGAGCACCATACCAACCTTAGTGTTGTTCCAGTTATTTTATCTGACTATCTTTACAGGTATTCTGGGTAATTTACCTGCACAGACAGCCTCTGAATTGCTCTTTTGGAGGCAATTGCTGTTATTTTTGAAAGCACTACTCTCAAAAGCAATACTTCATCATTACTGTAAAACATCATCCCCACAATTATCAGACAGAGCGTCTGTAAGAATCTTATGGGAAACGTGGTGACGCCTGAAGCAAGCCCCAAACCTGGAGCTGTGTCTCATTAGTGCCTGGTTGTGGTGTGCCACCCTCTTACCCCAGCACGAGAGGAATGAGAGTTTGGCCTTTAGACTGCCACATGCAGTAGAACAGGATTAGCTCTGGTGAGTCTATTGCCTAAAAAGTAGACTGCTTTTGGAGGAAGGGCATTGCCTTATTTCCAGCAGAGCTATAAACAGTGAGGAGGAATTTCTCCTGTTGTAGAGCTAATTCTCACACTGCCTTCCCACCAGCCCTTTCTGACTGGCTCCAGCACTCTGCATGGGGTTCACAGGCTCATTGAGCAGGTAGGCTTCTGTCTCAGGTGATCCCTGTGCAATCCTAGCAGTTCTGGAGGCATCATATGAGGTGGGGGGGGGGGCTGAAAAAATGGGGAAAGGTGATCTTCAGTTGTGTATCACATTGCACGTCATGTTTATTTTGATGATCTTGCCTGGATCAAACCAAGTAAAGGGCTGCTCAAACAGGAAGCAGATAAAACAGGAATGTTTTCGAGGTAGAAAGTTTGCTTTCCTTTAGGGGTATTAAATCTTAGTGACAGAAAATTATCTTCCTTTTGTAGATAGTGAGATAGAAAGAACGATTCATTTGGTTTTAGTCCTCTGTCCCCTTTGCCTTCTGGAAAAAGTGAAGATAGAAAAGACAGAAGCAGCGGAAAACAGTATCTGAAAAAGAGATCAGAAAATGAGAAAATATCCATCAGAATGAAACCGCCTTACTTGAGGAGGAAAAAAACCTACCATTTAAGATTGGAAAATCACCTTGACAAGTTTCAACCTTCTGTAGATGCTGCCTGAGGAAGGAGTTTGCAGGAAGTCCTGTGCTTGCTGTTAGGTACATGCACAGAGATGTAAAGTCAGCTACGTGCTGCTAACCTTATCTATTTACTTCCCAGCTGAAAACGGGCTCAGTCTGCTTAAACTCAGGTCTGACCTTCCTTGAAGAAAAGGCTTTTAGAGGTAGAGATTTTGTTTCCAGATTTCTTCTCATTTAATTTTGCTGAATGGCTTTACCAATCTTGAAGTGCTTAAGATGAGTTGACCAAATGAGAAATGCTGGTAGTGACAGCTGTTCTGGTGTCCTCTATTATATAGATGTGGGCACACACAAAGGCAGGGAAGGAAGGTTATCAGCATTATCAAGACATCACCGATGAGTACAGCAATCACAGCAAAGCCTGAGTGACATCCTCAGCAGCTCCTGTACTTAAATGAGCACAGATGTAGATACAGTAAAAGCATATAAGCAAAGGTAGCTCCAGCCCAGATCTCAACAGCGTGGCAGACAGGATGACTGACTGCACAGTCATCTGCAGGAAGGAGGGTGACTTGCTAATTGTATGCAAATGAGTAGAAATTAAAACCATTTGAAGGCGCAGTGAGCAGGATGAAATGTAAAGCTTCCTGTGACACTTATTCAGAGGAGGATATTGTTTTCTGTGGCTGCTTGGTTCATGTACGTTTTGAATGAACTGCACTTCACCGTGTCACCCACTGAGTTAACAATTTGTGACAATTACAGTAATTATTCTGCTACAGTAGCAATGCCATTGCCCAAATATGTTCCAGGATTGGCTTTACTTGAATGAACACGAATACCACGGGCCTGAAAAAACATTTGTGGATATTGAATCATTTAATTTTCTGATTCTGTTAATTCACAGCGTTGAAATACCGATAACCCTGCTCATTAAAGGAGCAGTAGAGAAGTGTGAGACAATTGATACAGTGCTAATGAAACAAAAGCCTTGCAGTCTCTCTGAGAAAATGCAGTTGCAAAATACGTGAATGTCATCTCTGCAAGCTGTAAAGAACCAAACTCTGAGGTGTCTGATGTGAAGGCTGGATTGAGCAGAGAGCCAGGAGGAGGTCGTGTGTCCTTGAAGCAGCAGAGAGACTCTGTGGTCCCACCTTCCATTGGGCTAAGTCCCACACCCACAGTTGGGTTTGCATCCTGCTGCAGAAGAGCCTGGGTGGATGCTACCCACCAGGCTGCACACAGCTCCACGTCCAATTCTTGCATTTCTCTCATCTGCAAAAGATCAAATAAACTCCAAACGATGCAGTGGGAAAGAGCTCTTAGTAACCTCCTCACTAAATGTACCACTTTTCGTTTTGAAGTGCTCTTCCATCCTTAACACAGCACTTCTCCATCTCAGAGCCTGGTCTGTATGACTCCTCTGTTGATGGATGTTTGTTCCTGAAGTCGTGATCTTTCAGCCAAACCTTAACATGGAAGCCTTTTCTTCCATCTCATCTCTGTATTGTAAGAGGAAGTTGTGGCATGGAAAGGAGAGAACAGAGAACAGTACTGAATACTCCACTTAACAGATGAAAACTCAGCAAAAGCATTAGAGGACATGGCTTCTTTATAGATTCCAAATTATGCTGCATGTGAAACAGGGATATTATTTTGGATGGGTTCTCTTGATTTCTTGCCAAGGCCAGGACTGGAGCATTCTGATGAGGAAGTGGTTGCTTGAGTTGCTTCATCAATTATTTATTTCGGGTTTGATGACATCTTACTGTTATTTTTCCTTTATATTCTGGAGTCATTCACTGTTTGTCGCTCCATTTGCAGCTGTGGAGGTCGCCTGTTTAATTCTATAGAAGGCAGCATATATCCAGACTTCTGTCAAGGCTGCACTATGTTTTCTACCTAATCACAGTTAACGTTACTTTGCAGTTGTAAAGTAATTATTTCTCACTGACAGCGGTGAGTGCTTTCTAATCTGTAGGAACCAGATCCTTTCTGGTCCTGAGTTACAAAACCAATTTTGTCAAGAGTAGGTTCTGCAAGGAGCCTGTTCTTCACAGGGTCCTAATTTTTGGCTGTCTTCATTCCTCTCCTCAGCAAAATATAAGCCGGTTATACTGTGGATCCCACCCCCAGTCTTACACAAGAATACAGGTCCTATCTGGCACAGCCTATTTTCACAATAGTGACTTTTCTGAAGATAGTGGTGTCATCATTTGGTTTTCTTCCTTAAACATCCAAACCTTCTTCCAGTGGTGAGAACCATCACGTGGATCCCTGGATCCCTGCTGGCTGCTGAGGAAGTGCTGGAGAGGCCCCACAGCCACTGGGTATCCTGGAAGTGAAACAGGCTGCAGAAGAGTTAAAGCAAGACAGTGATAAAGCATGGGAATGTCTGTGGTGCTTTACCACCCACGAATTCTCCCTGTCCTTATTCACCAGGCTACCTGATATGGATGAAAGTGCCTTGTGCTCCATCCTGGAGTCCTTCTGGGGACTGAACAGAGCAATGTTATTGTGTTGTTAATAGCAGACAGCTTTTACAGACCTGGAGAAAAGGGACTGGGAGAGATGCTGGGAGTACTGTAGATTGCTTTATCTGTGCCTCTGGGCAATATCGGCCATCCCTAAGGACAAGCAGCAAGATGCAAAGAGCACTGGAGACAGAGCTTCAGGCAGATCCTGTCATGCTCACCCCTGACAGCTGTCCCTCCTTGTATTTTGCTCTAAATTCTCCACACACAAGATTTATCATTTCTTGACCTGTGCCCTGGTGACAAGCAGAGCAGATCTGTGCTTCCTCTCCACATGGAGAGGCACTGGGGGTCTGTCCTGAGGGCTCCCTCAAGAGCAGCCCTAGCTAGGCTGCTGCTGCCTCTGCCTATTCACCCTGACAGCAAAGCAACAACATCTTGCCTTAGCTTGCAGTTTTCCCCTGTGACAGCCAAGACAAGCTTGTTTTTCCTTAGCAAACACATTCTCATGTCTTTGTCAAGGAGGGGCTTGCTCCAGCAGAGTGTTTACAATGCCAGGACTGAGGCTGTGCAGGCTGGGCACTATGGGCTACTGTGAGAGGTCCATGCAGTGAAGGCTATCCTTCCCAACCCAAAGCCATCTTCTGCCACCACTGTTGTTGAGAATCATGGCCTGCTCACTCTCAAACCCTCCGAGTTGGGCTATGACAGCAAACCTGCCCTCAGATTGCCTACATCACTCAGGCTTTCCTTAAATGAAAGATGAACCTATCTGTTTCTTGGCTCATCTTACCACATTCCCAAATCCCTGACTGTCCCTGAGAGGAGGAGAAGAGGATGGTGATGGTGAGCAGGTGGCAAGGGAAAGAAAAAGGGTAATTTGGCATTATGGTCCAGGAGCCAATGCTATATTAATAAACTGTGAAAAGTAAATTCTTCTTCTAAGTATTACTTTAAATGTTGCTTTACTTGAATTCAATAAGGACAATGCATTGACCTTTTCAAGGTTAATGGCTCATGATTTACTAAGACAAATCACACACGAGGCCAAATTGATTCTCGTATTAATTATTTCCCTGGACAATATAAAATTGAGATTGATACATTTTTCCATGGTACCTGGAAAGGCATTTCTGCTCATCAGGCTACAGATGTTCCAGGCAGAACCCCATTGCTTAGCCTACATTCCTTATATGTGAGAATTACTGCCGGTGTATCTGAGGAGCAAAACTCATTGATGGAAGACATTTTCCTGTGAAACTAGATGTAATCTTTGTCTCTGTCCTGCCTTACTTCCGGTGCTAAATGTTGGCAGTTGAGAGAAAGCTCAATGCGATCCAATTTGTGGAACCAATTGTGACGACTGACACGGTTCTGAGTTTTACCTCCCTTGAGTCTTTGGCAAAATATCCACAGCTCCTTGTTAGCATATGCAAATAGATCTCTGGATATAATCGCTGGCAGAGAGGCAGCATGAAGTGAGGGGTTGCCCATCCCTTCAGGGTTGCCTCCTCATCTCAGCACCTTGTCAATACTGCTATTGATGACCTAGAAGGAAATCTGAAATCATTCCTAATAAAGAATGCAGGTGACTCAGGGACATAATGAGCCATAGATACCAGGGAGCTCGATCACTCAGCAAATCAGATGCAATCAAAGCAGTCTTTTTTCATGCAGCTAAATATATAGGCATGGGTACCTAGATGAGCATTGGCATATACTCATGAGAAATCACTGTGGCTTGTAAATGCTCCGTATGGGTAAATTATGCATTTTGCAAGCATAAATACTTTATTGCTGTCAGACTAGTAGGATAGTATAGCTTAAAGGAGAATTCATTCTGGTGTGTTACCAACATAATAAAGACATTCAGCTTCGTGTGCAGAGCTCTCTTACACCATCTCCTGCTGCAGCCCAGTGAGGTTTTAGCAGCAGCCTAACACATGGAAGCTGTTTTTGCATACAGGTCACTTGCAGTTCTTATCGTCACCTTGAGATAGGTGGGCACTCAGGTGCCAGTTTTCCACACTTTTCCCCAGGAATTCAGCAGTAGGATGGGTGGCAAATGGGTTTAAGTCTTCTTGTCCATGCAGGGCATATCATCAGCTCTATTCAGTGCAACTGTCTTTTTATCATCACTTCTTTATTCATTTCAGAATGAAGCCAGACCCTAACCTGCATGAGATCCAGGGAGCTACTGTGTTTGCAGAGTCCCTCTCAGGCACTTTTCCTATATGTGATTCTTTCTTCCCCAGGGCTGCTATTTCCCTCTGTAATAGAAGTGGCTCTTTGGAGCAGTTGCTCTTGGTGCTGACAGCTCTCTGATTAAAGGCAATGACAGCTTAGTCTCGCTGTGTGTGCTGGAGGAGGCTGCACAGGGCTTCCCTCTCTCTCTTCTTGGCTCAGCCTTTACCTTTGTGGAAATCTATACATCACAGCAACCACCTGGCAGGTAAATTCAGAGTATGCAAACTCCTGCCCTCTGAGCAACATCAGCTCAGCATCCATAATATTGGATGGACGAGGATAAAATGCAATCTTTGTAGAGAGAGGCAGTATCATTTATTAGGCCATGCACATACTTTCGGGAGGGAAAGTGGGACAAGATTTTGGGCATTTCTTTAGCTTAAAATCAAAGCAACCACCTCCCAGGCTGAACAGTTGTTGAGACTAACTGCTCTGAGGCCACAAGTTACTCGTCTTTTAGACAGTGTGGGAGAAAAGGGCATCAGTACCTGGAGATCATCTGAGAAAGGCAGGAGTAAAGTCACAACGCTTCTGTGAATGGAGGCAGTCAGCTATTTATCACTGTCCTGCTGATGGACTTAGAATTCATATTCCCTCCTGGCACAATATAGAAGTTAAATTTTGTAAGCTGTATGGGAGATTGGTAATCACAGCCTGAACCTCTGATTAATCAGCTGAGGCAAGTATGGGGTCAGCTGTGGGAGCACAGGTGAGAGTGATGTAGCTGTGCTCCCGGAAGGGGTGGAGCTCGACTCCATCCCCTCTGAGACCTCATTTAAGGGCTGACTCCCACTGAAGCAGCATCTCTTGGAGATTGCTCACCAGTGAGGACTGTTCCAGCTTCTTCAGCCAAGGCACCACCACTGGTGAGTTTTCCTTTACTTATTCCTTCTGTACATTTGCTACCATCTGTATATTAACAACCAATACACAAGCA
This sequence comes from Excalfactoria chinensis, assembly GCF_039878825.1. NCBI lineage: Eukaryota > Metazoa > Chordata > Aves > Galliformes > Phasianidae > Excalfactoria > Excalfactoria chinensis. The sequence continues at coordinate 2,862,801 of NC_092838.1, read as the reverse complement.
CAATCTTATTTTACTAAGAAGGAAGACGAAACAAGAGGAGAAATCAGGAAAATCAGTGACAGACAACTGGGCAGATGAGACAGAGAAACAGGGGCCTGAGGTCAGCCTGTATCTGCCCATGAACATATATTCTATGGCCATAGGACGTATTTTGGTGTTTATCAAAGGACACAGACTTTCAGTGGAATTAGGATTTGAAAACATGAGTTTCTAAATGGTATTTTCAGAGGCAGATTTGGGCGCAATGGGTCAGACTCTCAGACCCCTTGTATGGCTTTCATAGTGGCTCTCCCTAACTGTCCCTTTTACATATAAGTGATGCACAGTGTCACGTTATAAATGCTTAACACATCGTTTTCTTTTACACAATGCTGAGAGGACAGCAGGTCTCCCTTGGGCAGCTGGGTCATTCTGTGTGGAATCTCTGATGTCTACAATGGGGTTTGAACTCTTGCTGGTTGATGTTCTTTCTCATCAGAGACAGAAACGCCAACTTTTCACTCTCTGTACAGCTGAGATAGATAGTATCTTCAATAGACTTTATCTCCAACCTTGCTGCCTAAACTTGGGTGCAGTTGCCCAACAGGTTTAAAAGTTAACAGAGATAGAGTAAAGCTCTTTCTCACACACACAAACACGGGATAAACACGTAAGCCTTGTTTCCTTGGGAAACCAAGCAAAAAAAATAGCACTAGCATAGAGACACACTGTAAGACGTGTAAACAGACCTACAGCCTTTCCAGTTGGGGAACGTGAGAAAACCAACCAGTGAGGCTCTCTGAGCTAGCGAGGTCAGCACAAGTGGGCTGCAGCTCCTAGAGGGGAGCAGGCAGGCACCTTTCCCAGGCTGCAAAAGCAGCATATGAATGTGTGAATGCTTTGCTAGCTGCTCTCTTTGAGCTCGAAGGAAAGCAGAATTTCTGTTAATTAATGCTTCATGTAGCAGCGTAAATCAGTCTGCCACAGTGATGAGAAGTTCACAAACAGCCAATTATGTGGGAAGGGAAACTGTGGGTAATGTGCAGTGCCCTCCTTAGCAAGGGGCTAAGAGGATGAACAGTGTGTGCTGCCGTAGTTTGTGCTGCTGGTGCTGTATGTGGTACCTGGGCAGATCCCAGGCACATGGCCAGGTAACTTTGGACTGCGGGACTGCAGATCCAGTCCATCCAGCACAATAAAGGGGGAAAAAAATCTCCCCTGCCCTTGGCTCCTGTCATAGTGTCCATAGAATCTTAAAATTGTTGGGTTGGAAAGGAACTTAAAGCCCACCCAGCCCCACCCTTGCCATGGGCCAGCTATTCCCCCCAGCTCAGGCTGCCCAGAGCCCATCCACAGCCTTGGGCACCTCCAGAGGTGAGGCACCCACAGCTCTATGCAGCAGTGCCAGCCCCTCATTGCCTTCTGACTGAAGGATTTCCCCCCAGCATGTAATCAAAATCTTTCTTATTGTTTAAAAACATTCCTCCTTGTCCTATTGCTATCAGACAATGTAAAATGTTGCTCTCCGTCTTTTTAATGGGGTTTCTTTAGGTACTGGAAGGCCACAATGAGGTCTCCCCGAAACCCTTCTCTTTTCCAGGCTGAACATCCCCAACTCCCTCAGCCTTTCTCCATAGGAGAGATGTTCCTAGATGTTATCTGCACCACGCAGCAGGGAGGTCCACACCAGCTCCCTCCATGGGGCTGCACACAGGGTGATACTCATGGAGTGCCCAAGGTGACAGTCCTTGAGGAGGGTGCCCATTGCTATCACAGCTGCATGGCACCGAGTGTGTTGGTGTGACACATGCTGATGTTCAGCTGGGTTTTCTTGACCTGGGAGAGTCGAGCTAAAGGTAAAAGTTGTGACATTGCACTCCTTGAATTCTGCCTGCTGTGTAATTAATCCCACTGAGAAGAAAAGAAAATAGCTAACTGCCTGCCGGGTGGCGAGGTGAAGTTGCCTCAGAGGGAATCCTTCAAACACCATGCTCTGGCCTCTTTATTTTCCTTTCATCATTTATTTGGCTCAGTGCTACATACACACACACTCCACATCCTGTTTGGATTCATCTTCTTCAGAAAAGGATGATAGCAATCACTACCCGAGATCAAAGCAAAGGATAGCTTATAAATGAGCTGACATTTAAAAAGGCAGAAGTGTTCCTCAATTGTTTCACATCTGCAGTGTTGCCTCATAGAGAGAGAAGGGGACAATCCCTGGGATGTGGCTCTCCAAGGGGACACTTCAACCAAAATGAGCCCTGGGGAGATATGTTTGCTCTTAACAGAAGCCACTGGAAGTAAGCAGAACTTCATCAAGAGCAGTGATGTTGAATAATCTGGTCTTGTAGATTAGACTGGATGTCCAATGAATATTTCAACCGTGAGAGACTCTTGAAAGGCCTTCACATGGACATAAGGGGACCAAGATGTCAGTCTAAGTTCATGATGGAGCTTAGTGCTTCTGTGTCCAGGACTGCTGATTTGCAGCTGTTATGTCCAACAATTGTGGTATTTTGATCCCTAGCTTTTCAGCACATTGCCTTTGGCCGTATGAGAAATGGGATGAAGTGACCAAGATTTCAAAAGCAGTGCATAAGTGAGAAGTGATCTGCAAAATAACTTGTGCAAGGAAGAGGGAAAGACCCAGCAAGATCTCTGCAAGGGCATATAAAGCACTGTGGACTCTGCATACCCTTAGGTATTGATTTAATTGACTTACAGATGTCCTTTTGGGACGTCAGTCACTTCCAAACTCAGGGCTGCAGCAGCAATGTTGACAGTGAGAAGCAAAAGAGACCTACATTGAACCAAACATTGCCAAGGGGAGAGAGGAGAGCGGCTGTCTTCTCCTGAGGCACTCATATCCTACCTACCCAAGAGGTAAGCGACTGGAAAAATGGCAGGACAGGGGAGAAAAATAAAAGCAAAAGTGATGTCTAAAAGGTTCAGCAGGACTTCTTGGGGACTAATTACTCCTTGAACTGAATAGAGAAAAAAATCTAGATGGAAAGTGGCTGTAGCAGAGCCTATCCTTGCCAAGCTGTGAAGGACTGTGGATGCACCTTTCTTGTCCCCTGAGGACACCCAATGCTTGGAAGGAAGCCTGAAGGGAAACAGTAGGTCAGGAAACACCTGGTCACTAAAGATACTTTGTGCCCAAGTAGAGGAACACTGTAAAATAAAGCAGGGCGAGTACCCCATCCTCCCCTTCTCCTTTCTATCAGCCACGCCAGAACAGCAGCACTGCCTGCATTCCTTGAGCAACTGTGCAAAGCCATGGAGGCACTCCAGCCTTAAATATGCTCATATAGGGCTATAGGATTAAGTCCTGGCAGTATAGAGTGAATAGATCTTGCTGAGTGAACTTGATTGCTTTCACATGGCGTAATTGCAGAATGAACTGAAGGAAGGGAAGAGAGCAGTGGCACTTGGGCTGAGATCTGAGCAAGGCAGTTTGTACCATGTCTTGTAAAAAAAATGGTGCTGATTTTGTTCCTCTGAGGAGTCCAGCAGAGGAACAAACAGGACAGTCCACATGAGAGCACTCCATGCCCCTTCAACAGGGGCACCACTGAAGCTCTCACCTTCATCAGGCTCTTGGTGGTAGGTAGAGTCCTCAGCTGGAATTAAAACATACCTACTCTTTTCACACTAACTGAAATGAAAAGCTTCTTAAGGAAAAAATGTGGGTCAGGCTGCTGCAAATCAACAAGGCTCCTTGGAAGCCCATGGGTTCCTGATGATTTACCCCAGATGGATAATCCAGCTGGTTTTGCTTTGCTGCTTAGGTTTTCATTTGCAGCCCTTCCAAGACAGCCTATGTAATCCATTAGGATCCACCCACTGATCTCCAAATAGTTTTCAAAAGCCAAAGGTGCTGTTTGTGTTGTGAGATTGATATCTTGCTAGCAGCATGATTCAGGTTTCCGGCAGCAGGTATGAGATTTAACTGCAGGAAATGAGCTTATTTTTAGCTGATGCATTCGCTGGAGGTTTGTGTAAATGGAATTTTGCTGGGTGTCCTGTTTCTTAGGCAATTGAATATAAAATTCTAACTCTTGCTTTTAATACAAAACTTAGTTTGAGGAAATAGTTACTGAATGGATCCAGAAAATGCCATACCCAGATAAACACCCAAGGCTGGGAGGGATGTGTGCCCTCACAGTACTAGAACTTGGTAAATTAAGATGTTCATGAGATTTCCAAGCAGCAAATAAGTGTTGGGCTAACCTGAAGAACAACAGTTTTGACTCACTTTTAACTTGCCCCCCCCTGTGGAAATCATCTTTTTATTCTTATTATTTTTGGTTTTTTTTGTTGGTATAACCTTGAAAAACTGACTGAAGTAGAAATATTCTGACTGAAATCCTGAGCTTGGCAGAGGCTGAATTTTCAACTCAAAAATCAAAACAAAATCATGGTGACAGAGAAATACCAACCAGCCCTAAGCAACCATCCTCTCGTCTCCAGGAATCCAAGTCCATGGCTGGTGTTAGCATGCATAGAAATAAACAGCTGGAGGGGTCTGGCTTTCCTTTCTCTTCAGTACCATCAAGAACCCATTCTCCTATGCCATGAAATTAGCAACATTAGATGCCATTAGGAGTTCTCTGAGTTTTTCTGTGTAGAAACATGGATGTCCTCTCTGAGCTGGAAAAGGCTGAAATGTAACCAAGCTCATCCCATGCAGTGCAGAGTGCATCCTGCCAACCCATCCAAGGGCACAAGGGGAGATTAGTGGTGAGAAACAGCAACAAACAGCATGTGGCTTAAATTGGCATCAGATGTGAATTTCTGGGGATACTTAAGTCACTCCCAGCCCATTTGCTTGGTGTTCAGGTATTCAGCAAGATCCTCACTGCTGCTCTTTTTAGGATATTTTAGTGTGGGGGACAGGTAAAGATCTGGCAGCATGTTGTTTAAATATGTGGGAGAGGGGAAGAAAGGGGGTTAAAGCTTGAATCTTATCAAATTCCTTCTTCTGACATCTTGAGGAAGGGGCCAAACAGCCCACTCTCCTTCTGCATAGTTCTTTCATGCCTAATAAAGAGGATAACGGATGGGTTTAACCCCTGTAGGGGTGAAGGATGGCCGTGCATCAGCTGTTGGCTGTGCACACTCAGACCTCAGCATGTACAGCACTCAGCCATGTGCACACACACGTCCACATGTGCAGCCTGGTGCTCTGCATGCAGGCTTCTATCCATGTGAGGGGAGCTCTGACATGGTGCAGGAGACATTCGCCCACGCAGATCTCATTAGTTGTCTCAAGCAGGGAAGGAAGCAAACGACTGGAGAAGCCCTCGCTCTCTTTTTTCCTCTCCCTTGCACAGGCTCAAGGGGAGGGGAGAGATGAGGAAGAGGGGGCAGAGAAATGGAGGGGGGGGAGGAGGGGAGTAATGAGTGTGGCTGTGCTACAGTGATGAATTTTTAATCTGGCCTGAAGTGTAATTGTAATGCATGTATTAGCACTTTGGGGAGCAGTTCAGCTGTTACTGCTGGGGCTTTTTTTTTCCCCCCTTTGCTTTTGGTGCACAGAGGGTAAGGGCAAAAGCTTGCTGTGCTGTGCTTTGTGGGGAAAATAGGCAGAGCAAATTGTCTGGGGTAGGATTTGGGGTTGTTCTTAGGGCAGGATGGGGAGGAATTTGAATAGCCCAGAGTGTCCAGCTTGTTGCTTTTGATGCCTTCTGTCCCAGTGCCGTGCTTTTAGGGGTGACAACTGCACCAAGCTGTGGCTGTGCCCCATGGATGTGGGGGTGTCAGGGCTCTGTGCAAAGCCCCCACTGCCCAGACCATGTCCCTCATAACGGCAGGAGCTGAGGCAGGGAGCCCCAGGGATGCAGGTGAGAATGGATACTCTGGGGAGATCCAAAGGGGATGAGGGTGGAGGGGAAAATGCCCCCCTTTGTAGTGCTGAGCTGTTTGTAATCAAGAAAGAAGAGATGCTAGGAGCAAGGACAGGAGTGCTATGATGTTGTTTCTTCACAGTCTGTGCATATGCATATCTGTAGAGTGCTCTGCTCTTGGGGGTAACATCTTCTCCACTAGTTCAGTCAGGCACAGAAAGATGTATCATAAAATTACAGGAGTTTACCAGGATTCAGTGTGTGTTCACAGATCAAAACATTTCTCTTCTTTCTGAGCTCACAGCTTCCCAATCTGCTCCCTAACGTAACGACATGCAGTGCTGAGCAAGTGCCTGCAGCTGAAAGGGAAAAGCAGGATGTTTTATTTTATTTAATCCACATTATAGCCAGCCCGTGGGAAATCCTGTTAAAAGATCAATGTGGATTCTTCGAGTTGAAGGAAACTTTACCTCTCAGCCAGAGAGTCCTTCAGTTTGGGAGGGCTGCAGGATGGGACCTCAACAGGAAGCTCAAACCAGAGGCAGAGCGGGCACACTGATCAATTCCTTGGTCAATTCCTTCTTTTCTTAGTACTTTTCAAGGAAATAAGGGGAAGGGAAAAAAGCACATTAAAAAGCCTTGTGTGCTTCTCCTGATTCTGCTTTTTATGCTGCTCTCGTCCTTGGTGTCACGTTGCTAAGGTGGAAAGCACTTGCCCTGGTAAAGGGATATCTTGTAATCCCAGTGCTGGGAATCCCGTGTGCTGAAATACCAGGATGCAGCAAACGGAGGAAAAACATTGGGGAAGTCTAAAAAGGGATGGGTTAAGAAGGGTGTAGGCAGCTGGAAGGTGAGCCTCAGTCTGCTGAATTGGATGGAGCAGGGATGTCTTTATGCTGCAATGCCCCCTATGATGATGGAGAAGCTTCTGTCCCAGAGGTGGCAGCATGGGCCCTGCAGCCAGCTGCTTACAGTGGAGAAAAAAGGCTTTTCCAGCTGTATGCAGGAGCCCACATGTGCCTGACCTTGGCCTTGAAGCTGCAGCTGAATGCTGAGGCACCAGGGAACATTCCTAAAATACTGATTTACAGATGAATCTTTGTGCTGTATGCTTGCAAGCCCCTTCCCTTCCTCACAATGGCCGTGGGTAGGTCTGTCTTTTCTTCGCCCATTCTGTGGGCATAGATTTGGATGACACAGGTAGGCAGTTTTAAACTGTAAGATTTAGGTTAGATGTGAGGAGGAAATCCTTCACTCAGAGGGTGGTGAGGTGCTTGCACTGCTCCTAGAGCTGTTGGTGCCCCATCCCTGGAGGTACCTGAGGCTGTGGATGAGCCCTGAGCAGCCTGAGCTGGAGGGGCAGCCAACCCATGGCAGGGGTGGGATTGGTGGCTGCGAGGTCTCTTCCAACCCAACCATTCTGTGCTGCTGGGATATGGGGCTGCCCATGGAACAAGTAGTAGGAACTGAAGGATACAGAGTGCACTGTGTTGTCCCATCTTCTAGGGATGCACCCCCATTTGGGTGATGTGTGAGCCCATTCCACTCCTAGCAGAGCACTTTTATTGCACAAAGCCCTCCTCCTGCCCCCACCAGCCCTGCTCTCAGGTGGGATCCAAAATGCCTTTCTCAGCTGACCAGGAACACCCCATGCTTTCCACACAGGGCCCCTTCAGGCTAAAATTAGTAGCATTTCCCTCTACAAAGCAACTAATTAGTTCAGGAAGGACCATGAGGAGAAGTGTGAAGAGAAAGGGAGCTCCCCTTATAAAATATTTACCTCCTCAGCCTCCACAAGTTCCTCCTGAGAAATTTTGGAGAACAGTCTAATTAGGCTCAGAGCACTGCTCCAGTTTCACGCATCTTCTGCCCCCTCCTTGCTCATCCTTTATTAATGAGGCCTTTGCATGACATAATGGGATGTTTGTTTCCTAAGGGGCTTTTTATCCCTTTGTTCTTACACAAGAAGAGAAAATACCATTCGGTCTAACAGAAGGGAGTTTTCTTAAAGGACGTACAGGAAAAAAGTAAGTAATTTTACATACGCTTACTTATACAGATGCACATTCCTGAGATATAAGGGATTCTTTCTTCATGGACCAACAGCTTCCCATAAGTCCTTTTCCTGATGCTTTACTCTTTTTAGCTGAAGGAGTTCCTTTCTAGTGACATCAGCTCAGCGGTGGAGAACCAAGAAGGATCATGAGGTCTGAAAAGTATCCAGCGACATCTTGTTTGATTTCTGCTATTTCAAATGTCAGAATCAAGTAATTGTTTTACAGAACCAGAACTTGCCAGAAGGGCTTAATGCATTTTTAGGAGGATTGAATAATAAAGCATCTGTAGATTTATTGCTCTTCTTAAACAACGCCGGGGAAAGGATACACCGCTCCACTTGGGGCCACTTAAGTGCGGAGTGTTTTAAAGGATACATCTGGGCAGCACCATCTCATTAATATTTAGGGAAGCGTTGGTTCACCTTCCTTTTCCTCCTTTCTGTTTGGGGGAGAAACAGGAGTGTGGCAGTGTACTTCTTACGCTTCTTTCCCCACAGCCCCAGGTGTGGGCACCTGGCCTGGTTTGTGCAGCCCCAAGTAAATGCCCTACTCCAATTGCAGCCCCTTGGTACTCAGCACACGTTTCTACCTCCAGTACAAAGCGAGGCAAAAGGCTGTTCTGAATTTCTTCATAGAGAAGGCAGGCTGCTGCAATGAGCCTGCCTGGCACGCTGTTATGTATTTTTTATTACTAAGATAGTAAAATATTGAAATGACTTCCGACAGAAAGGGAAGAGCAAAGGAAAACACCCAGGAGAAATGATTTTATCTCAGAGGCTTTAATTGAATGGTGTAAAACACTTTTATGGTAAAAGTAAGATGATTTATTTTGCTCTTATTAGCATCTGTACAGTAAGAGGCCTCCTTCAAACAGCTTTCATGCTCCTGTGTTTACCTGCCACTGTGTATCTGGGAGGTTCTGCTGCACAAATCATACTTGAGGATGCTTTAAGTTTTGACTCTTTGCATTTTTAGTTACTGGCGCTAAAAATCCTGTTGTTGCACGGGGTTTGTACACTCCTGTGGTTCTGCATTGTCTGTAAGAGCAGAGAGACAGGGAGCCCAGGGAGCTCCTCTTCCTCCTCTTCCTCCTCTCCATCCATTACACTGACAAACTCCCAGGTGAATGGGATTTGCTGTTTGGCAACAATGTGTTACATGACTCCATTGTTTCTTCAAGTGTTTCCTGCGGAGATACAGTAATTTAGCACGGGGTTCTTTCAAAAGAGCCATTCAGCCCCCTTCTTATCCCCTCCAACTGATTGAAAAGCAGATTTAATTTCAGAGTTCAGGCTTCCAGCCCCAACATGTGTAGGGCCAAGAGATGCCCAGTGACATCAATTGTGCTCTCAAGCTTGTACGTGGGGCACGAGGTCCCATTGGCTTCATGTTTGAGGGCCTGGGGCCAGAGCATGACTTTGTGGGATGCCCTGAATGCGAGCACTTTCCTGGGGAAATGCGATGTGCAACAAACACTGCTGTCATTCCCTGTGCCAAAAGGGACTGATCACTAAGGTGGATTGGAGCAAATACTTGGAAAATCCCCTTGATTTGGGAGGTGAGATGGGAACACGCTGGGTTGGAGGAGGAGGAAGATGGTGGCTTGTCACAGCCTCCCTCCAAAGAGCTCTGTGCCTGCTGCTTGGGGCTCACACTGTCCACACATTCAGGAGCCTTCTATTGCCAAGGCACAATTGTTTCATACCTTCCCATCTCCAATTTGCGCTTCTTCTGGGAGGATGATAGGACTGGTTACATCAGAGCAGCTGTTGTCTCACTGGGATTTAAAGAAAAGCAAAACAGACTCCTCTGTATTACTTCTGACTTGTTGTAGTGCTTGTAAATTGTGCTTGGCTGACCTCTCAGAAGGCACAACATCTGTATCAATGGAAATGGAGACCCTACAAGGAGTCAAGGGCAGGTTTTTGGGCTCCTTCATCCTGCTGCTCTGATAGATGCCCCCAAATGGGGTGTGCAGTTGCACTGCCTGTTGAATTAGTTCCAACCTGGGTACCCCAAATCACCTGGTGCAGATGATGGTTGAGTCCCTGTGTGCAAATGAGGATGAGCAGCCCGGGTAGGGTGAGCACCTCCAGGACTGGGAATAAAAAACCTTGCACTGAAATTATACAGAAAAATGCATGAGCTGACTTTCTGAACACACCCACTGCATAGAGAGCAAAAACCTAGGCATTGTTTTGAGTCATTTCTGCATATTTTCAGGTTCTATTATTTTACTGCTAGTGCTCCAGAGCAGAGTGCTGACACAGCCAAGGGAAACCACCGGGAACACATGCGATAAGGATTCCCTCGCTGTATTTCTATTGTTGTGTTTTTTTTAGTGTTTTGGGTTTTTTGTCTTCTTCTTATTAAGTGCTGACATTAAAACTTGTTCATGTACTGCACTAAACCCCATCTCTGTGTTTCTATAGAAACCAGCTGGCTGTGTAATACTGTGTGAGGATTCCCAGGCTGACCTCATCAGTATCTCCCTTTGTGGCATCTCCCCCACTCTCTGCGCACATCCTTATCCCCATCACCCCTCTTTACCCCTGAGTATCTGAGTACAAAGGGCCCACATAAGGCTGCCATGTGCAGAACAACACCATCTCTGCTGCAGGACTGATTTATTTCCTTTTTCCTTCTTCTGACAGTCCTTTGCCACTTACTCAGTGTGGAAGGAAAACTGTTCCCTTAGAGTGCTCAGGGATAGATTACCATTTAAATATTCCACCAAAGGAATCACGTACGTGTGTTATATGCACCATAAAATGAGAATCCCCTCAACTGCATTCGATTTCCAAGTGTATAATCTGCACTTTTTGCAAGTGCAATGCCTCTTGTTTGGCAAGAAGCATCAGCAGGACTCACAGTACTCCTAGCCCTGGCTCAGCCCCTCTACAGCAGGTCCCTGAGTGCTGACAGCTGCCATCACCCCATCTCCAGGCACTTTTCTTCCCTCCTTGGTACTTCGATACAGCACGCTGCTTCCCTGCACATAGTAATGTGCACAGCAGAGGGGTTCCTCCTGTCCATGCCTTGCAATAAATGAGGTCAGACCCCAAGACAAAGTGAGGCACAGAGACTGGGAGAGCTGCTGCCTGTCCTTAGCACAATGGGTACAGCCTAAGCTGCTTCTCAGAAGTTAACAGCTTCCAAGCCATGTGTCACCCCTCGTTATCGCCTTTCCCCAGATGCTTTTTTCATACTCTGTAATGCTCAGCTGCTTCTCTCAGTCTGTCATATTTTGCCAAAGATCAGTGCAGAAGGTGAATAAAGGGCAGCATCCCCCTTTCCAAGTGATTGACAGCGTCATTGTCACTTCAGCTTGAGTACTTAGCCTGTCTGTGGGGCCTGGCTGGTTTGTTCCTCAATTAGAAGCAGATGAAACAAATCAGGTCTATTTAGAGATGCAGTGTAGCATATTTCTCCAGAACACCCATACATTCCTGCTTCCCCCAAAACTACATGCTCTCTCAGTCCCATTTCCAAGGTTATGAAGCTTCTACTGAGCTTTAAGTCGCAGTTTTGAGAGAGAAGAGAGCAGGAAATGTTGATGGAGATACCATGAGCATAGAACTGTTGCTTGATGGATTCTTCTACCTGTGTCTGTCCCCCAGCCTTTCTGTAGCATCGGTAGCTTTCAGCTGCTAAAGGACAGAAATCCATCTGCTCACTGTGTTAAGGAGAGCAGAGGAAAAGGAATTTAACAATGATGTAATAAGCACTTGAAAAATGAAGTTGAACTTTGGAAACCTTCTACGAAGTAGCACCTCTTCTAGTTTCCCTGTTCCAGTTAAAGAAACCACACTGAAAGCTGTTGGTTGCTTTCAGTGCTTGTATGGGAGATTGGTAATCACAGCCCGAACCTCTGATTAATCAGCTGAGGCAAGTATGGGGTCAGCTGTGGGAGCACAGGTGAGAGTGATGTAGCTCAACTCCATCCCCCTCTGAGACCTCATTTAAGGGCTAACTCCCACTGAGGCAGTGTCTCTTGGAGATTGCTCACCAGTGAGGACTGCTCCAGCTTCTTCAGCCAAGGCACCACCACTGGTGAGTTTTCCTTTGCTTATTCCTTCTGTACATTTGCTACCATCTGTATATTAACAACCAATACAGTGTTACATGCTAACATAATGCTGGCGGATAGCATTGGACAAGCCCACAAATGCAGAATGTTTCTGAGATCAATACCAACCAAGTAAATGCCTGGGAGACAGTCAAATGACCTTCCAGAATAAGAAGTACTTTGTATGATGAAGTCATCCAGAAAGGAGTGTTAATATAAGCTGTCTAGTATACTTAACTTTGTCTTAATTGTGCTTGGAGTTATTACTGTTATGAGAACAAAAAAAAAATAGAAAAAGAAAATGGATTAAAAGTAGAGTATGCATAGCCTGGGTAAACAAGTAAGGGGGCAAAACAAAATACAAAGGATGAAGGGA